>NC_136808.1:40888042-41478042 GCF_951216825.1 Electrona antarctica | reverse complement strand
CAGTGGAGTGCAAGCTGCCAACACAGTGTGACTGTCAATATATGCCATTTATAGATACAGTATGAGCGAGCGAGTAATTTTGCCCTTAAAGTATATGGTCTCTTCAGGGCAGCTGGCTGACGATTCCAACCGAATTTCATGAAAATCCGCCCCTCTGCTCTTAACTTTGACCGTGACCTTTACCTTTTGCAAAACCACAACATCCGTCCAAATCCATTGACAGAGGTAAGTAATTCAGTAATTAATGGAAATCCACCCATCTGTTCCTGATTTTTACCTTGACCGTTATTGTGACCTTTTTATTGTAACCTTTTCGGCCCAGCTAATAATCTCTTTGGGACACACTGTTGATAATAATCACTCATGAAAATCCATGCCATCCGTTCTCACGTTATTTAGTTAAGTCAGACCTTGACCTTGAGTTTACCTTGAACGTCAACGTTTTTGACCCCCCCCCCCCAATTTGATTATCTCCTCAGGGCAGCCTACTGATCATTAGTTCAAAACAGTGGGTTGCGCACATCCAGTTTGTTGCTGGTGCTCAGCTGAACACTTACAGATCAATAATAATTTACAAAAGTCTGCACAACAGCATTGCTCTATTTAATTATTAATTTAATAAAAATGACATGATGGTACAACGTTTCGGCCACAGTTAACGTTTTACCATCATGTAATGGTCTCTGTGTTTTAAAGTAAGCCTGATCATTCCCTTCAAGTTTATGTAAATCTGCCCACCCGTTCTTGGCAACAAGCAAACAAGCAAACACACACTCACACGCACACACACACACGCACGCACGCACGCACGCACGCACGCACGCACACACACACACACACACACACACACACACACACACACACACACACACACACACACACACACACACACACACACACACACACACACACACACAGAGAGAGAGAGAGAGCGTGTTGTAGTTGCAGTGTGCTCCCACGCATTGCTGCAGTGAATTTCATTTTCATCAGCTGCCGCAGGAAGAACATCCTCTGCCGGGCCCCAGCGAGGTGATGTTCTTCTGATCCTCCTACTTGAGCTCCTCTCATATTATTTTTCCTCTGGTATTTGAATGGATGAGGAGGGCGTATAGGGCTGAGCTCTGCCCAAAACCCACCACTATCTTTACAGTTTGAACCATAGCGTCCCTATTCCGGGGGGCCAAAAATAGTTCTAAAATAAATGGTAAATGGTGCATTTATATAGCGCCTTTATCCAAGGCGCTTTACAGAGATTGTGCATTACATTCACCCATTCACACACCGATGGTGGCGGAAACCATGCAAGGCACCAACCAGCATCAGGAGCAATTAGGGGTTGTGTCTTGCTCAAGGACACTTCGACACCAACTCTGGGGGAGCCCGGGTTCGAACTGGCAACCTTGCGGTTACCATCCAGCCACTCTACCCCTGAGCCACCGCCGCCCCTGCCCCTGGTGCAACAGTTGTGCTGCTGCTTGAAGACCGTTGACCCATGCAGATCATCGACCCGGTAAACTAAACATAGGCCTATATAGTGTTTAAGTGGTTCTGGCTGCACCAGGAAGCCAGACAGTCAACCTAAAACATCTGTAGACAGACAGATGTGTTGTCAACCTTGTAAAAATTCAGAAGCTTGACCCGATTGGTGGTTGCTGCTGCTGTTAAACAGAGGCGCAGCTGTTATCCTATCTATCTCATCTGATCATATATCAGTAGGAGAAAAGAGTATAGGATGCACCAGTGCATTCTGTCATTATTGATCAACCGCTGTATATGTCCTCTGAAGGTAAGAGAACCATCGTAACAATAAGGTAATATGACACTATGGCAAGGCGATATCACTCTAAGTAATGCATGTATTTGCCTTTCATCATGTCATCTCCTCACTGATCTCACACGCACGCACGCACGCACGCACGCACGCACGCACGCATCTTTTTCTCTGTCAATGTTTCTCTCTGTCACACAAACCCCAGTTACCCCACACTCTCTGCACGGCCGACGTGTCTGTCTGCATCTGTCTCTCACACAGATATGCACTCCTATGGTACTAACAGTAGGGGGAGATGCAACTCTCTTTTGATGCATTAATGAGCGGTCCATAAACACAGTGGAACAGTATGGTATTGAGTAGTTCACAAATACCACTGCACATATAATCAATCAACAAATCGACACAACAGAGTTAGAGCAGATGGAATTGTTAACGAAAACATATGTAATTATGTCTTGTCACTGATCTATTTGATGTATATTTATTCTCTCCAACGTTCTTTTTTTGGTAGCCCCTGATATCATAACACATTTACCCAGAATATTTTGTGATATAATTATAGTCTTGTACAAGATTGGCTCTGCTGAGGATAAAGACTGATTTATATATTTGTCATATGACTAAATGAAAGTACCGGTAGGCTATTATGTTAGTGCCTAGCTGACTTGTTGTTTTATTTGTTTTGTACATGTTGTTGTAACTGTTACATTTCAGATACAATAAAATTACGATTACTATGAAAACCTGCAAAACCTGTCAGTCCGTTGTTCCGTCCGTCATTCCATCCGCCACACCACCATATATGGCCGTCAGTCCAGTCTTCTCCATGTATGGCTATCCAGGGTTTGATGAGGTCAGTGTTGTGATCTTCATATGGAGACGGCCATATATGGTGGCGTGACGTGTCACGAGGCGAGAGGGACTGACGGCCATATATGGTGGCGTGACGTGTCACGAGGCGAGAGGGACTGACGGCCATACTGTATATGGCGTGACGGATGGAACGACGGACGGAACGACGGGCTGACATGTTTTGCAGGTTTTCTAGAAGACTGGATCATCACCTAGATCTGCATAATATAGAGCTGGCCAACAACTCTACATCTGATCTCCATAAATGGAGCTGATCTGTTCTGACATTCCATATGTTGATCCTTCCACCCATCCTTCCTCTTCGATGTCTCCCTTTTGACTGATACCTGTCCATTCAATCTCTGGACGGGCCCGTGCCGCCCGTCCCAAAGTTATTAGTGCAGCTGCGCCCAGCAGCCGGTGAAAACTAGAGTTCTCAACAGGCCCGAATAGTAAGGCCCGGCCCTACCTGGGCCCTCATCAAACCCTGTACACTCAAGACACTTCCCCCACTGCCACGGTGCCATCCTTAGATCTCCATATATGGAGCTGACTGTTCTGACATTCCATATGTTGATCTGACCTCATCAAACCCTGTACACTCAAGACACGCTCCATATATGGCCAGACCTCATCAAACCCTGTACACTCAAGACACTGCCCCCGCTACCACCCTTAGATCTCCATATCTGGAGCTGACCTGTTCTGACATTCCATATATTGATCTTACCTCATCAAACCCTGTACACTCAAGACATGCTCCATATATATGGCCTGTACAGATTTCATTCCATATGTTGATCTGACCCCCCATGCCAAAGCGCCAGCGCTCGCCCAGCAGTCTGCCCTCCCCCAGGCGTATGTCGCTTCTCGCCCTCAGGGCGTCTTACTGGTACTATATAGATTCAATGCATTAGAGACTTGTCAAAGATAAGGTTGTGTGGTAGGCTACTCATTGTGTTGTGTGGTACACCACTAAAATCCTATAGAGCTCCGAAGTCTGACGTCACTTTCAGTAGAGGTCGTCAATCGCCAGGTTCATGTATTTGTTTATTTGCATTGAGATCCCCAAACGGCGATTTTAGGTCGCTTCATATAAGAACTGTGTTTGAAAAATAAACCGACCACCTCGGCGTTTCTGTCAGGGGAGTGGCTGTGCGTCGTTAATGATGTCTATTCATATTTGATACAGCCAGTTTCTAGAGAAAATGGAATTAATGTGACCGCAAAAGCCTTGAAACTACATATGAATGCAATGTCGCTGAGCATATACGTCACGCCCAGCTGTCAACATATTGCGTTCCTGAGATTCCTCGTTGACGTAAGCTCAGCTGGTGGTGACTCGACTCGTACTAACCACGATACATTATATATCAATAAAATAAAAATAAAAATAAACGTAATTAACGTTCAGTTTCTGTTGTGCGACGGGCTGCGGGCAGAAGCAGCCTACCCGGAAATGTAGTCTCTGGGTTGTTTGGCTCGTTTCTAACGCTTATTTTGTTACTCTTTGGGTATATTTGTACATTTCCACCTTCAGTCGATGCTTCATATCCATATGAGTGAAAAGGCCGGGGTGATCAGTTTATTTTTCAAACACAGTTCTTATATGAGGCGATCTAAAATCCCCCTATGGAGAGTACAATGCTTATAAAAACATACAGGAACCTTTGAGCTCACTGCCCTCTGCTGGTAGTAGAGGGCAGTGACGTCAGGACTTCGGTGCTCTATTGGGTCATGATAATGAGAAACTGCATTTATGTACTTCTAACCCATGTGTGCTCAATTGGAAATGAGATAAGTTTCAATTTAAATACATTCCAGTAAAATTAGTATATAATTGAATGTATTACTCGTGTTTTCAGGCCAAGTGTAATCACAGAATATTATTAATTAAGGATTACAGTTGATAAGTATAGTACAAGGAGAGGAATGTCGACGGTGTCTCTGTGATCGTGCAGACGTGTTTTCAGTGTGTTTCATTACAGTAGTCACACTGATGTGGTTGTTCACCCTCATTGGCAGCCTGGCTGGCACAGAGCGAGGGCTTTCCTTCTTTCGGCTGGTCGTACAAAACAAGGCTTGGGGTAAACAATGATAGCACATCCCAGATGCTGTACAGCATTGCCAATTCCGCTGCATTCTTTATTTTTATTTTTTATCTCCCAAGCCAGCTGCACTTCTATATGATACAGTTGATCTGCAGAGCTTTGAACTCACACACTTTTCTCCTTGAGGGGCTTGGACACGTATACAGTGGAAATGTGGATGTCTTCAAAGACACTGAGACTTGCAGTGTTAAAAAAAAGAGATGTAGGCTAGCTAGACAGTGGGGTAACATTAAAAAAAAACATTTTCTTTCTTTCTTTCTTTCTTTCTTTCTTTCTTTCTTGCCTGATTAAATGAGGGCTAAAAAGCCAGAGTCACACTTACTATTGTAGGCTATATTTAAATATGAATACACCAGAGGCCATTGTGATTATTATATTATGGTTACAGTGTTGTTTGCAGAGCACCAACAACCGCAGTGTTTTAAGAAAAACAAAAGATGGAACAAAAGGGTTGTCTCCTCCTGCCATGTAACAACTTGAAATCAGACTTTTCCCCCCACCCTGCAGCATGTTCACCATGAAAAACAAGACAAGCTAAAGGTTCATGACATGATTTATTTTTAAAATCGTCATGTATTCTTAGTGACAATGAGATGACAGCGTGGATTGGAGGCTGATCCTCAGTGTCTTCATCGAACTTGCATGTACGTGGAGAACATTTAGAGAAAGCAGGGGACAAACGGACAAAGAAAACATATATATGTGATATATTTATTTCTGTTTTGGTTTTCATTCATACACACATTCATATACAACACATGGCAAATCATTTACTCACTTCAAGAAAGATTCAACAGTTGCTAGTATTGAAGAGAGTATATAGTATACTGCAATATGTTTTTCCATTGCTCATGTTATTAGAAATTCTTGTTTACTATTTATCTTGTTTAGTTTCTAATGTTTTAACAGATCTCTCTATCCTGGACAGCCTAAGTGATTAAGTGAAGCATCAAATGCCTTGATCCAAAAAAGTGAAATAAGTGTGATGGTATGATGCGTGAATGGGTGCATGGTGCGTGCACGTTTTCTGGCGCATTTTGATCTGATCCTTAGGCAGACTAGTCGACCTAGTTTAGACTTGGCCAGCAGCCTAGAACCATCCCTAGGATGACACACTTTGCCTTCCCGGTGCACCTGAAAAATTGACAAACTTACACTAGTCTGGGGACCCCCAGGAGTCCTTTTTATAGTATAAAGTATAAAGAAATTTAAGTATTCAAAAAAGGATGTTATTTTTTATCTTAACCGGCCACGTAGGTTGCTAAGCCTAAACTCAGTCTTAACCGGCCACGTAGGTCGCTAACGCTAACCTCAGTCTTAACCGGCCACGTAGGTCGCTAACGCTAACCTCAGTCTTAACCGGCCACGTAGGTCGCTAACGCTAACCTCAGTCTTAACCGGCCACGTAGGTCGCTAATGCTAACCTCAGTCTTAACCGGCCACGTAGGTCGCTAACGCTAACCTCAGTCTTAACCGGCCACGTAGGTCGCTAACGCTAACCTCAGTCTTAACCGGCCACGTAGGTCGCTAACGCTAACCTCAATCTTAACCGGCCACGTCGGTCAGACTAACGGGATGTCAGGCAGTCCCCATGGTGATGGTGATGATGCAGCAATAGGCTTGGCAGCTGGACCAATAATACTTAGACTAGAAAATATATGCTGACTTTGGATTAGAGAATAACAAATTTAAATAAAACTAAACGAAAGACACTCCCTCTCTACATCTTTCTCTGTGTGGGGCATGCGATGACAATGTTTTGGGGTTATGCATTACACGTGTATGCAGGAAAGGCACGCGTGGGGCAACGAGGGACCGTTATAATAATGAATGCTGATTATTCATTCCTTGTGTCAATTATGTTTGTTACAGGGGCGGACTGGGAACACCAATCAACACAGGATAAATTACAGCAGCCCCCATACAGTATCTGTCCAAATGACTAAATAGAGCATGCAGCCAAAGCATGTCGAAAGCTGATAGTCTATAGAAGGAATGCAAATTAAGAGGAATTAATGCTGCAGAAAGCAATGCTTGTTTGTTGGATAGCAGCAGGGACACAGTGTGGAGGGAGGTTACATTGGGAGTCTATGGGGAGACCGAGACTGGAGCCCGGCCAGGGCTCAAGGTTCAAGGTTATTGCAAGCAGTACCAAACCCAAAGTAAATGTGAAATAAATGTTGCACTTAAACCCCACACTACAGTCTTGGGAATAAGAAGATGTCTGTGACAAGCAAATGTGATCCCTATCCGTGCCACACTCTACCACCATCCCTGCCTATATACCAAGTTACATGTTGTGATAGCGCTGTACTGACTACACCAATAGATACATGTTGTGATAGCTCGGTACTGACTTGCACACCCTCTCTAGGCCATTTCTCTCCACTGTATCCCCACTAAGGAGTCCATCTTCCCCATAGACCAGACAAGTGGCCATTTGTTCCTACTGAGTGTGTTTGGTGCAAAGACACTCAGCGTTGTGAGCTTGTAGATCGCCTATTTCACAATGTTTGTCCCGACCACTAATTTGGGAACCACTGCCCTAGGGGACTTGGATTATTATTATTTTGCCAGACACCTTTACAAACAAGAGTGAAGACATTTCTTGTTTAGAAATTTCTTTCCAGATTTGTGTAATATGCAGTCACTTGGTAGACATGCTTTTACAAATACCAACCCGTAATAATGAATGTATTCCATTGGTATGGTATAAAAATAAATCTCCTGAAAGCTTCAACAGAGGGAATTATGTGCATAGGTAATTAATTCACCAATCCTGGACATTACGGCATATAGAAAAGGGAGAAATGTCCTATTACACTGTTATAACCTTATAACCAATTGCTTTAATATATTGTAATTTTTTGACTATAATTTATATATGCTAATTGCATTCCTAGATCACCAAAACATGGGTTTAGGCACCACAATTACTTGTCTACCGTGCATAAGTAATAGCCTTTTAAGGAACTGGGGGCGGCCATCTTGAAAATCGGACTTTTTGCATGGTCAAACTTTGGTAAACTTTTGTTATGTATGTTATTAAGGACAATACTACAAAAACAGTTGAGAAACCTTCTGTTTTTTTTAGGGTCAAACCATAATTGCACCTGCCTATTTCTAGGACTTCATGTGCATGTGTTTTGCAGTCCTGCATGTTAAAATTATGGTAAAATCATCATCCAAACATTCCAAAGTAATGCAAAACAGAACAAAAAAACAGAAGTCAGGAGATTTAATAGGACAACATGATGCATGTTTGTGATGTCCCCATTACAATAAAATACTAAAGTGCACTCTCATAAACTATTTAACAGTATTTCTACTTTTATTATCTCTTCCAGGCCATGAAGGAAAGGAGATGATCCATGAAGGAAAGGAGATGGAGATAACATTTTCTCCCTTGTCCGTGTGTCGGTGTGTGTGTGGGTGTGTGTCCGTGTCGGTGTGTGTCCGTGCATGTGCGTGTGCAGGTGCGTGTGGGTGTGTGTGTGTGTGCATGTGTGTGTGCATGGCTAATCTTGGAAACCTTGGTGAAGTACAGTGCAGGGACTTGCAACCAACATCTTATGAAAATGAAGACATGCACGTAATTTTTCAAGTTCATGAGCCATGAAAATAAGACAATTTACTTGTACCTCGAACACCTGACATCAATTTCCTTCCACTATTTACTCGCAGGCAACTAGAGCGTGACCTCACTGTAGCTAAAATAATATTTTCATGCCCATATTCATGTATTGATATACTGTACTCACTGTTGAAGCCTGTTGACACTGTACATATATTCTTGCTGTTGATAGTCTGTAATCCTTGTATACGTTCATTGATTTAAGATGTATATGCATTCATATATTCATACATATATTCACTGGTGACAGACTATTATACTTTTTTATTTCTTTATAGACTGTAAATATGCTAATTCAGTCACTCAGAGACCCAGTGCGATGTTGTGGATTAAATTAAATTAAATTAAATTAATATCTTGTATGGCTCTTGATTCCCACTCATGTTCCTGTTTCACTCTAAGGCTGTTGCTACAGTACATGTATCATGACAACAAACTGAATTTCCTCACGGTGATGTATACGGTTTATCTTGTAATTTTCTTTCTACTGCATCTTGCGGATATACCATTCTGACTTCTATATTGAATCATGCTGACAATATTCACTATCTAGGAATCAACTATATTGTGAAAGATCCTATCCTATAATTCCTTAAGCGAAGTTAGGCATACTTTAACCCATTAAAACCAGGAATGCAACCGTGTCTTACAGAGGTTTTGTACTGGCTATTCAAAAATAGTGGTTATACAAGAACACTTATGTGCCACACTTGTACATCTGCTATTTTACAAAAATCTTGAAGAGAATTACTGATTTAGAACTAAGGCATTTGTAGAATCGGCCTCAGGTCTTAATGGGTTAAAATGTGAAAGTAGAAATGTTCACATCTATCTTTACAATTCCCATAATTCCACGCACAAAACAGCTCAGCGTGGTTCAAATCGGCAAGTCATATACCGTGACGTCGGCAACACTGCGCCGACACTATCGCCCCCCACTGTGCTTTCTGCTCCTCCTGCTTCCCCTCTGCATGTTTTGTCCTCCATCTCCACATGTGATGGCACACTGCGCGCCTCAACGCCCCTTACGCGACATTGAACTGTCCTCTGGCACCAACTGTGACTCCTTTCACCACCTTATATGAGCTTGCATTCTTTAATTTACTTTAATTTCGCCAATTCGCCTTCCCGTAGCATCTTGCCTACTACCGTTTCTGAAAGCCACAATTACACTCGTAATAACCCGCCAAAATAAAATTTAGACTAACACTAAAACATTCCAGGTGACTAAAATGTGACTAAAACTAAATGAAAACTATTCAAGAGACTAGGGCTCCATTTTCGTCTGATCTTTCTAAATACACTGTTTTAGGATTTAGCAGAGGGGAAGGGGTGTTCCTACCGTGTTCCTGTTCCCCCACTAAAGTTGGTATTTTGGTTACCTGTCTAAATCCCTAAAACACCTCCGTTACCCGTTATATTATGCATAGGTGTGGTTTGGGCGTTACAATAATTAAACCAAACACCAGTCCACGTGCCATTGCCTTTAAGAGATCCCTTATCCGTTGCCCGTAAGCCCGTTAGTGCTATATTGCTTCATAGCCTTACGGTCTATAGCCCATGGAAGAGTGTTGCGTTGCTGCATGCCTTGAAGTCTAAAAATTCAAAGTACTATGTAAACTACGAAATTCGGGCTTTCATTTGGTATATAGATCACACACGATCTATATACCAAATGAAAGCCCGTCTCTACGAAACGGTATCAAGCGAAAAGGAAAGGTCGGTCAATTGGATTAAACTGAACGAACAAATGTGTTTTCTCCCCAACAGATGTAACTTTATTCTTTTTTTTTTGATTTTTTGGGGGCTTTTTCTGCCTATATTGATAGGATGAAAGTAGTCGGACCGTCGGGAAATGGGGAGAGAGATGGGGGGGGGGGGGGGGGGGGGGGGGGGGGGGCGTGGGATCGGGAGTCGAACCCGCGGCACACCGTCAGGCTGGCTCAGCAGCCAGCAGCGAGAAATCGAGGACAACGTTGCATCTGACCTCATTGGATCCCAGCCCAACAAAGGTATGCATGTAGCTCACTGTCTTGTCGCTCCATTTTCTTCCTAAAGTAGCCCAATCATCATTCAAATTTGACCTTCATTAAAGAAAGGCTTTCTGAATTATTATTATTGCTCTATTTCAGCATTCTTTCAGCACCCACTGGGCAGCTTTGCTAAAGCAATCGGGAATACAACAAGTACGCCATTCAAGGGCACCTAGTACGAGTACGTGGTGGTTCTTGAAGGGGAAATAAAGCATTTATGTGTGTTTATTATGCCAAGAATATTTTCGGATTTTCTCAGGCAGTCTGGGGATTCAAATGTCAGACATTCTACCCACACTAATCTTGCTTTATCCCCACATTTAGTCGAGATCAGTTAACTTTATGATTTAGGGGTGATGTAATTGTAACAGGGTGGTATGAATTAAACTATAGCCAACTACGCAGGACATATTTATAAAGATATAGCAATGAACACCCTCTGTACTTAATGACTCCTCACACAGATTAGTTTACATATAAAAGGCAGGCAGAAACATGTTTACAAAGGTACAAAAGGTTTTATTTAAATTAATCGGTCATAAATATGGCAACCAACCAATAATATTTACAAGTTAATTATCCCACAATTAAAACATTTCAAGATTCAACCATTAAGAGTTTAGTCATTATATTCAACAATAAGAATATACATTCAAGGGGGGTAAAATGGGTTTGATTGATTGATTGATTGATTGCAAAACAGTTTGCAGAATTACAGTACATTTCAAGCACAAACTCAATACAAAGGCTGTTAACTGTGAGTGGACGACCCAATTAAGCATTACACTTGTTTACAACAGGGTCCACCATGTTCAATTCATCAAAACATTTAGAGACGTACAAATAGACACTTCTATATAGACAAAGAACAGTACAGGAATTCATCATACATGGATGTGAAGACATCCATACAAGCCAGACACTGGTTACTGGTTAGTACCTGTAATGACTATATGAGTCAGTACGTCACAATGGGATATATTAAAAACCTGTATTCTCTATAGTCTTCACATCACCATTATGGCAGGAGATAGGTGTCGACCTAGGAGTGGTCCCACAAACTAACCAAAGTAATCCAAAACAAACAAAATAATAAAACAAAGTTTAGTTGATCTCAGGCTCAGACGAACAATTAGACGACCCCTATTCACAGCCACTAGTCGCTGTCTGGTCGCTCTTGCACTGTAAATTGTAAATGGTGCATTTATATAGCGCCTTTATCCAAGGCGCTTTACATAGATTGTGCATTACATTCACCCATTCATACACCGATTGCAGCGGAAGCCATGCAAGGTACCAACCAGCACATCGGGAGCAATTTGGGGTTCAGTGTCTTGCCCAAGGACACTTCGACATGTAGACAGGAGGAGCCGGGATTCGAACCGCCGACCCATGGATCATTGGACGACCTGCTCTACCTCCTGAGCCACAGTCACGCATGCTCACTAATAAATAGCAATAAATAAATCACATAATCAGATATCACTCAAACACAAATGAAAATGTCTTTCTCTTTGGTTTCTTTTGGGTTCTCATTTTCTTTTGCATAGCTGGGTTTTGGGTACTAGTGTGATTTCCAGTCCAATAATCATGCACCATCCCGTTTCTGTCCCCCACTGCTTTCTTGCTTGCATCCCCAACTGTTTTCTTGCCCACTGGCTGTCTGACTTGTAACCTGTATGAATAGTCCATGTTCATTGGGACCTTTTCTGCACTGACAGTTACATAGTCACTCAAATAGGCTGGCTTCATCCTCACTCTGGGAGGGTAACGTGTCTGCTGTTTAGCCTCATTTTTAGCCTGGCCCTCATCTGACTGCACAGTCTGGCTTGCCTGAGGTGTAGCTACTACAGCCTCGTGCACTTGCTGCTGAACCTGCCCTCGTGGTAGGAGTGGAGCATTTCTCTTAGACCTACTCCTCCATCTCGGCACCTCAAAATCATCATCATCATTATCATTAACAACGGGCATTTCAGTCTGTGTCTGGTGCTCTACAATGGGTGGGGTCCCACACTTCAACCTGTGCGTCTGCACTTTACCATTAGCCATACATTTCTGGTCGTTCACTGTGTTCAAATAATACAGTCTGTTGTACACATATATTTTGAACCTCGTACCTTCTCTGCACTTCAGAACATTTTTACCTTTCTGGAAAATGACTGTGGCACCTCTGGTGGTTGCTGCTTGCACCGAAAACATGTCCTGTGGATATGTAGGAATGTACAATGCCTGTCTCAGGGTAGTTGTGTGGCGCTGCCCCCTGCTGTCGATCAGAATCACCTTTGCATCTCCTCTGCGCTCCGCCACTCCCTGGCATCTCGTCAGCCAACTCCATATAGTGTTCTTTTGGCTGGAAACTGCCGTCGAAACTCGTGAACTTTGTGATGTCTGTGATGATGTGGGACTCTCTGCGCGTCATCTCGCCGCTGTTGTCTCCTCCTTCTGCAGACCGGTGTGTAGAACGTTGACAGTATTCGCACCACACCTGGCGATCGCACATTTTGGCTATGTGCCCTCTCACGCCGCATCTGTAGCACACCGTACCGCCACCAACGCTCACAGTCCCTCGCCGGTCACCTGCACTTTCCTGTAGCATAGACGGCTGCTGCACCTGGATCTGGGTTCTCATGACACCGTCATTTCCTGATGCTGCTGCAGCCGGCTCTTTGACTGTATAAAAGGCTCTCAGGATCTGTAGTGCCTTGCGTCCATCATCCGTCGCTGCTAGTGTAATGAGCGACAGGCTCTTGCTGTCCAAAAACTGGACCAACTCTCCATATGCCAAAGCATTCTTGTCCTCGTAGGGCACATTCAACTTCTTCACCCTCGACGGGTGGCTCGGGATCTTTTAGGACGATATCCTTCAACCCCTGTAGTAGCAGATGTCCCAACATCCTCGTCTCCCACAGTACATATCTCTCCGCATCTCCGTCGAAACACAATCTTGACCAACGGCCACTCGAAGCAGCCCTCATGGTTCTGTTCTTCTGTTGTTAGCCTAGCTCGAGACTAGTTCGGCAAAGCACGCCGACAACAAACTTTTCACCTCGTAAATAAATCTGGTCTCTCTGGGCCCATAACCTGTTTCACAGCTGTCTTAGCGTGTTGTACCAGAAATATAAGAAGTGAAGAAATAGACGAAGGAATAATCCTCAAGTAAATAAACAATACACCAGGAGGCATCAGCTTAGTATTGCTGGATCTCAGTACGACACATGTCACTGAGCAAGTTTATTCACACCTGGTTATATACAGATCAGTTAACAAGCACTTCCGGTCTGGGGTTTGTTACTTCACAATAAGAGTCCATCAATAATAAAATATATATACAATTCAGATCATAACTTCCAACACTCCCTGTTCCTGGACCTAAGGAGGCGTAAGGTCCCACTGGCCAGGGAGTTAGAGCCACACTTCCTTGGCTTCCGGAGGAAACCCAACGGGAAACTGGACACCCGTTCCGCTGACTTTGGGGTTTGGTCGGACTGGCCAGACCTAAATGACCTCTGTGTCCGTACTGGAGTGTCCCTGGAGTGGGTGCGGTCTGACTCAGAGACTGTGAGGGTCTCCGAGGATATCATAACTGACCCCCTCACCCAGGTCAGGGCAACGGTCACCTATGCTGGACACAGTCACCTGCTAACAGCTTCAGGTGCCAGACGAGTCCTCATGGATGTACACCAGCACCAACAACACTGGACTGGACTAAAACTCCAAGGGAAGCTTGCATGTCTTCCCCATGCTGATCACTCCGTTTCACACGCATTCATCAAGAACACTGCACTCAATGAGGACATTATCACATTCACAGTTAAGGCCAGACTACAAGTCCTTCCCACCAGACTCAATCTATCCATCTGGTTCCCCACCACTCAGGTCCCTCATTGCTTGCACCACACCACAGAACAGATCACTGAAACACTGTCACACATCTTGAATGGATGTTATGCATACAAAGGAATGTACATAGCACGCCATGATAGAATAGTGGAACTCATAGCAAAGGATATATCAAAATACCATGCATCTTCAGTGAGAATGTACAAACATTCCAGGGTCATTCCATCCATGTTCCAACTCAGTGATAACTCAGATACCTTTACATCTCTAGCAGCTAATACACCAGATATTGTTGAGGTTGATGAAGAGTCCAGAGAAGTGTCTGTATTAGAGATAGCCTGCACCTTTGACCACAGCCTAGAGGAAGCCTTTATGACCAAGGTCATAAAATACCAACCACTTCTACATAACATCTCAGAGCTGGGCTATAGGTGCAGACTATTTGTCTTTATATTTGGCAGCCTAGGGCATATGCACAGACTGGTTGTTAGAGGGTTCCAACAACTTGGGATGCCCAAAAAGGAGGCAAAAAGGCTGGCAAAGTATTGTGGTGTCTCTGCTATAATTGGCAGCCGTCATATATGGCGGAGACGCTGTTACTTATACCCATAGAGTACTGTGTGACATGCCTGTTGTATCACGAAAACACATACCATGACTTTGCAGATGTAACTTTAATGCACCTATAATATTTGTGTCCTTGTATGCATATCCTTTGTGTGGACATAAATAAATGGTTAAAATGTGTGTGTGTGTGTGTGTGTGTGTGTGTGTGTGTGTGTGTGTGTGTGTGTGTGTGTGTGTGTGTGTGTGTGTGTGTGTGTGTTAAACTTCTGAAGAAATGTGTAAAACTGTGTTGGCAACTTGGCCATAGATATGTTAATATTACCTGAACCTCCAACAGGGCATGCAGTGTTGATGTTGGCCATAGATATGTTAATATTACCTGAACCTCCAACAGGGCAGTGTTGATGTTGTCGAGTAAAACTATGAGGAAAGATGTTCGCAGACTCCTTTTTTTCCACTATCGGAAACTAAATAAATAGGCTACTAAATAAAAATGCAGCTATGATGACTAAACCTATGACTTTTAAATCGTGACAATTCCACCAACAAATACAATCTAAAACTAAAATGTTAGGCAGGGGGACTGGGAGAAGCGACTGGTACAATTAAAACACTTTCTGGGCTGCACACAAAATAGCCTACAGAGTACACTTTATAACCCCAAAAGTATTCTAAAGTGAAATAACCATTTACATTTAAAACTTTCACTAGCAGTTGAGTATAGTGTGACCAGAAATAGGCCTCTGACTGGAGTACTCTGACCACCACTGACACATTAAGGTTCTATTGTTGTTGCTGTGAAGGACTCTGGAGTACTCTGACCACCACTGACACATTAAGGTTCTATTGTTGTTGCTGTGAAGGACTCTGGAGTACTCTGACCACCACTGACACATTAAGGTTCTATTGTTGTTGTTGTGAAGGACTCTGGAGACAACGTGTGAAAATTGGGCGTCTTAATCTATGGGTACTTGATTAATTGGTCTATTTCATCTCAACGACTCTGCTTGAATAACAAGCCATTGTTATTTGAGTTGTGTGTACAACTCTACCCCCACTGTATCCACGTCAACCAGATGCTCAATGACGATAACATGCAAAATGCCTTTAGTTATAGTGTTGGAGATGAGAGGGATGATCGCACAGATAGCATTATTAGTATGTGCATCTGTATGATCACTTGGAGTCTCTCACTTTTGTCTTATACTTGCAGTCTCAAGTGAGACACATTGACACAAGATAAGGCAAATAAAAACACCCACAAATTTATGAAAATTATAAACGTTGTTTTAATAACCTGTCTGACATGTTTCAGTTTTCATGGCAAAAGTTTATGAAGAAGAAAGTTTACAAATCAGAATTAAAGCACACACATCCCACACAAATGCAATCCCAGAAGCGAGGCGCCGGGACACAAGAGACATACAAATCACACGTGTGTGAAGTGAGGGGCGCTGTATCATCATACATCATAATAATCAAATCAAATCATCATCATGTGGTACACACATGATAATAGGGCGGAGACCTCCGTCCCGGGCCCTCAAGGTGTTAACACCCAGGCTCTTCCTCAGATTTTGATTCATACAATTTGTAAAACAATACTAAAAATAAATGCATGATAATACAATTAAGATTCTTTACAATATTATATGCATGTAATTGTAAAGGATAATGGCGCCTGTCTGCTACATGTGGTTAGGGTTAGTGTGTTGTACAGGTCTGTGGTCTCCGTGTCACACTGTTCACATTGATAGGGTTTCTCTATCGCACATCATGTGTGCAGGGCTCGTGGCGCTGTAGGCCGTGTTTCGTAGTAAACGCCTTTCCACACAACTCACAGTGGAACGGTCTAAAGCCTGTGTGCACCAGGATGTGAGCTTGTAAACTGCTAGGCTGACTGAAGGACTTCCCACACTGGTCACATGCGTGGGGTTTCTCTCCCGTGTGAGTCATCCGGTGTGCTTTTAAGATGGACACCGTGGTGAAGCTTTTCTCACACCGGTCACAACTAAAAGGTCTGTGTCCTCTGTGAAATCTCTGGTGGACGTTCAGGTGGTCGTTGGTCCTGAAACTTTGGCCACACAGTTCGCAGTGGTATGGCTTCTCCCCGGTGTGGATGCGCTGATGGATCTTGAGAGAAGAACTTTGAGCAAAACCTGTCCCACATTGTTCACAACGGAAGGGTTTTTCTCCCGTGTGGATCACCTGGTGTGTTTTAAGCTGGGAATTCTGAATGAATCTTTTTCCACACTGGTCGCAACTGTAGGGTTTCTCTCCGGTGTGAACTTTCTGGTGTCTTTTAAGATGGGACGACTTTTGGAATTTTTTTCCACACTGGTCACAATCGTAGGGTTTTACTCCGCTGTGCATTACCTGGTGTTGTTTAAGCAGGGCCTTCTGACGGAAGTTTTTTCCACACTGGTCACAGCAGTGGCTCTTTGGCGGTTTGACCAAGCTTCTGCGTTCATTCACAGCTGACCAGACGTAGAGGCCGGACTGACGATCGAACCCTGGATTGAAAACAAAGATGAAGGAAATATAGTTGAGAGGTAGAAAGACTTATTTAGGCTTTGAAAATGTTTAACAATGACTAAATGAACACCATATAACTCAATATTCACTATAGTGCACTAACCATGCAGTGGTGCAGTGTTGTTTTCGTCGACTAAAACTAACGAAAAATGTCCGTCGACTACCTTTTTTCAAAACTACATGGAAACTAAATGAAAACTAAGCTATGCTGACTAAAACTAAGACTAAATATACTGACAATTTCGTCAACAAAATAAAAACTAGACGGAAATGTTAGGAAGGGACTAGTGGACAAGAGATCCAGTATATAAGCAATCTTACAATTAGTTGCATGCTGAAAATAGCAGATCTACAAGCTCACAACGCGTCGCAGCGCGGCACGTTGTGGGCTTGTAGATCAGCTATTTTCAGCAAGTGAAACAAACTGTCATTACGACGGCATCAAGGCCTGCCAAAATACAAAATAATTTGTTCGACTAAATCAACTGTAGATTTAGTCGACTAAAATCGTATGATGTCTAAAGTCTAAACTAAATGCAAACTATTCAAGAGACTAACTAAACTATAGCTGCCCAAAACAACAGTGGTGTAAGTATAGCCTACATTTACTTAAGTGCTGTGCTTAAGTACAATTTTGAGTTACTTTGAGTATTTCCAATTTCCAGTAGGCCTACTTGTATTTCTACTCCACTATCATTCCATCATAATAGTTTGTCGCCAGTATAATTCAACATGTTTTATTTATCTACACAACTAGTGAGCTAACCGTGACATAATAATCCATGAGAATGCTTAATTATGACATCATGGCAATGGAAGTAATACTAGAAAAGCATAAACAAAATGTGAGACATTTACAGTTCACAAAAAATGTACTATTTTATATAAAAAAGTCCAGAAAAAAAGTGTAGGATTCCAAATAGAAGCCATATTAAATCATCTTGAATACACACAATATGAGAGAACCGGACTAAAGAGAGATGAGAGACAATCAGTAACTTACTGAGGTATTGGTGGTCTTTGGATTCCTCCCGTTCAGCGGAATTGTCCCCGGTATTAGTGGGAAGGTGGAGAGAGTTCATCTTTGCCTGAAATCTGTCAGTTCTGGTTGAAAGCTGGACTCCACAGTCAGCTGTGGTTGAAATCTGGACTCCACAGTCAGTCAGCTCTGGTTGAAACGATCGGTATCCTGGAGGAGTTTTGTGGAGAACTATACAAACTCCTTCTTATGCTATTGAGCCTGAGGTAGGACAATGAACCGCTTGGAATGAATGGCCAAAGAGGAGCACAATAGAACCATCGGTCCACCAATCACAACCTACAGTAGCACTCTCCTTCATGTCCAGTCCACCAATCACAACCCAGCATTCTTCACTGCAGCGCTCTCAATTGTTTTGTATTTTCAGCATGCAACTAATTGTAAAATGACTGGATCTCTTGTCCACTAGTCCCTTCCTAACATTTTAGTCTAGTTTTTATTTGTTGACGGAATTGTCAGTATATTTAGTCTTAGTTTTAGTCATCATGGCTTATAGTTTTCATTTAGTTTTCGTCAGTGGAAAAATGTAGTCGACGAACATTTTTTGTCTTAGTTTTAGTCGACAAAATCACTGATATCAATACGTTGGAAGTGTTGGGCAGTATAGTTACTAGTAATATTATTACTTTTCCCAGTAACGAGTAGTGTGACTGTGTGAGGATACTCTACCGAAACATTATTACTTTGTAAAAACAAAATAGCACATATTACATACAACTTTTTTGTTTTGTTGGCTGTTGGCTTGAACACATTTCATTTAATAGGTCGAGAGAGATTACTGGCTGATTAGTGACTATTCTTCTTAATATTATTATTCAAAACAATTGGATTCTGTTCTAAAAGAAGCTGACTAAACAGATTGTCTTGTTGTACATGCCTTTTTTGTGGGTGGGGGGCGCAAAAGTAATATGTAATATTACATATGATATTAGTCTTGATTCCAAGTTATAAGTAATATAATATTACTGTAGTGACCACTTATCCGTTCGTTGAAACACTTTTCTCCTTTAGTGTGAGCCACTTCTTGGGCAGACTGAACATGCTAAAGACGCTTGCTTTGTTTGAATAAAATAATAGAATGATTCCAGGTTGGTTCAGGTGTTAAATTAAAGTTGTTTATTTCTTCCTTTACAGGGATGCAAAAACGGGAAAACTTAAACTTGTAGGATAAAACAAATAAAGTAACACAAAATCCTTCACACCAAACAGGCAAGGTCAAAAGACTGTCTGCTTGCCAGTCTGTCACGCGCCTATTGTGACATAGAGTTCCTTATAAGGTATCCTGCAGTGGGCAGAGAGCAGACTTCATTAGTTGACACATCACCACCACCACCAGAGGGCCAATAAATAAATAATATAATTGAATATAAGGAATTGGCTCCTACATAACCGGCCCCAAATTGTGCCTTTCTAGGACATTGGTCTTTGTTTTGACCTTTACAGCTCGCACCAATCCTGTAGAATCTGCCATAACTTCCAGCACTCTTCCCAAAATCCAGGAGCCACGTGGAGCACAGGGGTCCACAACCATGACCACATCTCCAGGTGTGAAGCTTCTCCTCCGTTTGCACCATTTCTGCCTTTCCTGCATGAGGGGCAGGTATTCCAGGCACCAGCGCTTCCAGAATAAATCTGACATGTACTGCACCTGTTTCCATCGGCGTCTCACATACAGGTCGTTCCTGTCAAAGACTCCAGGTGGCAGAATGGGCTTGGTGTTCAAGAGTAAGATGTGGTTTGGGGTAAGAGGCTCTAGGTCTTGTGGGTTTGATTGATTGATTGATTGAAGAATTTATTAACAGTTTGCAGAATTACAGTACATTTCAAGCACAAACTCAATACAAAGGCTGTTAACTGTGAGTGGACGACCCAATTAAGCATTACACTTGTTTCCAACAGGGTCCACCATGTTCAAATCATCAAAACATTTAGAGACGTACAAATAGACACTTCTATAGACAGAACAGGAATTCATCAAAAAGGAGGTAAAAAGGGAAAAGAAATATATACAGTGAGGGGAAAAAGTGAGGGTCATTAGACACAGTAGTGATTGGGCGGCTGTTTAAGATGGCCTCCACTTCGCATAACAGAGTCTGTAGTCCCTCGTCGTCTAGAGTCTGCTGTTTCAAAACAGAATGGAGCACTTGCCTCACAGACTTTATAAGTCTCTCCCATACTCCTCCATGGTGGGATGCTCCTGGGGGATTGAAACTCCACTGTATGCCCTTTTGGAGCAAAGCTCCTTGGATCCTTTGCTGGTTCAGTGTAGCGAGGGCTTCTTTTAATTCTCTTTGAGCCCCAACAAAATTAGTACCATTATCAGAGCTTATATGTTTCACTTGTCCTCTTCTACAAATGAAAGGTCTCAAGGCATTGAGGCATGAGTCTGTGTCGAGGGAGTTGGCCACCTCAATATGCACAGCTCTGCTGGTCATGCAAGTGAATAGCACTCCATACCTCTTCAGTGTTTTTGGGTCGGGACACATGTGTGCTGTATCTGGCTGTGACTACAGTGACTGTCTGCGTGCATCAGAGAGCCTCATCATCCAGTTGTGAGCTGCGCGCTCCCATATAGACTGTATGCGCGCTCCATAGATTGATTACATTAAATTCGTGTCGGATTTGGGTTTATTGGTGGGTTTTACACTACATATTAAGGCCTGTGCCCGTGTCTGGCAGGCTCGATTGAAATCTGACACCCATGAACAAAGTGACAGGACAGAAATGAACGCGTTCTCAATAACTTTCACCAAGGGACCACACAGTCACATGCACACACTGGATAAATGTTATAAATGAAGTCGCATCAAATCATGACAGAGCAGACGGGTTCCATCCATGGATCACACGACAGACGACATGTTTCAGTTTCAGCCAGGGCTAAACTAAACTTGCAGTAACACAAAGCAATGTTCAGCTGCTACAGCAACTTATAATAAACAGATCTTACCTTTCTTTGGGAAAAATGGTCCAAGTTTATAGTTATCCAGAGTTCCAGACGAAAAAAAGAAATGATACAAGCAGCAGGCCAGCAGCTAGAAGTTCCAACAGCTGCACCGTGTTGAACTGATTGGGGCAGTGATTAACATCTACATACAACCGATGAGTAAAATCTACTCATTTTCTACATCTATCGTTTTTTTAGTGACACATATAATTAAATTATAGTCAGTTATGGAGAGCTGATTTAATTCAGACAACATTGTGTAAATGCAATTCATAAATAACTAAAATTGGTATGAAAACAGCTTCTCCCATATGAATAAAACTTACATAATTCCTGCGTAATTGAAATTACTCAACAATACAATTAAATTCTACTCAGTGATTCCTACCTGATTTTATGCAAAGAAAGTTGAGTAAAATGCAGTGCATTATATAGTTTAATTCAGCTCAATTTAATTGTAAACTGCACACAGTCCTTTTTATAAGCAACATGAACACATATTTATTAATTAAATATTACTTCAACCCAGTCTTACTTTATACAGTGCACTGGCCGTTTGGTGAGAGGGGAGAATGAGTGGAGGGAGGAGAGGCTGTGTTGACGCCCCTTAAACAAACCCCAGCAAAGCAGAAGTGTGCCGCTGGCCCTGAAAGCACAAGGGGCCGTGTTAAACTAATACTTAAAAACTACAATCCACTGAGGCAAGAACAGCGAGATGCACAATGAGACCTACTACCGCTTTAATGAAGGCGACACGCACCGTCGTGTCCACCACGGCGGAGACCAGGTAGGGACTCGAGACAACTGTAATAACAACAGAGCCCACATTTATATTCCTGAGGCGTCAAAGCCACCAAATGAACATATACTGCGGAAAAGAAAAGGAGAGCCAACATACCTGGGTGGCGTGGTGAAGTTTCACCCCACGCCGACGCAGGACTCCAGAATGAGTGAGTGTAGTAGCATAGCCCAAGGGGCCAGTGAGGCTATTCAACGTTGAAGCTCTCCTCCCTAGTGGTAGGAGGAGGGACTACAGGCGGACCCGTGGATTCATGACCGGGAAACCCCGTGCAGCTGGGCTTTAACATTGAGCGCTCGGTTGCACTTCCGCATTTGACCACCAAAATTTGGTGGTCAAATGCGGAAGTAGACGTTCTCAGACGGTACTTCCGGCAGTCTTCCGGGTGCTTCAAAACGCCACTGAGCAACTTCCACTGACATGAATAGCTGGGGGGGCGGAGCTTCGCGCCAGATCAGTCTCTATCCTTTTATATACTCTATGGCGTAGCCCCGAGGCTAAAGAGACAAGGGGTCACAGTCAAGATCAAGACCAATAACAAGAAGTTCAGGTGATCGTTTAAACAACAAGAGAAGAAACGTACCTGTCCTGCACCAATGTGTTCACTAAACACGCTGTCGCCCGACGGGACAGCTTCGTTTAGAATTACCACTGTAGTGAAATAACTCCCAGCCGTGAAGAGCGTGGCACTCACGAGGCGTGACCATATGGAGGCGTGATGTCACGAGGCGTTGACCATATATGGAGGCGTGATGTCACGAGGCGTGACCATATATGGAGGCGAGACTAACGGACGGGAGATGCATGGTTTTCATAGTAAATGCTCAGTTTTTTGTGATAAATCATGTTCAAATCGACAAATCGTTTGTGAGCAAATCGGTTCGGATCTGTGAATCTCTCACACTAGAGGTAATCTATTCCGATCAGCCTTGAACTGGGAACTTCCGTATTATACCCTTAAAGGGACACTTCACCCTATATGAAGTGTCCCTACTCCCTATATATGTTAATGACGTTTAGAAGATTTAGAACACTTTCCTGGGGGTCTTTGTATAATATGTGGTTTTAGCAGTGACTGATGTCATGGACATCAGTCACATCCTGGACTACATGTTGTCTCAGTAAGACATTCCTCCCCCTATACTCATATTTGTTGAACATTTGCACATTGAGCTACAGACTGTAGCCTACAGTGAATTAAAACAGCTGTGCACCAGCATAAAAAAAGTACGCTGTACACCAATTGTCGGAACTGAATATACAGTTTAACAATAAGGTTTCCTGGGAGGTGCATGTGCTGTGAGTGAGTATGTGGGTGCTTCATTAGTCACTCCATCCAGATGCAGATAAGTATGCCTAGTAATTACTGGCTGCATCACCTACTGCTATAATGAATGAAACCTGACTTTGGAAAACCAAAGTTTTGTCAGAAAAAGACATACGTAACCACAACATAAATCAACATCATTGTCATCATATCCCAATAGAAGCTGCTACACTGTACAAGAATTGTCAATTATATAAATGAGTGCCATTTACTTGGATTAGACTCAACGGAACAATGAGAAACAACAGGCTGTAATGAACTGTTTCCACATGGATGAAGGTATAATAGTGCAGAGTACAGTGTGGCTAGTAGTACATTTACAACAATTTTGAGGTACTTTTACTTTACTTGACTCATAGGCGGCGCGTGCATTTCACATTTGGATAGGCTGGAATTGCGTCTTGACTATAGGGCATATTGTTAGCAGTGTTAATGCGGCCATGTTGTGGTGCCTGTGTGAAAAATGTTTATTTTACTATAAATACCCTTGGACACAATCAAATGTTTATGGTCATGATTCACCAGGAGCCTGGATGGATGGGTTCCAGGCTTAAAATAATTTATATAAATATTTTCGGAAATCTCTATGGGAAAAATGAATGGGCTTTCGATCTGATGCCAGAAGAAGGTCCGGAGGGACCGAAACGTTTCATTATTAAAAGAAAATACTCATGTACCAAGCAGATACATAGTGTGCGGGTGTATTTTCATTCCTTTCAGATCTGTGGCACCACTAAATGGCCACCGCTGCTATCCCCTATTCCATATTCCCCATTTCCCTGATAGTTTATACAGTCGGCCTGCTTCTTCTAAACTACAGTACATCTCAGATGCAAATATTGTGCTTTTTAATCCACTGCACTTTGACAACTTTACTTACAGTAGGCTACTTGGCAGATTGATTATTACAAAACCTGCGCACACCGATCTACAACATCATATGTGACGCGCTGTGAACTTGTACTCAAGTAAAATGTTGAATACAGGCCTGTGTACTTCTTACACCACTGGTTACGTTGTGTGTAGCTCTGTAAAAGGTTGAATCAATCTTTCTTTGGCAGGTGGAATTGATCCACTGAGAGACCTACACAGGGGCTCCGCCCAAGGTCAGTGAGCTTCTCATGTTAATGCACATGAACACACAATCCAATCTTCACGTCCACCATCACACGATATACAATAAATATGTGCAGGAGAACTAAACGTTGGGAAATGTGGGAAATCCTCCAGGCTATATTGCTGCTGTTAAAGTGAAAAAGAAAAACGTCCACAAAATGTCATTTTTCTTTTCATGGTTAAAACACACAATCATGCTTCTTTTCCTTTCTTTTATTTTTTGTTTGTTTTTGTTTAGAATGACCTTTTTTTTCTTGAACATGAATATTTTAACATGAATAATAGGGGGGAAAAACAACTGTGGCTTGCAATTACTACAAGTGCAAGACTATTAAAATTCAATACCACAATATAAAAGGACAACCTCACAGACCCTTTGCGAGATTATAGATAAATTATCATAGTATAAAACATACATTAACCATGAAACCATTCATGGTTAATGTATGTTTTATACTATGATAATTTATATCCGTAAAGTAACTAAAGTTTTCAAATAATTGCAGTGGAGTAAAAGTACAGAGAGAGAAGGATGAGGCTGGCAGGGCACTGCGTCAGGCACCCATAACTTGAGGCAAGTAAATTGACCCTATGGGAGCCAACCCAGGGCAAAGCCAGGATGGGAAAGAAGCGTATACCACCTATGTAGACGTGCGTACAGTGCGACAGCTTGGCTGACAACACTGCAGAGCTCAAGAACCGTTAAAGGTTACTTTAGTAACCACGGTTGTATATATAAATTGAACGAAATACCTTTCGTTTATGGGTAGGTTTCCTTCAAAACCTAGCTGCAGAACATTATTTTATGTACTCCCAGGACAGAAAATTCTAGAATTTTCGCTGTCCTGGGCTCTAAGGGTGACGTAGGAAGCCACGCCTATCCCGTATAGATACCTGCGTGGCTACGTCAGCCCTCATTCGGAACTTTTCTTCTGCTTTAGAGAACAGAAGGGCGTTCCACGAAAGGTATTTCGTTCAATTTATATATACAACCGTGGTTACTAAAGTAACCTTTAACGTTGTATTATATAGAAATTTCACGAAATACCTTTCGTTTATGGGACTTTATGAACTCCCGTGACCTGAACTTCCAGTGGGTCCCAGGTAAACCTTTTGGGAGGGGCTCGGACCCTTTTGGGTCCAGAACCTAGTCCTTGTGGAGGGCAGGAGGCAGCGCTATGCTGCCCTGATGCCTTACTGAGCAGCGGCCCCCAAGACCGCGTGCGCTAGCGAAGGCGCTGCCACATCTAGGTTATAGTATGTGGCGAAAGTCGAGGGTGTAGACCAGCTTGCTGCTGTGCAGACTTCCTGAATGGAGACACCCTTGTAGAGTGCCCAGGAAGCTGCCACACCTCTTGTGGAGTGGGCCCTCAGGGCTTGAGGGGAATCCACGCCTTGGCTAGTGTAGGCCAGACGGATGGCTTCCACTATCCAGTTAGAGATAGTGACCTTCGTGACGGGCTTTCCTTTGGTCCTGGCACCCCAGGACACAAAGAGTTGGCTTCCTTGTCTGAAGGGAGCCAGTCTATCCGCGTATATGCGTAAAGCTCTGACTGGGCAGAGGCAATTAAGCCTGCTGTCTTCGTCAGAGGAGAACGGCGGGGGATGGAAAGCCTGTAGGTTCACTGGCACACACACTGAGAGAGCATTTTTGGGAATGAAGGCGGGGTTTGCCTTTAGGGTGACCTTGGTCGACCCCTCATCGAACCTCATGCAGTCTGGAGAGATCGAGAGCGCATGTAGGTCGCTGACCCTTTTTGCTGTCGTGAGTGCGATCAGGAGAGCCACCTTCAGGGTTAGGAGCTTGAGGCTCACGGTTTGTAGTGGTTCAAAGGGTGCTGTAGCCAGCGCCTTTAGAACCAGGGACAAATCCCACGAGGGAACGAGGGATCTGCATGTCCTATGTTCCCTGCGTACACCCTTCATGAATTGTTTTACCAGCGGGTGCTTCCACACCGTCTGGTTATCAAAGCCTGGGTGGCAGGCAGAGATTGCCGCCAAATGGACCTTGACTGAGGAGAGGCCTAGACCGTTGTCTAGGAGCTCCTGCAGGAATGACAGGACGTCGATCACTGAGGCCTGGTAGGGGACTGTTTGGTCTGGTCTTCGTGAGCACCAATGCTCGAAGACGCGCCAGGCTGTGTCGTAACGGTCCCTTGTTGACTGGGCTCTGCCTTTCTGAATCGTTTCGATTACGTTCGGAGGTAGACCCACGGCAGTCAACATCATCCTTTGACGGGCCAGACCCATAGGTCTAGGTCCTGGGGGTGAGGGTGGAAGATCTCCCCCCTCGCTTGAGAGAGGAGATCCGCTCGAAGGGGAATTCTCCACGGCTGGTCGTAGAGGAGAGGGGTTATTTCCGACCTCCAGACCCCCCACGACGGGGCTATTAGGAGCACCTTCAGACCCTGAGTCCTCACTCTGTCCAGAGTGGGGCTGATGAGGGATAGCGGGGGAAAGGCGTAGAGAAGGGTTTTGGGCCATTGGTGTGACAGAGCGTCTAGCCCCAACGTTGATGGTCCCCTGATTGCGAAGAAGAGGGGACACTTCGTGTTCTCCTCTGTGGCAAAGAGATCCACCTTGGATTTCCCAAACCTGCTCCAGACCTGGGCCACTGCATGAGGGTGTAGTGACCAGTCTGAGTAGCGGAGAGGTCCTCTGGACAGCAGGTCTGCCCCTGTGTTCAGAAGACCTGGGACGTGACACGCTACTATTGAGAGGACGCGTGTGTTGCACCACAGGATCAGTTTCTGAGCCAGTTGATGAAGACGAGGGGACCTGAGTCCACCTTGTCTGTTGATGTAGCACATGGCCGTGGTGTTGTCTGTCCTGACTAGGACATGGCAACCCAGGATGCGCTGCTCGAAGTGTTTCAGGGCGAGGAAGACTGCCATGAGCTCTAAGTAATTTATGTGAAGGGCACGTAGTGGCCCCAACCATAAACCTCTGGCTGTGAGTCCTTCCATCGTGGCTCCCCAGCCTGTCATGCTGGCGTCTGTAGTGATGACTTTCCTGATCAGAGGCTTTCCCATGGGGACGCCCTCTGAGAGGGTTTTCCTGTCTGACCACCATTGAAGGGCTAGTATGCATTGTGATGTTACTGTTACCTTCTGGTGCCGACGGTGCATTGGTACATGTAGAGAGCCTATCCATCGTTGGAAAGGTCTCATATGTAGCCTTGCTAGGCGGATTAAATAGACCGCAGAGGCCATTAACCCCGCCATCCGGAGGCATGCATGAAAAGGAATCGAGCGTCCCCTTTTGAATGACGTCACGCACTGCAGTGTTGCGTCTATTCTCTCTTGGCTCAGGCGGGCCGTGTAAGAGATTGAGTTCAGTGTTATGCCTATAAAGTCTATTGACTGTGTTGGCATAAGCATGCTCTTCTCGTGGTTTATTATAAACCCAAGCGAGTCGAGGTGGCTGAGCACACGATGTGTGTGCGACAGTGCTTCTCGTGGAGAGTCTGCAAGTAGGATCCAGTCGTCTACGTATGTAGCGAGACGGATCCCTTGCTGTCGGAGCGGAGCGATAGCTGCCGCGGTGCACTTTATGAAGACTCTGGGACTCAGTGACATTCCGAAGGGAAGGACTGTGTACTCGTACACTTTTCCTCTGAACCCGAAGCGCAGAAATTTTCTGTGCGGCGGGTAAATCGGAATGTGGAAATATGCGTCTTGCAGGTCTATCGACGTAAACCAGTCCCCTTCGCGAATTAGGCGTAGGAGGACTGGTGGAGTAAGCATTTTGAATCGCAGCTTTTTTAAGTGACGATTCAATGCCCTCAGGTCTAGAATGGGACGGAGTCCGCCCCCCTTTTTCTTTACCAAGAAATAGCGGGAGTAAAAACCGTTCATTGATTGGTCGAGGGCCACCTCTGTGATGGCGCCTTTCTGCATTAATGAATTGATTTCCTCTTGCAGAATGGCGGCCTTTTGCCCGCTCGCTTCTGAGAAAATAATTTTCCTGGAAGTGGGCGGTTTCGAGGCGAACTGAAGCCTGTATCCTGTCTGAATTGTACGGATTATCCACGGGGAAGCCCCGGATATCCGCCATTGTGACAGATGACGTGACAAAGGGTTCCCTGTGCTTGTCAGCGTGGTGCATGGCCTGCCTAGGGGAAGACTTACTTTGTGTGAAATGTCTCCCTCTAGTGAATTTTTTCGGTATTGAGTTTGGAAAAAATTGGCGTGGAGTTTTTGGACTGTGACAGCTAAAGCTGTCACAGTGTGGGTTATCTTTCCCACTGGGCCTATGCCCTTCAGAGTTGGTTTTATTGTTTTTTGTGTTTTTTGTTTTTTTGTTTTCTTTATTGAACAACGTGGAAAAACATACACATGTGAATTGCACATAACAATTTTGGGGGTCTGTACAACGGTGCTCACAGCACTGTGTACAGGCCCCCTTAAGCGCTTCAGCGCAGGCTCTGAGGTGAGATCTGTGATCCCCACCTCTGGCCTTGAACTCTGAGTGTGGTGGGGAAGATGACCCGGCCCGGGCAGGTCATTTGCGCTTCCCCTGGCCTCGGCCTCTGGGAGCGCTCCTGGCCTTGTAGGGCGGCGGAGAGGTGCGGCGGTCTGCTCTGCCTCGGCCTGCAGGCTGTCGCTGTCTATCTCCGCTCCGGTCCTGGGACCTGGGTTTGTCATCGGTCTTGGCCTTCCAGGGTGCCTTCTTAGCCTTGGGGCGGCCTACCGGGGCGGCCTGGTTGGCCAGCGGTTCGAGCGCCTTCATCGTCTTGGTGGAGGACTCGAGCTGTTGGATGGTCTCTGACATTTTGGCCAGAGCGTCCTGAAACATACTGTCTGGGTGGATATTTCCAGCCACAAACTCTTTCTTTGTCTCCAGGGAGATGGCGCTGGTCTGATCGACCCAACGCCATCTCTCCTGGAGGATGGAACATGCCATTGCCTTGGCGTTGTGGAGAGTGGAGTCCCTCTGGAGGGTGGCCATCTCGTGATTCAAGCGGCGTAACTCGGCCAGGTCTTCTGGCAGTTCCGCTAGCTGGACTTTAATGGACTTCTGTCCCATCTCAATGAGGAGGCTTTTCATGGAACCCTGGAGAAGTGCTCCTGCATTGAGGGCCTTCGCCACGAATGACATGTGTGCATACTGCCACTTGTTCAGTTTTGAGGCTTCCCTCACGCTGCTGGACAGGAGCTGCGGTTCCTTTACGTGGTGATCCACTCTAGGAGCTGCAGGGTTGGCCAGGTAGGCCGCTATAGCCTTGTCCATAGCTGGCATGAAGTCTATGGCGAGGGTTTGTTTATCTGGTATGTCGTTGGGCCCCTTGGCGCTGGCCTTGGGAAAATCCACCTTCAGGAGGGGTTCGTCCCAGGCGTGCATCATGGCCTCCTCGAAGCCCTGTGCCATAGGGAGCTTCTGTCTTCTAGGTGCAGGGGGGGGGGCGGACTCATCAGTCCTGCCTTCCCATGGTAGTACCTTGACAGTTGACTTAGGCCATGTGTGGTTACAACGTGCACTAGCCTTCCTGTATATCTCGTAAATATTGGAGTCATCCATGGGGGGTACAGGAGGCGGGGGGACAGGAGCCCTGGCTTGCTGGTGCTCCTGTATTTCCATGGCATCCAGGTCGTCGAAGGGGCGACGAGTGGTGCTGACGTAGTCCCCGGGGGAGAGGTCATCATGGCCATCTCGCTCGTCCGCGTAGGCCTCGTCCAGGACGTGGTAGTCCTGGAGTTGCTCCTGGAAGGAAGGGAGCTCGTCATCACGAAGCTCCCCTTCCTCCCTGGTAGTCCAATGCTCCCCACCGGGAGACATTGCGCGGTCTGGGGAAGGGTCCAGGCGGTCCACCATATAGCTGGGTGCAACAGCAGGCTGTCTGCGTCTAGCTGTATGTCTGGGCGGGCACTCAATGGTGGCCTGCACGACGTGTTGTCGAGCACGTGGAGCTGGGGAAGAGCGGCGCGGTGCGAAGGTATCCCTTGGCCTCGCGCCATGAGCCTCGTAATCAGTGGCCTCGTGAGCCCTGGTTGCAGAGGCTGAAGTAGCGTACCTGTCTCGGCTAGCGCCGGCAGGTGCTGCTCTTGAAGAAGAGGCTCCGGTTGGGGCTCTGTTGCCCGAGTAGTCGAGCCTCTGTCTCGGGGTAGCTCGTTGTCCCCTTGGCGGGACTTGTATGCGAGCTCGTCGCGGGGGAGGAGTGGGGCTCCTCTCTCGGAGTCCGTGGGCGGCAAAGTTGTCATAATACCTTTGGACACGTCCGAGCCTGTTGTTTAGGACGTCGTCGTCCATTTTCTCACAATGGAGGCAAACGGGACCGATTTCCTCCATGGACTCACGGGTGTGGGTGAGGCCGAGACAATACATGCACTCGTGATGCCCGTCTTTGCCCGACATCGTGTTCCCGCATCCCCAGGTGGAGCACGTCTTTTGTTTGGGGCCTTCTTGACAGTCGGCGGGCACCGGCTGTCCTCGATGGCGTCTTTCCCCGGGCTGGGTCTCCCTCGTCAGCGACATGGTTGCTTGTAGAGAGAGGAGTCCGAGTGCTTAACAGCCACAGGTTTATCTTCCTCGTGGCGTGTAATAGTAGACCACAGGCGTATCTGCCTAGTAGCGCTAAGCTAACTATGGATAGCTTTAAGCTAACAAACGCTAGCTTTAGCGAGAGAGAAAAAGAGGCGCGAGCTGTTTTTTCGACAAGCTAGCGTAGCAACAGGTTGCCTAGAACTCACTTGTGTCGAAGTTCGGCTTTTTTTTCTCGAGAAGTATCCTTCTGTTTGCTTCGAGAGTGTGCCAGAGATCTCACGGTCCTAAAGAATTAATCTCTCGGCCGAGTTTGCGAGATATATTACCCTGCACACACTGGAATGTTAAAGTTCGTTCTCGCAGCTTAGCAGAAGAAAAGTTGAATGAGGGCTGACGTAGCCACGCAGGTATCTATACGGGATAGGCGTGGCTTCCTACGTCACCCTTAGAGCCCAGGACAGCGAAAATTCTAGAATTTTCTGTCCTGGGAGTACATAAAATAATGTTCTGCAGCTAGGTTTTGAAGGAAACCTACCCATAAACGAAAGGTATTTCGTGAAATTTCTATATAATACAACTGATGTTGGACAGGAAATTGTGGAGGGCAGCAATCCAGGAATCCCGAGTTGGTGTTGGCTAGTCCTCACTCTCGCAGTAACTAACTAAAAGTACAATATTTGCCTCTGAGACATAATTAAATGATTATTATTGAAAATTGGAAATACTCTGATAATGTAAAAAGTACCTCAAAATTGTAGATAAGTAGTAAGTACGTTTCTTAAGTATACCGGTATATTACTTTCCACCACTGCACATGTGCGCACATACATACCCAGTTGGCTCCATTTGCACACTCTCAGACTAAAATGAACATAATTTACAATTTACAATTTAGGCATTTAGCAGACGCTCTTAATCCAGAGCGACTTACATTAGGCAGGAACAAAAGTATGGGAATACATCACATATATAAAATGCATTTATCAAGAAACATGCGTAAGCTAAGAACGTAACTAGAACATATCTATATAATGACACTATACATATTAACTATACATATATACTATACTATGCTATACATATGTACTATGATGTGCTATGACTACATACAATGCAATTATTGTGCTGTCTACATGACATGCTATAAGTCTGTTTCAAATGCTACCTAAGTCTAAAAAGTGCTATCTAAGGGGGTAACATAGAGGTTTTAACCGTGTAGATTAGGGTCCCAGAGATAAACATTATTTGTATCAAATGGGGGTCCGTGGCCTACTGCATGTCAAAAAATGTTGAGAATGTCTGATGACCCCCTAGGGGTCCCGGACCCCCTGTTGAAGACCCCATGCATGTAGGGTGTGCCCCACTGACATGAGTGCAGTTTTCCTCCTTTTAACTCGGCCCCACATCATCATCTGTACTGCATGTGCTGCATGTGAAGAAGAAATGCACCATTTAAGAAGGATGCATCAAAGTTAACATAGGAAAGTCATGCAAATTTGGGCAAAAGTGGTCTGCCGTCCTTGCTTTCCAAGTACCTCCATCCTTCAGTTGAAGACGCCCCCGTCTGCCTGGGTCCCCTCCCACGGGTGCTATGCCGGTGGCACAAATATGATGTGCCAATTCCTTTCTGTCTGCTGAGACGCCAGCGCGAGAGATGGATGTCTCCACCAGGGGCGAGTCTGCTTGTTTCCATCTTGTTAATGTCCCTCTGAGAGGCGCCGGCGTCCGGCTCCCGCCAGCCAACCCACCAGAGGGCCGGCTCGTTGGACTACTGTTGGACTTGGACAAGATAAACACGACTACAGACGGCGGCAGAGACCTTCAGAGCAGCGTAAATAATGACCTTGTGGGAGGATGGAGGACAGGCGCGCTAATGCTGATGCTTCTGTAGCCACTAGCTGCCTGGGAGACATTCTGTGTACTGTAATGTAAGGGCCAGCCACATTGTACTGATTTCTTTTCAACCCATTAAGACATGAGGCTGATTCTACATATGCCTTCTAAATTAGTAGTTCTCAAACATTTCGTGACAAGAACCCCGAAAATTGTTTGGCCTGTACGTGGACAATGAAGTACAATATGTCGGGTTTAAATTGTGAATAAGTGTCTCTCACATCTCCCTCTCATGTCCACAACCACAACTAAAGAGCTCAGAAATCTGAATAGCTCTCAGAAACATGTGATTTTTATGTATAAATGGTACACATGGGTACAGACAAAGAGACTTTATTATATAGACTATAGAGTAAGTACATTCACAAACTGACACAAGGTAGCTGACCAGTATGATCTCATTCCCTGGAACAGCTGCCTGGCTTTTAGCCTGGCTGGAACCTCCTCAAGGACAACTGGGGGTACCCACACCCCACTTTGAGAAACAGTGGCAGTGACATGACTGTCCTTCACTGTCCAAACTTCTAATTTGACCGAACCGTCTTCCAGTCTCCGAACCAAGTCTGTGAATTTGGATGCCACAAAGACTTATCAGCATCACCATGAGGCTGCATGGCGCGGGAATGAGAAACAAACAAGAGAACAAGACGGAGAAAATAATTCTACATGCTTGCATTGTATTTCCTCACTTGTCATCCCTTTGTGAATTAAGCTGTGTTGTCTCACGGTCCATCGCACCCGTCTCTGTCTGAAGGGTAAAGCGATGAATGGACGTCAGAGTAGTATTTCAATATGAGCTCTGCATGAATGTGATTAGGAGCACAGCTCATGTCTCTCTGTCTGGAAGGAAGACTGAGCACCTGTCCTCCTCAAACACTATCCATAACAGACTAATGGGGCAGCTGACTTCCTCGCAAACAGAAGAATAAATCCATATTCCCTTAATTTATTGTGAAGCAGAGCTGAGCTTACTCACCCACCTTTTCTTATAATCAGTTCTCTTCTAGCCGTTTCATTTTAAAGCTTATCGTGAGTACAAATGTACAGTGTGGTATAATTTCTCCGTTTGAAGGAAGCAATTCAACTCAAGTACAATATCGTTGTCGGACAGAAACCTCTTATCTCCATATTTTACCTTTGTGTTTTTTTGTAAATTAACGAAAACGCCCCACTTGGTCATACGGCGACACACAAAAAGCATCAAAAAGTAGAAGATCCACAAGCTTGAAACGCATTGCGATCTGCTACTTTTGCTAATTTTTTATTTGAAAATGAGGTTTCCACCGGACGGAGACGATATTCTACTCATTAGCAGAGGCACGGTTGCTGATGAGAAGATATTGGAATTAACAACTCTTAGTAGGCCTATGTTCTTTTTGGAAAATTGCTTGTTCCAGATTTAATAAGCAAGTTATTCATACTGATTTAATTTAGAACTGGGCAAATACCATTCAAAATGCATTGTGAAGAGCTGGCTCATGCTTGAGCAGGAAACTAATACAGTGTGATAGTGTTTGTGTTCTTTGCTTTAAAAAAAAAAAAAACTATGAGTAAGCCATCTTTTGACAGAAGGGCAGAAGGGACATATTCTTATACAATGATGGATAGTTCCACATATTACAATAAAAGTTGTGTCCTTGGTTGACATGCAGCCTGAAACTACAAAGCACATTCCTTTCTTCTGTTTAGTCTATCCACAAATGATAGTTCCTATACTGTAGTTATAAAATAGAATAAAGATTTGACGGGAATGGCAAATCAAAACAGATGCAGCAGGATGATTCACTGCCTGTTTCATATATATTGCATTGACCATGAGGTCAAGGCTCAAGACCCTTTGTACTGTAGTGTAAACATTGTTACTTTATTAATATTGTACATTTTCTGCATTGCTGTATAAGAACATCTAAAATATCGTTGTGCGTCTTCGGGGGTTTAATAACCATAGTGACCTTGACCTCCTATGTAAAGCCTTTGTTGGGATAAAGACAGGAGCATGCACTGTGATACTAATTGCCCTGGTTAGGAATTTAATTGGGCCATGCATGTACTGTATGAGGTTTTACAGTAATTAGAAAGTATATAAAAATAATGGGATACATTCTGTTAATACTCTCAGTGAATCTGTCAGTGAGTAGATGCAAGTTGTACTGCACCCGGGTGTGAAAAAGTGGAAATCTGAGTTAAATGAACAGTCCTGGGATGTGGGAAAACCGGGATGTATGCTGCTCTACAAAGCCAAAGTGCAGTAATGGGGGAATTGGCCGATATTGGGTTTAAGTGTTTCAACTGGTCAGCCAAATGAGATATCGGCAAATAAGAGATATTACACTAATTGCAAATACAGTATGTTCTTGAGGTAATTTCCCCCCCCCCAAAAAAAACACGAAGGCTAAACACTGCAGTTACTTATGGATAGAGTTACTTATGATGTCATGGATTTAAATCTGGATTATGAATTCTCACAACCTGTCCATCTCTGCTCGTGCCTAAATGAGCACAAGCGAAAATTTACGTCTTTAGAGAGAGAGAAAAAAAGGTAATTCATATAACTCCGATAGCGTACACATGGAACCAAATGAACCACATGGAACCAAATGGGGCCCTTACGGGTCAATTTGGTTCCATGTGTACATTCTCAGAGTTAAATTAGCACATTTTCTCGTGCACTTTCTGATATGTTAATGAAAAAATCTATTTATGGAAGGTGAAAGTATATGACAGATGGTGAGGGAAAAGGATCACACCAAGTGTGCTGTGCATGGGAAGAGTAAATCCTGGTCAAAGCCCTCTTCTCTAAGCAACAGACACATCCATAACCCAGGACAGCTGTTTAGCGATTGGCCGGGATATATATATATATATATATATATATATATATATATATATATATATATATATATATATACTGTATATATACTGTATATATACTGTATATATATATATATATGACAGCAAGCACACACGTAATATTTCATCAGGATTTACCCATGTCATTTAAATAAATAAATACAAAAAGTGGATTGCTCTAAAAGCTACTCAGTTTAGCGGCTATATCGTTTCAATTATATAATGCCGCTAGTACTTTTCCAGTGGAGGTCGGCTGCTGTGACGGCCGGGATCCGATCGTCTCTAGGCTGTTGCTAGATCGGTCATTATTACCATCGCAACCGTCAGACGTCCTTGAGGTTTTTAATACCGCTGGAGGATAAAGAATGAGAGGCCCATCTCTTTTCATTTCACAATGACATGACCGCTCCTTGGCAGAGAGACAGTTCATCAAAATCAGCCCTCTGTAGGAGGGCCGCTGATGTCTCCTTGATTTTGGGGTGTTAGCGGGTATAGTGTAGAGATCCAATTATTTCTTATTCTGCCGGGGAAGTTACGACGGGAGACTGCAAGCTCTGCTCGCTGCTGAAGGACACGTGGTGCCAGCCGTTGTGATCTTTGACCTTTCACAGGACGCAGGGCAGGACATGCTAACCATTAACCACTTCAAAAGGAGGGGAAAAGTTTTGCACACTCTGGTTCCATAATACATTTCGTAACATTTCTCGGCTCAGAATCAACTAACCACTTAAAACCTATATATAATTGGCCAGGGTCAACTGTATCAGTGGTTTAAAACCCTTTTCATATAGGTCCATTATTTATTCTGCATTTGAGCGATGGACCACAAATTGATGAGATGTAGCCTCTCAGACTCAAAATATTTTGTTAATGATGGATAAGATTTTGTCCACAATTCCATGCTGTAGTCTATTGATGTTGGTACAATAGGAGAGTTAACAGTTGATCAAAATAACAATTCTCCTACATTCTCAAATTGTGTAGACTTGTAAATTAAGTAATGCAGATGTTTAACAATAATTTAACTCTCAATTTGGTTATGAACTCTCCATCAAGGACCACTGGTTGAGAACCACTGAACTATACACTATAGTATGCACCAAATCTCTTTGCTGAAAATATCTACACTGTGAGTGTAGATCGCAGATCGGCTATTTTCAAACAGCGTTTGCCCCAGAGTAGGGACATCAGAGTAGGCTACCTGTGGGTAAGTCCCGATTTATCACAACAGGGCCTGTGGATAGCCTAGGACTGCAGTTGCCAGCCACCAACTTCACTTTTTATATATACTTTATTGAAAATTATTCAGGGTTTTTACAATGTGTATATATTACATCAAAGTACAAAAATCGATCAAGGCATTTCTATACAAAAGGGTTTCTTTTTTTTCCTTCTTTTTTCCCCTTTTTTTCACAATGTTAATAAGTGCCATGGCATAAGTGCAAACGATTGCAAAACATGCACATATTATTATGCACTCAAATGAAGATGCATGCAGTATACTGTAACATACGGCAGGGGTTCTCAACATTTTTGGCTGGACATGCTTTGGCCATGTCTCGCGACAACCTCATTTATGAGGGTGCCTGTCTCTCGTTCACACAATGTTGTTTTTTTTGGGCAAAATAAAAGCATCGCTGCATGGAACTATCTAATTAGTGAATTGAAGGCCATCCATACTTTTTAATTAATCTACATTTCACAGACTTTTTCCACAAACTCTAATTACACTCAAATATGTACTCTGAAGTCTGAAGGCCACTTTTTCCAAACGTCTTCATGTTCAAACAAGCCACAATTAATCTAAGCAAGAAAGCAAGAAAAAACAAAGGGAATGCTTGTTAGGCTAATGAGCTGGAGGGATGAGAAGTTCAACCACAGATATAGAGACGATGAGATGAGATTTAGTACTTCACCACTGGGGAAAATGGAATTATTACTCTAGAAGGATTTTAATAGATTATTTTCATGTTCTTCAGAAGACGGTTGATGTAGGTAATTTACAAGACTTTTAGCTCATCAAGACATCGGGGAGGAGGGGGATTGACGTGAAAAAACGATGCCATATCTGGTTCAAAAGAGAGTGTTAGAAAATCAAACAGAAAACTGTCCTTGGTGCTTCTGCAAGTTCTTACCAGGGGAAATATCTCATTTGCAGCCTACGAAGTTGGAAAAGAGTGAGCTGATGAGGATGTGCTTATATTTCTAATGAGGTGATACATGGTAATTGCACACTCTTGCTATGAGCTCTGTCGTAACTTAACGGACGATAAACAAAAAAACATTTACTATGGGCCTGAATATGAGATGAGATATAGAACTATGCCCACACACTGATGACAAAGGGAATGTCCACACTGCAGTTTAAGAATGCAAAGTGCTATGCAAAAAAAAAGACGAAAATAATTTAAAACAAAATGGAGTGGCATCAAAAGGGTGTGGGGTGAGAACAGAAAGAGACATTTTGGTACAAATGTTCTTCCGTCTTCCGAAAAGAGGACAGGACACACACCTGAGTCCTATCTATAGGAACAGGTTCTCTATTCCCTCCCCTGTGTGGTGTTTTGATCTGCTGGATTACACAGAAAGTGAGGGAGGAAACAAGGCGGCTGCCGGCATCTTTGAAGTGATGGGCAATGGAGGACCTTGATCATCTCCTGATTGTGCTTCTGTGCTCAATCAATAGTCCTTGTCTTAACTTGTCTTGTATAGTTTTGGCAATATATTGAAGTCCACATGGGCAGGAAATCTGAAATACAGTATAGGCCTATAACGTTACTACCTGTACTATATCATACTGCTTGATATGGATAACAAAAGCACTTGTCCTTACTATACATGAGTCCTGGCATGCTGCACAAGAGTTACAGAGCCATGATATTTTGTATCCAGATGTCCCTTTAAATTGAGAGGAGAGACTGACAGATCACATAGAATGCATGAGTCTGACTGTTGGCCACTGGAAGTTGATAATAAAAGGGGCACTGCTGCAGAGAAAGCCCTACAGATAGGAACTGTGGAAAGCACAAATCCGTTGTGGACAGACGTTGATGGAGAGAAGTTTGTTGCGGTTCTGCCTTGTGGTACCTTGTGGTACCTCGGCACAAGGCTGTGTTACACCACTACTGGGCATTCATTCAGCAGAGGTGCTTCATCACAGCAAGAAAGAGACAACCACTAGAGACAATGTGAAATAACAATTTCCTCTGTAACACAGAGAAGTGTTAACTCTTATAATGGTAAAACTAGCCCCTTTCGGCACCCTCGGTTACCGTTTCTGAATTTTGGACGGCGGTACCCTAAGGTCCCTCGTAGCTTATTCCACCCTCCATATGATGCAGATTTACCCACTGTCTGTTCACGGAGACCTGCTTGGTCGCTTGAGTGTTGGTGAGATGTTTCAAAGATGCATACAACAGCTTTAGGAGACTGCCACAACTTGTGCGAAACGGCATTAACCGCCGTTGCCGTTAAGTATTTTTAATCTTTTTTTTAAAGTTTTGCTTCGCTGAAATTCTCTCTTCCTCACTTCCCATGTCCCGCCGCCTCCCACGACACAACAGCATTATGAACATCCTGCATGCACGCGGTCGGCCAATCAGAGGCAGTAATTAGGACGTGCAGCTAGCCAGTCGCCGCTCGGGAGGCGGTACAATGCAAAGTCAACAAGGAAGTCAAGGAAGAGAGAGGAGTTCAGCGAATCAAAAAAAAAAAAAAAAAAAAACTTAAGGGCAACGGCGCTTAATGCTGTTTCGCACACGTTTCCGCGGTCTCCTAAAGCTGTTTTATGCATCTTTGATTTGAAACATCTCACCAACACTCAAGTGACCGAGCAGGTCTCCGTGAACAGACAGTGGGTAAATCTGCGTCCTATGGAGGGTGGAATAAGCTACGAGGGACCCTACCGCCGTCCAAAATTCAGAAAAGCGAAAAGGTAACCGAGGGACCCAAAAGGGGCTACCCAGCTCCTTATCCATAGAAGGGGAAAAAACGAGCACTCTCAATACAAAAATGCAGATTACCGGGTGCACGGCTCACGAAGAATCACTGTTAAAAAGAGAGACAGCCAGCACTCCAAAGTCTATTATTGGTACATTTATTGCATATTGTGCAGCACGGACAATCACAACACGGACGCGTTTCGGCGTAAAGCCTTGCTCAGCGAGTATCTAAAGGCAATACAAAAATTGGGACATATTTATAGGGGGGACCTGGGAGTAACACTCAAAGCGGTCCGTCTAGAGAAGGGGCTTTGCTGGGCCTTCCTTCACAAGAATATAAAAAGACATTTATATACACACAATATGGACCTAGCACCTCTCAGAATACACACCCAGAGACATACCCAACCAAACTTTGTCTGAAATTAATTGTATTTTATAAAAAACAGTCCAATAATAGTTCTTCATTCATCCCTTTGGGGTGTTCAGTCTGTAGGGTGTGTATCCATCTGGCTTCTCTTTGGAGTAAAAGCCTGTCTCTGTTACCACCTCTTTTTAAAGGTTGTATCGTTTCGATACTTTGAAATCTCAAGGAGCACACGTACGTCATGTCCTGCAGAGTTAAAGTGTCTCGCAACAGGGGATTTTTCATCCTTATTTCTAATGTTAGATTTGTGTTCACCTATCCTTATCTTTAACTCTCTTGTTGTTTTGCCCACATAGCAGAGTCCACATGGACATTTCAACAGGTAAACAACATATTTAGTTTTGCATGTGATTCTACTCTTAATGTTAATATTTTTGCCAGTGTGGGGATGTAGCACAGTGTCCCCTTTAATCATCGCATTACATTGAAGACAACCTGAACAAGGAAAATGACCTGTAGGAGGATCTGACATGAAGTGTTTGGGAGGTACATAGCACTCTGCTCTGACCAGTGAGTCTCTCAAATTTGGATCTCTTTTATGAGCAAAAATAGTTTTTTTTTTTTTTAAACATGTGACCTATAGCAGGATCAGTAGATAGAATATACCAGTATTTTTGAACAGTTTTCTTTATGTCAGACTCATTACATATCGGAGAAAAAGTGGTAGATTATACAATTTTGGACTCACTTGGCTGTAGCGGTTTAGAAGTCAGTAAACTGGATCTGCTGATGTTACGTACCTTATCTAGACAAACATTAAGAACATTATTATCATACCCTTTGGCATTGAAACATTGGTTTAAATCTTCAGCCTGTTTTTCAAAAGCAGTATCTGTGCTACAGATTCTCTTAACCCTGGCTGTAGGGTAAGCCCTTCTTTAACCATGGTTGGTAACTGGAGAAGTGTAAGTAATTATTTCTTATACACAGAAGTGGACACCTGTTCATCCATTCTAACCAGAACATCTAAGAAGGAAACAGACTCCCTGCTGGACTCTAAAGTGAACTTAATGGAGGACATTCTGGAATTCATGTACAAACGGAACAACTGGTCCGTTGTACCGGAAAATACAAAAAAGATAGTCATCTATAAATCTAAACCAACATTTTAAGTAGAGAGCAAACGGATTGTTGTTATAAACAAAATCCTCTTCAAATTTGCCCATAAATAAATTGGCATAGTTAGGTGAGCATGGGCTCCCCATACTCACCCCTTGACACTGTAAGTAAAAAGCAAAAACATACGTGTTTTTAGATATTTTAGTATTTCAAAGGTTCCATGAACTCCATGATGTCATGGACACTGGGCTCACTTCCTTCCTGGACTACAATTCCCATAATGCTTTGGTGCACTGCTCCTCCTTGTGGATAGGGGGAGGGCTGTTTTACTGAGACAACATGTAGTCCAGGAAGTAAGTGAGCCCAGTGTCCATGACATCATGGAGTTCATGGACACTTTGAAATACTAAAATATCTAAAAACACATATTACCCACATAAAAACCCCAGTGTTTCTTGTCTCCCAAAGATCATTAAAATAAGATCTGGTTGTGTCCCTTTAAGCCCCTCCAATTGATCCAGAATGCGGCAGCTTGCTTGGTCTTTGGAAAATTCTTACATGTCTCGTTGTCTCCCCCCTTCTCCGCTCTCTCCATTGGCTCCCGGTCGCGTTTGTACTTGAGCTCGTAGACCTAGTATGAAATGCCCACGATAGGAAAGGTATAGGATTCATGTGGTTAAAAAAAACTACAAGCTAATGGGATTACTTAATTTGTGCATACTATAGCTACATAAAATGATTGAGGGAACATTACTGTGTGTAGGCCTAATAGGGACATTATCCCAGAGCCAATGAAATCTTAAACTTTGTTTTGCGATGTATGCTAGTTTTATTTTATTTTATTTTTCATTTCTTCTGTGCTAATATTTTCACCTCAGGGCATCATTACCAGCAGAGAACTATCCAATCCCCTGGTCAATAGTCTCTCACTCTGCTCCTGTCCACACAGTCAGAGTTTGGAAACTGCGTTCTGTGTGCCTCATGTTACATTAGGAGACACATTCACTGGAAGCAATTATACTCAATATACAAGCCTTTAGTTTTTACAATCAATAAGGACCCCTTAGCTGAGAGAGAGATGAACATCCATCCATCTTCAACCGCTTATCCGGAATCGGGTCGCGGGGGTAACAGTTCCAGCTGAGATTTCCAGACTTCCTCCTAGGGGATCCCGAGGCGTTCCCAGGCCAGAGTGGAGATATAATCCCCCCATCTGGTCCTTGGTCTCATGGTCTCTTCCCAGTGGGACTTGCATCGAAGACCTCCCTAGGGAGATGCTTGGGAGGCTTCCATGCTAGATGCCCAAACCACTAGTCAGGGAATATTATCAGAATAATGTTAAATCTGGGATTACATTTCTTACCAAGAATCTTCTTCACCAATGTGTTTGTAAGGGTGTCTACTATATATATATCCCACATTGGTTTCTATTCAACCACCCTGGGGGAAGTTTTGACAGCTGCTGAAAGTTGGGGTACCATCAACAACCAATATGGCAAAATGTTCTAAATTTCATTATACTTTAAGTAGCATGTGACGTGTCAAACTAGGGGTTTTTCATGATTCTGAACCTACCATATTCCAAGCATTAGTTTTACACAAAAAACACTCCTTGGGCTAAAAACGGCCATATCAGTGTATGCATGTGTGTGTGAATGGGTGAATGTAATGTACAGTATGTAATATGTAAAGCGCCTTGGAAAAAGGCGCTATATAAATGCACCATTTACATGTTACTTAAAGTACAATGAAAGTAAAGAAATGTTGCCATATATTGGTTGTTGATGGTACCCCAACTTTCAGCAGCTGTCAAAAATGCCCTTATGGTGGTTGAATAGAAACCAATGTGGGATATGTTAGTAGACACCTTTACAAACACATTGGTGAAGAAAATTCTTGGTAAGAAATGTATTCCCAGATTTTATTAATATCCTCTGACTACACCTAAACTGACTAATTTCCAAGTCAAGGGGCAGCGGTTCTACATCGTATTCTTTCATGACTCACACTCCAGGATTCATGTCAAATGTGTATTTTCATTTAATTACTTAAACACTGAATACTTTGTAAACTTGACCTTTGGCTCGGTACCTGATCTGCTAATTTTTCCCTGTACACCAAACCCCTTTGCCGAAAATAGCCGATCTACAAGCTACAAGTTAATGTAAAAATGTAGTCCCTATCAGCTATCACACAAAGATTTGGCACTCCTCCCCCTGCGGTATCTCTGAGGAACCCCTAGAACCCTGCCTTATTCCAAACTCTATCTTTTATATTACATCAAGGGGCATTACATTTTTAAGAATTTGTTGTGTTTGAAACTCGGTTGCATGTTGACTTATAACGATACGAACACTTTAATCCCAAATTACCAACACTATTAGCAACCAAGGGGTAGGGTACTAAAAATAAACACAATTATTATATACTGAAAAACAGAAGCACTGCTGTAAAAATCAATCAAGTAATCAATCAAGTAATTAAGTAATCAATCAATCAATCAATCAATCAATCAATCAAACAATCAATAAATCATTCCTAAATAAAACTGTATACAAGCATAAACAGTAGGCATGTAGCGAATCTAACGATATATCGTATATCGATATTAATCCCGACGATATGAATCGATTCATTGAAATAAAAATTTCTCTCGATTTTGGAGAGAAATGATAGTCACTTTCAGTAGTAGAGCACTGTAGAGGGGAGCTGTGTGTGTCTGTGACTGTGCCCAGGTGATGATGGTCGTTGATGCTCATGTTTCTGCACTGTCAAAAGTAATGCTACTTCTTTTGCAATGTAGTTAAATAAAAAATCTCAGGGGGGAAGATAAATTATCTAAAATTAAAAAAACGGTAATGTTTCTTTAAAATATATATATTTTTTAATATCGTGACAAATCGTATCGTGATACGAATCCTATCATGAGTTGAGTGAATCGTTACATGCCTAATAAACAGTATATATTCCAACTCTCATCGGTGCCAATCCTTCCCAATAATATCTGCTTTGAGCTGACAGAAATAAAAAATCACACCCGTGTGAAGTGAGGGGTGCTATATATACATATTTTATGACGTAATTATCAGACAAAACAAACATGGACAAAACAAACATTAGGCTATACCCTGTCCATGTCAATGGCGTTTTTAATGTTTGTTTAAGGAAAAACAAACATTAAACTTGTATATAGGAGGCCCATCAAGAACGCAGATCCTGAACCCCAGCTCTCTTTTTGAGTGGTGTAAACCACTCCTACAACTGGCTTTTGTGTGCAGAAAAAAATGAGCATGGTTGCTATGTTCAAAATAATTTCTGACGTAATTAAATCACACCCGGGTGAACTGGATGACCGTAGCAACCATGGTCATTTTCTCTGCACAGAAAAAGCCAGTTGTGAAATCACATCCGGGTGTGATTTCATTACGTCAGATCAGAGCTGATCAGGCTACATAATACCTTACCTTATTTCATTACGTTAGACATTACGTCAGACCACAGCTGATCATGCTATATAAAACCTTACACCACTCAGTTCACACGGGTGTGATTTTTTTCTACATAAATAATCCTATATCTATATGATAAGGTGTTTGAAGATGGTATATTTCACTTAACTTCAAAGTTTGTCAAAACCCCAAAACACATAATGGTGGATCTAGTAGGCTTATACAGTCCAAATAGTTCATTGGGAAAGATACAGTAACTGCTCTGACATCAAGGGAACATTTTCAGGGCTCATAGAAACGATACAACACAAAGGAAGAGCCATCTGTCATATCTCTTCCTCACTTACTACAGATGAAACACGACTTGAAATCAGTTCCCAAGATCCATAATCAGCCAGAAAAGCTTGATCTTGTAACCCCCCACCCCTCCAAAAAAATGCATTTGATGAGCTCACCAACTGTACAGAATATATGCAGAGTTAAATAAATAAATTAAAAGAAATGCCTACACCCCACGGGAAAACATTATAGAGTCGAATAAATCTAATTATAGAACAGCCCATGTAAGTTGAAGGCATTCCATAGTTAACAAGACTCTCTTATCGGTAAGGGTAAAGTTGGAGGAATATATACTGTTCCGCAGTTAATGTGAAATTAGTGTGGGGGTGTAAACCCTGGCCTACAGCGACACAGCCAGGCATTAAACATTCATCTATTTCATTAATCCTCATACAGTGTGCCAGTGAACACATTAGCACAGCACTTAACCAATACTTACCCAACTTACAATTGTATATAAACATTAGCAGGGTAGGGTACAGTATATAGCCGGACAACTCAGTCATTACCATTAATGAAGAGATACACTGCAAATGTCATTTAACTTTTGCCTGAGGTACGCAATTAAGTGATTATGTGACCAAGCTGATTTTACTATGACTTTGAAACACTTCAGTAAGTTCAGCTCTACGCTCCAGAACTTGAAGGCAATTTGCTCTTAGGCAGGGAAGGAGGGGGAGGAAGACTTATCTTATCTTGTACCCACATCATCACCAGGTGCGATGAGAGTGCTCGGCAAAGCAAAACCACACTGATCAATCAGTTTGCATGGCCGTGAAAGTACAGTATATTGTAAATGCCCTGGCATGGCCACAAATCAAAAGAAAGCCATGACTTGTTATCGTCTTGCAGCTTGTCCCACGTCTCAGCGGAGAGAGGATATCTTTGGCTTTGATGTTGGAGCCACTGGCGATGTCTCAAGCATTGCTTATCGACCATGCGCCTGTTCATTAAATCCTCAAGCTGCTTCTAATTACAGGCAGCATCAGGAGGAGCCCCTCAGCGCTGGACACTGGGGCAGAGAACAATGTGCATGACACTAATGCCAAACAGTGCTGGGGGACACAGGGGCCCCATATGACACAGAATATGTCTGCATTTCACTGATGCTCATAACACAAGTTTACTATTACCTTTATAGAGCACTCTGCAGGATTCAATGTCATGACACTCATTAATGGAGTTCTTGCCAAGGATGTGCAAAGTTTGGATTGGCTAAACAGCACTGGTAAACATAACGTGTTGAAACTACATGATCTGGGTGTATATTATTTTATTAATTTGTATTCTGAACAGCTACAGCGAGGTGCCGTCACTTTAATTGACACTTTGCAGGCTGATGTTTTAGAGCCTGCCAGAGTGAAATGTTTCCCTGCAAGTTAACTGAGCTGCAGCGAGGGAATGTGGGTTGTATTTCAACGAGACTCTTTCATCCTAAAAGTCTCAGTTCCCTTGTCACCTGCGCTCCCAGCCAATCTATTTATAACTTGTAACCATAACAACTGCTCCTTTTCTCCTCACAAATCTAAGAGTATGGATGTCACTAGGTGTCTTCTGTGCCTGAGTGTACAAGCATGACATGATATCTGCATGACAAACTTTCATCAGCACCGTCAAGAAGGCGATACTTCCACCATCAAAAGTTAACGGATGCAACTAGAGCTATATTGGCAAGGATCTGTATTATTATCTTTCAGACAAAACATTCCTAAATATGACACTTCCTTCCAATACCGGAGACAAATCTGGAGCACTTTGTTCTTGCATGATGAATGAAGCGTCTGTGCTGAAGGGTGGCTGGCAGAGATGAATGAGACTTTGAGGTGGAGAAGAGTAGAGGCATCTTCGTCTTGTGAAAGAGTTTCAAGCGCTTTGCATCATTTTACTAAGGCCAAGAAGAGTTGGCAGATAGTTTTCGGGGCTCACATCTGCTGTGCCTTGTTTAGTCAAGGTTTGATGCGAAATTTAACAGAAAACAAGTCTGAAACAACAGCTGAGATGCTGATGCAATGCATGCAACAGAGGACAGTTCTCCCTTTCCATGCAGTGGACGACTGGTTTAGATTGTGTTGGTCATCATCATGCACAAACGCACTGTATGCATACACACACATACGATTTAAAACTGACATACGGTAAACAAGGACAAAGTGTGAAACACGCACGCACGCACGCACGCACGCACAGCCTGACGTGAGACACACAGAAACAGGTACTTTTCGAATGAAATCCCTGCATGCGTACAGTCTGGGAGCAGTCACGTGGAACAAACCCACAACAGCGCCAGGCGCCATGGAGGCATGGTGTAACAGCCGTTTAGCTGAGGAGGGCTGCAGACCATGCTTGACGTCTCGCTGTGCTCCCACCATACTATATTCTTCATTGAGGACTAATTGCTCCCAGAGGGACCAATCCCTTGTTCACACCTTCATGAACTTCACCCAACTGCATTGTGGGGGGTGAAGGCCGGGGTATGATCCTGGGAACAAAATGCTTAGGCCTACTGGTATCCCAACTTTAGACTTGTTTGACAGCACTGTCGTTGAGTGTCTTGTTGGATGATAATGTGCATTTTCAGACATTTAACCACTTAAACTGTCACTGACTAGTAAACTCGACATTTCACACTGTATATGGTCTGCTCTATTGTCCCTCTACACCAAATGTCTTTGCCAAAAATAGCTGATCTACAAGCTCACAATGCCTCACGCTGCGAGGGCTCCAGACTAAGGGGGTCCCTAGTCCTACGTCCAGGGGACTATAAAATATCTATTTGGGACTTAAATTAATGTCAGCCGTGACGGTTTCGGTACTGAGGAGTTTTTACACTGCAAATGTGCATATCATGCGCACCTACGGGCAGCATGAGACTAGCAGCGCTGCATAAATGTTGCAGCGGCACCGCCAACACTTCAGCCATACTGTAGAGAGAAACCCGCCAAACAGGCGCAGCAGTCTGTACCCTCATGTCGCAGTCAGAAGAGGGAAAAAAAGAGGGAGAACAGACAGAGACAGACTATTGTATTCACGCAGGCTCAGTGCTTCCTGCAGCACAAGGAGATGTACCACTCCCTTTTCCATATAAAAAAACGTTCATATGACAAGCCAAAAGTTAATATAAGGACACTGTCACAAATTAATACTGTACATGAAAGAGTGACTCTCAACAGCCTGTGGACGGTGGATGGAACAATGTGGTGGATGCGCCTGCTGTTGGTAAGATATTAAGATCCATAAAAAGATATCACACACCTAACACCTGGGGGCGGGGGCATTACCCTAACACCACAAGTGAGAAGCTCACAGTGGGCAAATTGATGCTGCATGTGCATTGATCAGCGGCCCTATGTGTCTGAGGTTCTGACGCACGAAAGTGAGGTTCTGACGCACGTCAGTGAAAAAGACGTGTGCATCCGAAAACCTTTACCTACTAATTACCTAAATATGTAAGTTATAAGTTCAACTGAGAGGTGGAACGGACAGCCACCACCCAACTCAGTTCCCCTTCACCCTTTCGGCCCTGCTCCAACCAGATCAGTGCATCTCACGTCCGGGCCCCTTAAAAGGGTGCCTCCTACTTCCTTGTCTTACCCAAGGAAGTTTAGAGAAGGAAGTGTCATGGTCACGTGACAGTGCTGTGCCATGACACTTTCATGGGAGCCAAATCTCGCACCGGAAGTGACATGATTTGTATACAAAGCAGTGAATGGAGCAAGCTGGACCAACTCATAACAAACATTATTTATGAACCATTGAGACCTTTGTCATATAATCGGTTCAGGCATATAAAAGAAGACATATCACAGTTTGTTTTCTAATCAGTTGCTTTTCGATCATTTTATTTGAGGATTTAAACAGCAGCAGGTATCGTTTCTGTTCCGGGGGTCTCGCGAGATTTGGCTGCCAGACAGGAACCGGTGGGCTGTCTCGCGATACTTGGCACGTTCAGAAACATACTTTTTGCTCTTTAGATACCTCTATAAAATGACACAGTGTACACATCCAAAAGCAACACAGCAGACAATAATGTGTTACATGTCTTCTGTTATTTGCCAGAATTTGATTACTTTACAAAAGATCTCAGTCATTCAGAAATAGTGTTTGTTCATGAGCTGGTCATTGAGCTCTCATTGACTCCAGTGCATTCTGACGAACTTCCGGCTGCAGTTTGGCTCCAATGGTGCGACGAATCTGCCGCCTGGAATTGCGTGATAGCGAAAATGACGTTGGTGACCTTACCTCCATTTAATATACCTTGGTCTCACCTATATGCCTTCTGTTCGGGTCAACCCGCCACCTCCCCGACACCGCCCAGCAGCAGGCACCACCAGGATGACCCCACAGGGGCGGACTTCCATCAGGCAGGATCCGATTCGAGGCTCCCGACCAGATCCTCCGTTAGGGCCCGCGACAAAGCACCTAATGTCATGCCAATACGACTGCATTCATTCTGATTCTGTTTTGTGATTGTGCTTTTACTGAAATATTAACTTAGAAAACATGGATTTATTTTTGTATTCAGATTTTCATTACTTTGCATATGCATATTCAGAAATGCAACTGGCGACCCCTCCAAAATGTTTGGTTACCTCTCGGGGGCTGATCTAAAGATTCCAAGAAGACATTTTAGCATTAAAGGATTAATGCATTTAACAAGGATCATTATGATATCTTGATACCTATTATGATTCCTTGCCACTTTCAAAATCAATGCTGGAAATCTTTAAATAACTGTTCTGCCCTCACATTAGTGTGAATGGGTAGAATGACATCAAAATCATCAAAAAATAAATAAATATAAAGTATATATCTGTACTGTATATATTCACTTTGGGACGGTTCAAATTGTATTTTGGGACGGTCCTGGGGCGTTGGTGAAAAACGTTAGTCTGCAGCTCTGGTAAACATCTGCTATTTTTGGCTAAAGTTCTCAGAATAGAGATGCGTTGCAAGGGTTCAAGTGGTTAATATAAAAAGGTTCCTGTCAAACAAAGATTTGGCGTCCCCCCTTTTTAGTAACTCTGACTCCTTGGGTCCCGGACCCCCTGTTGAAGACCCCTGGTAGAGGAAAAAAAGTGGGCCTAGACTCCTGGGGGACAACGGTCAATTAAGTATTGGGTTTAAGGTTAATCCCCCTCCCAGGAAGCAGGCACTATTTGGCCGACCAACCATTAGGATGGATCTAAATAAACAGCTTGGTTTGCCTTCCTCGGCTAATGGTGAAGGGATTAACAATGCTTATCGGAACATTATTGTTTACTGTATGAATTGGTCCTGACCTAATTTGTAATGTAATTTAAAACTTCTTAAAAGATTACGTCGACACGAGTCACATTCCGTCCCCTATAAGCAGTATAGTGGGTGGGAGGACTGCAGTGAGAACGCCATCCCCCCAAATAACTTTTCAATGGCGCTCCAAGGTTGCACAGTGAATAAATGATTCTGAACCCTAGTGTCAGGGACAAACCGTACAGCAGCCTTGCATACAAAATGAGTTCCTTCAAAGTGTTTTTTGGAAGGACAAGACTCACTGACTGTAACCATTAAAAGACTATCAAGCTTGCTGGATTTTAACAGCACAGCTGGAAGGCATCCTTCACTAAACTGATTGCTCGGCTGAAAATGTTTTAATCCATCCAGGTTAAACGCTTTGTAGAACATCCACCTGTTGGCTGTAGTCGTTGAATAACATGGCAAATTAGTTCATCATTGGCACAGATGGGTAACAAATGGGTTAGTTCATTTTGTAGTTTATAGTCAATAACATTCAATTTTATTGTTTTAGTTTTAGTTGACTGAATAACATAAAAGTTAGGTCACCTAATCTACAGTTAATTTAATCCAGTGTTTCTCAACCTTTTAGGCTGGCGACCCCCAAAAAGACTTGGTCATGGCTCGCGACCATCCCTCGGTCACTCCTAGACAATCTAGCAACATACTGTACTATACACGCACTGAACAAACGTGTGTGCGCACACTGAACAAACACATGTGCACACATACCAGCTGAGACAAAATAGCTATATTAGTTTATGTTTATATAGCTTTAATTGCGACCAGTATGGTGTCACGTGGACTGCGGTCACGTGTGTGTTTATTATTTGTTATGATTCGTTTTGTGTTTTATGAGTAATATGATGTAGTATAAATATATATATATATCTATTGGTTAATATTATGTATATATTTCTATGAGGTAACTGGTGGTATTGTTATAGTATATAGACCTATCTGTGATATCTCTTCTATTATATACTGTATGTGTTCTTTTCCAGATTGACTCTGTCTGTATTACCTTGTCAGTGACATCAACGAGGGGCCGGCGTTAGTCAGGTGTCTGATCAACGCCTACCTCCCTTATTGGCTGCCGGTCATGTGACACCCAGTGGCCATGGGTGCACCGTTACCTACTAACTGTGAAAACGACCTTATATTGTTGACCCATTCTGTTCCGAACGCCCTTCGGAAAGGCGTTGTTTCTTTATTGTATTTTCTTTTTGATTAAGAGCCATTTATTGTAAATATACTTTTGAATAACGTTTTATTATATATATAATTATAATAAAACTTAGCATTTGATCATGGTTTCCTGTTCCTCCTTCCTATGTTGCTTACTCATCTTACCCCTAGACTTATGAGTTGTAACATATGTTATGGTCTCTTGCATTTCCAGCAACTTTACATCTGTGTGTGTGTGTGTGTGTGTGTGTGTGTGTGTGTGTGTGTGTGTGTGTGTGTGTGTGTGTGTGTGTGTGTGTGTGTGTGTGTGTGTGTGTGTGTGTGTACGTACGTGTACAAGAGGAGTAATATTACGCTTTGAGTCAAACGGTGAATCAGGTTCAGCAGCACCAACGTTGGCCCTGCGGTAATGTTGAAAAACTGATTTATGGATGTGATTTGGATGTTTGGTGTAACAGATCTCTTTTTTCACTGACATAAAGCTTCTGTGTGCTTCTGTGTGCCAGAGGAATTTAACCCATTAAGACCTGAGGCCGATTCTACAAATCTTTCTGAAAAAACGGTATGTTCCTAGTGTTTATCAAACTTGTTCATGTCAAGGACGCCGAAAATTATAATTAAATAAAATTATATAACCCCACTCTCAAAATAATTTTGTTTAAAAACTATTTGCACACATTTTCAAGATCTTTCAAAAATATCATATATTAGCCAGCAATGTGTGCCGCTGCCGTTTCATGTATTGTTTCCTTACATAGATTAAAGTTTCGCTGTTGTCTTATGAAAGTTTCTTAAGCTTTTACGTAGCAAGTTACGTTTATGAGGCAAAGGGAGGAGTAAATCTTTCCTGTGCTGCAGGGAACACAGAGCAAGTTTGTCTCGCAAACACACAGACCGTCGTGCCGCCACGTGCACACGCACACTTCCTCTTCCCCCGGAAAAAAATACCTACTAATTAAACATTCTTGACTGTGCTTAGTAAACTATATCGACTTTATTTATTTTATTTTATTAATTTTGTTTCTTTGAGCACATTCAGAAACGCATCTTGTGACCCCTCCAAATTATTTGGCGACCCCCACACCCCTTGGGCAGTTGGGGGGTCTGATTTAGTTGACTAAAATGTATTCTGGCGGGTTGGGATGGTGTCGAAAATAGCCGACGTCACGCAGCGATGCGTTGTGAGCTTGTAGATGTTTTTTGAGGGGCTAAAATAACTTATCCAGTAGTCCCTCCGTAACATTTAATTTAGTTTTTTAGTATTTGTTATTGACATTGACAATATATTTAGCTTAGTTTTTAGTCTAATTTAGTTGGGAAGAAATGTTGTCATAACTTTTGTTGACAAATTAACACTGCAAATCAGGGGCCCACTATTCAAACAACCAAACAAATGATATGAGACCAACTGAATCGTCATTCATTTTCAATGTTTAAGGTCAAACGTATTTTTTCAGACGAAATGGATACATTTTCATTTCAGTTCATTTTTGTAAATTAACTGTTCATCTGGTCCGTATTCTTCATGGCCATTCCAAGCTTATTACACAATTTCACAGATACAGTACAGTACAGTAACTATCCCCTAGGCATGGAACCTACAGGCCCTTACAGTATGTTTAATTCAATAGTCGCTGAGCTGGGGATGAGCAATGGTGATGAACTCCTCAACTTTAACATTTTAATTTCTGAGTCATTTCAGTGGGAAGCCAATTAAAGAGCTGCTTCATACATTATTTCCCATTTCTTTTAACTTTTCTGACTGAACTAGAGAGCAGCAGGGCACTGAATAACAGCATCGCGCTCACCGTAAGCACTAAAGAAAATCAATCCAACACTGTTTCTGTAGTGGAAGTCAACACAAGCATTGTTTGTTTCCTACCTCTGAGAACAGTCATTGGCGTTCCTAGGTTTGTTTATACATTATTTCTGCTTTATTGGACAGCGGAGAGACAGCAGTGTATGGGTAGATGGGAGAATGCCATGAGCAGGGGTTGTACTCAGTACGCAGTGACTCAGGGGTAGAGTGCCTTTAGAGTAGCCGGAGGTGAATCGCAAGGTTCCCAGTTCGATCCCTGCAGGCTCAGTGGCTCACCCAGAGTTAGTGTCAATTGTCAAAGTGTCCTTGAGCAAGACTCTGAACCCCTGTAATTGCTTCCGATATGCAGGTTGGTGCCTTGCACGGTTTCCACCGCCTTCGCTGTATGAATGTGTGTGTGAATGTAATGCACAATCTATGTAAAGCGATTTGGATAAAAGCGCTATATACTGTAAATGCACCATTTGCTAAAACCCCTGTTGTCTCAGAGAACTGGACATGAGTTGCAACTTGTACTTTGACCACTTTTTTCCCCTCGATGACAAACAATTCTCTTTGCCAAAAATCATGCGTGTGAGCGCGAGTGCACACATTATGGGGAGACTAATTTATGCAGAGTAGCAAACTCAAATAAACCACCAAGGGTATACAACTCATTCCGTGCCAAAACCAAGATTTCTCATAGATTGGTACTTTACCCATCTGTGCCAATGATGAGAATCACAAAATTATTTTATTAATTCAGAATGGTCTCGCTGATATCGACCGTCTAGCAGTGTCCCGTTCGCTTGGTAACGATCCACACCGGTCCGTCAATGAAATGATTCCCCCTCGTCCGCCGCCACATTAGTTATAGGTGATTCTGCTTCCGGTTCTTTCGGGGTTTTCAAAATAAAATACCCTGTGCATCCGGTTGGTAGGGGAGCCACAGCGCCGGAGTTCAATGGTGGCATGGAATGTTGAACACATACATTAATCAATTCTCAAAAATATATCGTTTAATACATTTTTACATTTTTTAATAAAAAACTATTTTATTTTATTTTTCACACATTTCCCAAACTAGTGAAAACACCTACAGTATGGAGTGGTTTACGGTGTCGAAAGCCTTTTGGAGGTCCAGCATGACCATGCCGCAGTATTTGCCAGCATCCACCTTGTGTTTGATGTGGTCGATAGAGGAGGCATGTGTCAGAGGAGTGGGATGTTCTAAAGCCAGATTTGAATTCGTACATTAGTTTTTTAGTGGCAAGATACTTTTCAACCTGTTCATAGACTATATTTTCCATTCAGAATTTGCGCCCTCACCTTCGTCTTCAATGTCTGTGTTACGCAATGTTTGTGTTTACACAAACACTCAAAATTGTACATTCATTGTCAATGGCATTTAATGTTTGTGTTAGGACAACGTTTGTGTTTACACACACACACACACACACTAAAAGCTGGACATCGCCTCAAATACCCCTAAATAAAAAGTAGTGGAAAGAGTAATCACTTACTAATCGATGATTGCAGCCCTATACCACTCCCTTCTCTGGTGTCTGTATAAACTATTGAATGGTAAATGGTGCATTTATATAGCACTTTTATCCAAAGCGCTTTACATGTGCATTACATTCACCCATTCACACGCCAATGGCGGAGGAAACCATGCAAGGCACCAACCTGCACATCGGGAGTAATTAGGTGTTCAGCATCTTTTTTTTAAATTATTGCCTGTTTCCTCCTCCACGTCATCAGTGCCTCAGGTATGGGCACTGATGACGCGGAGGAGGAAACACGCCGCCAGCACCCACAGCGCCCGAGCGGGAATCGAACCCAGGACCTTCTAGCTGTGAGGCGACAGCACTACCAACTGTGCCACCGTGCCCCCCCAACCCCCATCCAGCCATTCTACCGGCCACTCTACCCCTGAACCACTGTCGCCCCGCAGCCCTACAAACCACTTCCTTCTCTGGTGCAACTAAGGCAGTAGAAGCATGCGAGGAACCTCATACTCTATATGCTCTATGGCTCCCTGCACACTAGCCCTCCCATTCAACCCTGTACAGTATGCATCAGCTCTTTCAGAATATTCTAGCTAGCTGAAACAGTGTAGACATTTAAACGAGTATAGGGCCTTGCAAACGTGAAGCGAGGAACGTAGGCGTTGTTGCCTGGATCAACACAGGTCTCCTCCAGGTCTGTTGAAGAGGGGCGCAACAACGCAAGCGTAAAAAAAAGCTAAACAGAATCCAGGTCTGGTGAGTCGTGGGCGTGTGCACGTAATGAGCACGTGCGCATGTAGATTCTCTGACAACATCCTCTTCCAGTGACATTTCTCACTGTCAGGGGAAAAGAAGCAGCTGGTGAATCCATGTGCATTGGAGGAGACGTGAGATGTGTGGTTGTCTTGACTCTACACTGACCCCAGAATGGAGGGGGGGGGGGCTTATAATTTGAGCATACCTTTCAACAGTAACCTTTGTGTATTTATTCTGCCCAGTGAGAGGCAGATTCAGAGCAGTAGCCTATATCGTGAGGAGGGTGTTTTATTACAATTTGTTCAATTAATCACAGAAATCACTCTAATATCATCCATCTCAGTCAGGGAATCCTTGAGAAAGGAGGAGTTTGAAGCAGTCCAGAAAGCCATATTTATTTCACTTATGCCACCCTTCAGTCACTGCAATTCCTTGCTCAAACTGAGACAGTGGATAACACCAAAGAGACTATGCCTTGCTTACAGTGGGAAGCAAAAACCACCACCACCTCAAGCTCAACAAACTTAGCTTCTCTTTTTCCCTGGAAAGTCTTGAACCTAGCAGCCAGGGTATTTCTATTGACACCTCCCTGGTGACTTCTGCTCAAACTGCAAAGGACCGGAGTGATCCTGGACATTAAGCTGTCCTGTAGGTTTGCACAGGTTACAACATCCAGAGAGTCATACCCTTCCTCGAGTCTGCCCAGCTCCTTATCTCTGATCATCTCCAGACTTGGTTACTGAAACGCTTGCCATTCTGGTCTGCTGTTATGCTCTAGCTCTCAAACCCCTTTTACGGAACAACAATGCTGTGCCACACCTGGTCTTCAACCTCCCTACATTTTCTGCATTCCCTTCACTGGCTTTGAGTTGCTGACTGCATAAATATTTGTAAAAAGTGATGACTTACTCAATACAAGGCAAGGGCACGGGTACTCCCTACTGTACCTCCAGGACATGATCCACCTCATCACCTATACTGTAGCATGCTTGATTTCCCTTTAATGTACAGTAATTGCCAGTCCACATCGTCACAAACAGTACAAGTACATTATGTAGGCCTACTTGTACTGTTTGTGACGATGTGGACTGGCATGCATTTGAGGAGTCTCAAAGCCCGGGACTCAAGGCTCAAGAAGAGCTTCTTCTCTGTGGCTTTCAGATCCATGAACAAGGGCATGGACACTGGGAAAAAAGAGGAGTGTATTCACATACGGAACTGTTATTCCTGTACAGATTGCTCAACTAACACTAAGCTACCCCCCCCCCCCCCCCCCCCTCCTCACACACAATCACAAACACACACACACACACACACACACACACACACACACACACACACACACACACACACACACACACACACACACACACACACACACACACACACACTATTGTTGATATAATAATTCCTCAGGGGGCTTTTTTGTCTGTCTTATTATCTCTAGCTTTAGTGTCATTTTCTCAGCCAGGCTGGAACAGCCGTGGATTATGTTTCCGCTTGAGTGAGTCTGTTTGTCTTTGTGTTTGTCTGTGGGCAGCTAATTTTTGACAGTTAGACATCTATGTGAATAATATGTGTAAATGGGGCATAAATGCTAGAAATAAATGTTCTGATAAGAACTATATTATTGGCCGATGTATTAACATAACTTTTTTCCATAATTTAAATTGAAGTCGTTCTCATAATCCTAACCTAATCCTAATCCTATTTTACACAAAGGATGTTTACATTTGGACAAGCCTTGTTGCATAGGCATGATGTGTTAATCCCACAGAGATATGTGATGTTGTTAGTTGTTACCTGACATTACCTTTGGTGAAAAAAGACGGCATATATCGTTATCGGTTGATATCGTAATCAGAAATGAAGAATTGGACAAGTCACAATATCGGATAATTCCCCCACATTAGGCACAAATGGTCTTGTGAGTCATGTGCCAATGAGTGTCAAACAGGCCTTTATATTATGAAATTCTTCAGGGCATGACTGTTACTTGTAACATAGTCTAGAGACTAATGCTCCGAATGCTATATAGTCTGAAACTACACCTCCCGAATAATCCCGTTTGTCATTTCCGTTCATAAAAATTATATTTGAAAATATCTTTAGAGCTTATTATTTTATTTCCATTTCTGTTAAGCAGCAAGCTATATGTGACTCTTTTTGATACAGAGACAGTCATGGTGGCAAGACTAACTGTTCAGGAGAGGAGAAAAACATTTTTTTTTTTTTAATCCAAATGAGTTAATAGCACAGGCAGACTCTTCACATACTAGAGCATGCCTGAAATCAATGTCAGAGCTGAAATCGACATGTAAATATAAAATAAATGCTTAAACATGTAGCTACTGTAGGTGTAGAGTCCACATAAGTGAACCTTTCAAGCCTGTTTTCTCAACTCGCTGTTTTTTGCAAGACATTACTCTATACATAAACCATATCTCCCAAAGATTCAATGACTTAGCCTCGGTCAGAACATTATGCTTAGATTATTTCTATTTATATTAGGATAGATTTGCGTGACTGTAAAGACGAAACGGAAGTGGGGAGGAGGCTCCACTCCGCTTTATATTTTACTCATGGTAGAGCTTACGTTGCTCCAGACTGGGTGACGGAAGCATTTGAAAATTGCGAGAGGCAACAGTCTGGCAACGCGAGACTACTTGAAATAGAGTATTCAATTTAATTTTGCCCTATAGCTGCAATGTTGGTGAGTTTAACACAGGCAGATTGGAAATTTCAATTTGATCAATGGACTGTCAATGTAGGGTATTGCAACTCTAGATTCAACCCAATATAAAAAATCTAGTGTTGCAAATTACGGCTAGGTAGGGTGGGAAAAGGTAGGAGATGGGGCATTTTAGGTATTTAGCAGAGCGTCTGCAAGATCAGCGTAAGTGGCATGAATCAGTCAGGCAGTGTGTACATCAATGCTTCAGTGAACTATGCCAGTGTTAACTCCGTTATTGCTCGCTAGGTGGTAGCATAGAAACACCTAACCTGTGCCACCTGTCCGCTCTCACTCTACGATCCTTGTTTCATTTCCGGGTTATTTCCGGGTTATCATTTCCGGGTTATCAGTGGCTGTTGTTGTGAGGACATTGGTCGTTAGCCGTAAGCTCATACTCTCATCATAAACAGTTACATGTCCGCAGCGTTGCGAGACAAAGTCATGATTTACGATCGTCTGGATGTGCGACAGCTCACCTTGGACAGCGCTCAAAGCTTTAAAGATACAAGTCTTTGAAAATCCTTATTATCCGTTATAATGGAGGCTCAATGGAGCTGGATTTAAAAATCCCACAGCTGGTGAGGACAGAGGCTATCCATAGCAACCAGAGCAATACTAAAAGGTAAATTAAGCAATACTAAAAGGTAAATTGAGCAATACTAAAAGGTAAATTGAGCAATACTAAAAGGTAAATTGACGGCCGCTGCTTTCATATACTGTATGGAGTATACGGGGGGGTACGAACATGTACGAAGGTGACAGATGCCGTACCCTAGCCTATAGAGGGTACAATTATAATCGTAGAAAACAGAAACTCAGAAACTGTTCTAAGAAATTGTACCAAAAATATTTGGACCACTTATACTCTCCAACCCAGGTGAAAACTAGGATTCCTGAATGGGAGATGAGGCAGGGGAGAGCAGACCCTTAAACCACTTTCAACCTGGCGGCCCTGTGTTGGGCATGTCCCTTTTCTCTGACTTTCGCTCCGGTTGACAGGGTTTTGACTGGTTTCAGAAATAGTGAAAATAGCAGATCTACAGTAAAAAAACACACTGGGGTGAATTATTTTGTATCTGTGATTTTTTTTAAATGAAATGAAATAAGTTGTATAATATCAGCAAGATAACGTCGTACGTACATTTGAAATATAGACTTGGCTGGCGATGGGGAATTATAGGCTCTTTAAGCAAACATTAAAAGTCCATAGACTTGGCTGCCACGTCATTTTGGAAAGCCGCCCCTCAAAAAGCTCATGACATGTCACCACTCACTACACAGTGTATTTGTAGCTGTAACGACTGCATCGTTTTGTCTGCCCATGTGAACGCATCAATAGAGCTTAAGTGTTAAAAACCAGGAATAGACAACACTTCATCACAAATACTGAGATAATATCCTTAATCCCAGAGGACATCTAGAGTCATAATATCGTTAAAATACCGATATATTGCCCAGCCCTAAGGTGGAGGATGCCAAGAGACATGAGAGTCTTGAACAGGATTCAAACCCAGCCAGGATAATGGAATTATGCGGCATGGGCCTTGAGCCACCAGGGCGAATATTATTCTCAATATCCACCTCTGTATAATGCCATTCAGAGGTGGCTACAGCTTACATGGGAGCATGCCGTTGTCTGCTCGACCAAAGGACGATCCTCGTGGGGGCTATATACTGTAGGCATCTGTGGGCACCAGATTCATTCTTCAAACATAGCTCACATAAATAATTACTTTTCAGAGTAATTACATTTTCACCATTGTTGACTATGGAGACCCGCTGGCTGTGATCGCTCACTGCAACAAAACTCATTAATGAAATCACCAAGTGCTCAGTAATCCTGACAGATGAAATCCCAGTGGGTAATAAAATCCCTATCCCGCCCTCACCCCCCACCTCTCCCGAAGATGAAATAATATCCTGTGTGACACAATGTGCTTAGAGTGGCAGTGACACTGCCAGAGGTAGCGGAACTATTTCCTGTTATTCACAATGGGTAGAGGATTACACTGCCACCACCCACTTAACCCATGAAGCGCAATTATCATAACTTACGTTATTTGGTTTAGTCTGGCCGCCCGCCATACACGTAAATGAAGTGAAATAACGTACATTGATGTTTTATCCATGTTTTGATCCGATCGAGTCAATAGCCTAATCACGTTAGCATGGAGTGTTGAGTGTGACACTGGAGTGCGCCATGTTAGATTGCGCACGCATCTACGTGCGCTCAATGTGCTGTTTTCAATCGCTTGTATCTCCAAATCGGCAGCTGGAATGGTGTTTCTGGTCAAAACAAGGTTTATTCAACGGCCAATAGCCGGCGCTGTGATAGTCGCGGTCAGGTTTTTTCTGCACACAGGGAGAGATCAACAGCCGGTCAAGACAACACACACACACATTACGTCATCGTAACATCCGGTTACGGGTATTTTGCTCTTCAAAATAAGGGTAGAAAGGGGAAAAACCTTGGCAATTCGGGTTAATTAATTAATTAAGTCTAGCGGGGAATGTAAAGGCACTGTCAGGTCTAAAGTGCATTCATCCCATTTATAATACATTTTATTACTCAGCTTGGTTGAATGCTTGATTCTGATTAGTCAGTCGCTGAATTCAGCTGTATGTTATTTCTTGATAATGACTGATCAGCTCAATAACAGACCACTGTCTAATCAAAGGCTCAGAGTACCTACAGTACAGTACCTGCGCAGCTTGATTCTGTGCCGTATCCAACATGACAGCCATGTAAACAAACACACCATGGCATTGTCTCCACCACGCCGAAGGCATGGGGAGAGAGCACACTAAGTACAGTGGGCCTAATTCACAACGGAGAAATATGATCAGGTGTAAATTAAGTGTGTAAAGGAGTGTGTATACCCTAGCTGAACCAGCGACAAGCTCCCATGCCATTCAAAAAGGGTTGCGTTGCGTACCACAGGTACACAGGTGTATGTCATAATGAATGCGAGCGGATGCCAAATGATCGGAAAATCACCCGACAACTTAATTTGCATTGTTCCACGCCCCATTTCACACCATAAAAGGCGTTAAGCATGACTCAGCAGACAGCAGTAACAAAAGAAAATAAACTATAGGCCTTACAGCTCAAACGAAATAGAGGTCCTCCTGACGGTGTGGAAGCAACAAAATAATGATATTTTCCAGTGTGACTAGCGGCTTCACAAATTAAAATTAAAATGATTGCTGGAAAGATATCACTGCCGCGGTCAGTTCTGTGCAGATGTATGAATATATAGCCCTCTATTAATTTCATAATTCCACAGGACCACAAACAAGCCCTTATAGGGCTTTATATGTTATATCGTTTTTGCACCATTGTACTGTATAATCGTAGGCCTCATCATCATCATCCTTCGAGTGCCCTCGAGATCTGCGACACAAGCTGCTTCCACTGGTCTCTGTTGCTCATTGCCACACCAAGTTCATTCACAGTCAGTCCTATGTCCCTACTCAGAACATCTGGAAATGTGAGAGGTCTTTTTTATATCCATATATCGTTACATTTGTGCATGATTCTTTATTTTCTATACCATTAAACTATAAATCATTCTCCCAAGCTTACAACAGTGAACGCGTGCTCCACTGCAGCAATGTCAACTGACTGGAGTTATAAAAGTATAGGCTACTCACTCAGTACTCTCACTTAAATGCAGCTTGGTAATTTATTTATTTAAGTTCGGGACCAATTGAGGCTACTTGGCAATTGTATCCCCGAACATTCGGGGTTCGAACCTTCGCTCGTTAGGGTTGGCACTCAAATCTCTCGGCGAGAATGCGATATGCATAATAAGAGTACTATACTATACAAGCTACTTTCGCAAAGTTACGTGCTTCTAATGTGGGAATCCTCGTAAATGCCCATACGCTCACGCTCCACTCACGCCGTAAACGCCGTTGTGAATGAGGTCCACGTTTTGCACTCCGTCTGTGTACAAAACAACAACAAAACAAAATTGATATTACTCCTCCAGATTCTGTCCAAAAATCCTGCAAATTGTTACACACTATCTCTATAGTCATGTGTTCAAGAAGAATCTGTCCAATATTTCATATTCCATCCTAATTGGCTAACATTGGCTTTCAAAGTTTGCAGGATTGGCCCGTTTTGAACAAAAAGCCTCAAATCATGAACGCAGCATGCAATTTACGTGATGCAATTCACAGACTTTCCTACAAGGCTGAGGAATATATCCCACCCTTTTCACATTGGCCTGTTATAGCACCACCAACAGGTGGATTTTTGCAAACACACGTTTTTTGAACAAAATACCTCAAATCATCCAATTGCCATCCAAGGCGTAAGAAGAAATGGCACCCATTTCACATTTCAAATTCCTTGATATTGTTCTTCACGTTGCTTGCTGGCCCCAACAATGTGCCCTTGTGTGTGTGTGTGTGCGTGCGTGCGTGCGTGCGTGCGTGCGTGCGTGCGTGCAGGTCAGTGGCTATTTTTGCTTCCTGACCAGTGGGTACAGCGGCAGATGATGTGGGAGCTATAGAGGTCGTATCCAGGTGCATTATATGGAAGCCATGCCAAGCGGTGTGTGGTGTTTGGAAGCGCCCTGTGAGTGTCGGGTCAGTAGCTCTGGCCTCTGTCATGCAGTATCTTTCACAGGGGGACGACACAGTGAGCAGCCTCACATGACCTGCCCACAGTGAGCCCTGCGGTCAGCCTGTGTCCATGGCTGTTCTTGACCTCCTCATGTCTTCCTTCTAGTTAGAACTGGCCAAAATCTCCTTCCAAATTCTATATAGAGGTGCAACAGTTAACCGAACTGATCTAGTAATTGATTATTAAAATAATATGTGATTTTAATATTATCGATTTAGATGAAAAAAAGTATTTGGGTAAATGGTATTCCTTAAAGCTGTAACTTTCCTCTTCTACCCCACCCCTCTACACTATAGTTCACAACCTCACACCCACTCCTATAGGATCATGGAGCTCCATAACCGATACCCGAAAAAATCAGATAACAAGCTTATTGAGTATCCGTTATCAATAAGCTTTGGGCTTATCAAGCCTGTTATCGAGCATAGCGGCATAGCGGCCTATGACGTCATGATTAAACAATCAAGACAAGAGGCGATCAAGAAATAAATGTAATCATCCTCGATAAGCCTGGTCGATAAGGTGCTCGTTATCAATAAAGATTAACAAGCTCCATTCCTACTCCTAGACCAGGAAATGTGGTGGGATTTATTTTTCTTGTGAAAACACAACGTCTGCGGTCTCCGAGGCTAGGTCGGACATGACCTTTGACTCAATCTAAAGGTCTCAAGCAGAGAGACAAAATACAACCACCCCAATTGTATAAGTTATATTGTAGGCCTATTAACTATTTTTTTTATTTTTTTTATTTAACCTTTATTTAACCAGTAAAAACACATTGAGACTGCGTCTCTTTTTCAAGTGGGAACTGGCCAAGTGGCAGAATACATAATTACACTTTCAGCGCTACATTGTACATGTCAAGTTATACAACAGCCAAATAATAATAATACCTCGAGAAGCCTATAGAATATATACAACAGTACAAAATAATACACTAACAATAACCGAGTACAAGAACATTTGTACATGAATACACGGGTACATTAATGGACCGGAGCAAAAAGAGGAAAAAAAACAACAACAAATAAATATATGGGCATATGCGAGGGCTAGTACGCATCCGAACATGTGCAGGTGTTGGATTGTACAGTTAAGATGATCCTTTTGAAACTTCTCAAAGGAACTTTCGAGGCCAATTTCAATCTGGCTTGCAGGTCGTCAAATTAAATTTGGAGGAAATGTAAAGGGGCAATTAACACACCAAGAATGGCTTTATAAATGAGAATATACCAATGATGCAGCCTGCGTGAGGTCAGAGAGAACCAACCAACTGCAGCTTACAACGAACAATGATGTGTTCTGAAAGGTGAGTTAATTATGAATCTCAGTGCAGCATGGTACAGGGGATCCAGTTTGGCCAAGGTGGAGGAGCAAGCAAACCTATAAATGGTATCACCATCATCCAACTGGGACAGAAAGAGGCCAGTGACCAGTATTTTGCGAGCTGAACTCTTAACTCTAACTACCCCATATTGGACAAAATGTAATTGTATTCATTAAAAAGGTTACATTGTGCCATCATAAGTGGTTAATCAGACCAATTGATTTGGTTGATTATATATTTTTGAGGGGCGCTAGCCCCTCCTATGCACAATTTGTGTGTTTGTAGCATGGACTATTTTCATGTCAATTCGTTAAAACTAACAAAACAAATAGAGATAAAGATATTTGCAGCCCTAGATGATCTCTCAGAGCCGTGGTGAAAATGATGACAGGAGAAGAGAAGACAGGACTCCAGTGCTCTCCCCTCCTTATCACCAGCCCTGGGCCTGGGGGTTATCTCTGCACAGGGGAGGAGGCATGCTGCGGCTCCTATATACACCACTGAACCACACAAATAAGCACCCACGGAGCTCAGCAAACGTCCAGGAAGCCTGCGTATGAAAGGAAGGGGAAGAATAGATTGGATCACATACAGGTGCAAGCCCATTTCACCATGCTCCAGTAGACAAACAAGGCAAGGAGGAGTGGTGATTGTCTGGACTGGGGGACTGTCTGAGAATGCTATCAGAGACAGGGGAGTCGGATCGTGAGGCATCACTGTGGTCAGTGGGCAGCGCTGCTGATGGCTTCACATTCACCACTGTGACACACTTGCGTGTTACTACTCCCTTTGTAAGCAACCGTTCGATATAGGGACAGGAATCCGGCACGACATCTTATCTCAGATCTGTTGTACTGCTGTCAGAGCTGCAGCCTTCTTATCTCGGAGGGGGTATAAATATAATGCAGGCCACGGGAATAAACACCTAGTACGTCGATAAGTGAGGTAATGTTTCTCTTTCATTGTTATGTACACCCTTGATCATGATACAGAAAAAAGAGGCCGCCTCACAACACTACTAAATGCCTTATGCTCTTTAGTGTTACAATATTCAACACAAATCACAGGCACTCACAGGCCTAAAATAATAAAAACATACTCACTCACTCTTTCCTTCTGTTCTGAAGATGTTATCTACTGTATCTCTATGCCTCATGTTCAATAAATGGTTGTATATTATAGGAAAAACAATAGGCTCTAATCTAAAATAGGATAGGCTCTGTGTTAAGTGTTATGGATTTATGTTACCATGCACTTGCTTGGAACGTATCATCAATTGTTGGTTTCACACTGTCAATCATTATATGGGTTTACAACTACAGTAATCGCTCAAGACAGATCCAGCTAATAGGAAGGAAGTGGTGCAATATGGTCAAAACACTGCACTCTGTACATGTAATACAGACTTTTTGTCACATACTGTAATAGACCAGATCAGTATATTTGGATTGTACAGTTAAGATGATCCTTTTGAAACTTCTCAAAGGAACTTTGAGTACAACAGTACAACAATACATTCAACTGTCAAGTTCCAGTGCTGATTCAGCCCTAAAACAGGGCTGAAGAAGAAGAAAGAAAAATCCTTCACATTGAATCAATCATTAATTGATTGATTGATGTCAACACTGTTGTCCAGGAAAAAACACATATCCAGTGTTTGTCAGTCAAAATCCATTTCTAGTCCAAAGGACATAATGAGTGCGAGCTAGAGGACAGACGAGCATTACTGAAGTGTAGTTACAGTGATGTCAACAAAATGTAAGGCAGGACTATTTGTATTGATTTGATCAGGTATTTCAGCTTTATTAGAAACGTTTATAATACGTGCACATGCAAAATAAATTATGAGCTGCCAGAGCTGATTTATGTTCACTTGTATACTGAAATGCATAGATTATAATCTAGGGTCATCGGTAAACCAATTATGATCAGTCTAAACAGTATAATCTCTTCACTGAATAAAGCTATTCGAGATTCCACTTGAGAGAGAAATATTTGTTTAAAGCTCTATATATAATATATATATATATATAGTTATGCGACTGTAGGTCGCAGTTTACTATGAAGTCGTGTCACGCGTCGTGTACGCCTCCATGGTTCACGCCTCCATGGTCACGCCTCGTGACATCACGCCTCGTGACATCAATAGAGTTCTCAACAGGCCCGCAAATGAAGGCCCGGCCCTAGCTACCTGGACCCTATAGACACTGCCTCCGCTGCCACCCTTAGATCTCCATATGAGATGACCTGTTCTGACATTCCACATGTTGATCTGACCTCATCAAACCCTGTGCACTCAAGACACACTCTACTGTATATATCGCCAGTACAGAATTCATTCCATATGTTGATCTGACTCCAGATGCCAAAGCGCCAGCGCTCACCTAGCAGTCTGCTGTCACCCAGCGCTCACCTAGCAGTCTGCTGTCACCCAGCGCTCACCTAGCAGTCTGCTGTCACCCAGCGCTCACCTAGCAGTCTGCTGTCACCCAGCGCTCACCTAGCAGTCTGCTGTCACCCAGGCCAGCGCTCACCCAGCAGTCTGCTGTCACCCAGGGCTGTCACCCAGCGCTCACCTAGCAGTCTGCTGTCACCCAGGCCCAGCGCTCACCTAGCAGTCTGCTGTCACCCAGGCCCAGCGCTCACCCAGCAGTCTGCTGTCACCCAGGGCTGTCACCCAGCGCTCACCTAGCAGTCTGCTGTCACCCAGGCCCAGCGCTCACCTAGCAGTCTGCTGTCACCCAGGCCAGCGCTCACCCAGCAGTCTGCTGTCACCCAGGGCTGTCACCCAGCGCTCACCTAGCAGTCTGCTGTCACCCAGGCCCAGCGCTCACCTAGCAGTCTGCTGTCACCCAGGCGGATGCGTGCATGCTGGGCAACCATTTATGTAACTCTAGATTAGAACATTATAGAAATGTTACTGCAATAAGTCAGTGTATATTATAGACCTATTAACCTAATATAAAAACTAGTGTTGTAGTCGAGTCCACATAAAGCGAGTCCAAGTCAAAAGACAGAGATCGACGGAAGGCGAGACCAAGTCGAGACCGAGTCTAGATTTCCCCCCCCTTTTTTCCTCATTTGATAGGTACATAAAACACTGTGAGAGCAGGCAGGCGTGTCTGCTGCACTCGTTACTTAACAAGATAACTGTCTATATAAGCACATCTCTCTTATAATGTTAATGTGAGTGTGCTCCTCATAATATGGGTATAATACATTTATTTAATTGCATTGTAGTGACTCGTGACTTCAGTGGACTCAGTGGGGGAAGAGTCCCTTGGTTCGAGACCAAGTCAAATTAAGGCGAGACCGAGACAAGACCGAGTACTGTAAATGAAAATGTGGACTCGAGACTGGAGTCGAGACGAGTCAACAACAACACTAATAAAAACCTAATGCTTTGGATGGTAAGCAGTTTCAGATGTGCCATTGAATTCATGTCAAATAAATGATTCTGGAAAGAAATCGATGCATTAAATAACCGATGGCTGTTGCAGAGCTTACATCCCCTGTTGGCTGAAAGGTGTCACCATCATGAAGGAAGCAAAGACTATCATGACTGCTAGAGCAAAATCACCATGTTGGATCCTTTTTTTAAATGCAGTATGTCCTTTAGCAGCACAATCTAGGGCAGGCGCTGCACTGATCCGGAAAGGTCTGCTTAGGTGGCGGTCCAACACGGCTGGATCTCCACAGACGGATAAATCCAGAGTGACTAGTCTAAGGAGAAAGCTTTTGATTTCGCAGCACAAAAATTGAGCCACGCGGGGTGCAGAACGAGGACACCGCACTATAGCTCAGGGAGGCAGGGAGGAACGTGACCGGAGGCTTAAAGGAGATTCAGGTGGCTGGAAAATGAAATTTAATGACGTCCCAGGAGGTCGGGACGCCGAGACAGGCTGACCCTGTCAAGTGGAAGTCGGAGCCAGATCACCTTGGCAGGGCATGGGACATGTAAATGGGCTTCTCTCTCCCTGCTCGCCGCTGTGACATTTCCACCAGCCAAAATAATCTGCCTCATTATTACGAGGGAGCCGTTTGGTGAAGTTTAGGCTGAAAGTTGACAGTCATGCAGATTTTATTGTCAGGTCTCACTTGTGCAGACAGGTGCCCCACCTCGCCTCATTAAAACAACAACAACAAAATAGAATGAAACAAAAATCCTCTAAAATGATGACATGCTGCGACACTGCTGAATCATCATCATTGAGCTCTATAAGAGCTGTTTCTAAAATGACTGATGGCTTGCTCAGACAGTGCCAAAACAACGCTGAAGGACGTGGGCAGCAGAGATGTCAGGAGAGACACTCACGCCTCCATCTATATTGACTTAGAGAGAGAGCAAAGCGAAGGTAACCTCACATCTGGCGTCTGTTATAATGCACTATATCAACTGTATACACTTGTCTGCGTGCATGACTGTATTCCCCAGACCAAAGCCCCCTGCACACGCCACCCTCTCATCACGCAAGCCCAAGGGTTAAATGGCTGCGCGGTCCTCTCCCCTGTCAGATTTACAACATCGGGAAGGCCTTGGGACACATCCCACATTTTCTCTACGTAGCATGTGACAGCATATGCCGCCTCCTGTGCGGCACGAACTCCATTATCCCCGTTGGCCTTGTGAGCGGTCCCCCGTGTGCCGCCGTGTCAGTGAAAACGCAGTCGAAATGATGTTGACTCAACAATATCTACAGGCCGTTTCATTGCAGTTACCTTCACCTGGAATTGGCCACAATAAGCACTGCAGAGATATCCACTGAAGTGTATATCCCCAAAAGCTCCTGGGGAATATGATATAAGGTACAGTATGCTAGAGGTTACAATGTGTGTGCCCCATACTTGAGTGGACCATAAGGTTATACTGTGCAGTTTTGACATTTTCATTAGTTTTTATTTAGTTTTGACTGATCTGAATTTCCTCAAGCTTTCTTTGCTTTGTTTTCAGGTCCTCACTTAATGCAATCTGCATCCATATGAGACCAGCACAGGCCATGACACAGGCAGCTAGTATGATGACCAGTAACAAGGGGCATGAGACCTTTGCTGCATGTCACTCCCCATCTCTCTCCCCGGCATTTCCTGTCAGTTTACTGTACACTATCAAATACAGGCAGAAAAAGTCCCAGAAATATATAAAAAACAAAAAAAAAAAAAACATATGTAGCCTATTTTGTCTCATTATTATTTTTTTCTTTCTTTCTTTTCTTTTCTTTTCTCTATTTTATTTTATTTTATTTAATAGATAAATAATAATTTAAATTGTCACTTTAAAATTAATACACATTAAGCTAATTATTTGGGGTTGAGAAGCAGTCAGCTAGAGGGCATGGTTACAGAAGGTACAGCAGACCTCTGTGTGTTGATTGAATCCCTAGGCTGAAGAAGTCAGCAGGGCATATAGGGGTCAGTGTAAACGAGAGCTCTAAATATGCAGATTCTCTTAAGTATCATGGGAAGAGAAGTGCAAGAGAAGTCAGTATAGGCTACTGTATATACTGTATATTCTGTAACACATATCTGAATAATACTGCTTTTACAAAAAAATAATATGGATGAACGGTTTCTGAAGAAATGCACAGCAGATGGTCACTGGACCAAAACTTGTCTATGCTACACTTTTTTGCACTTTTGGAATAAAATGTGTCTAGATTTCACCAGCCTCTCCTGACTTTTAATGATACTTTGTATCGTTAAAAAGTTTGACTATTAGTCACAGAGCCGTGACTGTTGCACTGTTCTTCTCTACTAAGGTAATACAGTTTAAGCGAGAGAATGTTGCCTCAAACTTCTCCAAGTGTTATAATTTATGTATTGCGATTTGCATAATGCTCAAAATGCTTTGGTTCCCTGCATATTCTGCATGCTCACTTAAACAGAGTTTAAGTCCGTTTATAGGTGGCCACATAATGTTGAGTAGAAACACAGAATAAAATGGGAAGTAGGCATAATTGACTAATTAAGCAAAATGAGCCATGGGATACTGTGAGATGTTAATGACTTAATTTGACTGCTGGATTGAGTAACATCTCCTTGAACTCGTCCACAGGCATGCTGCATTGCAGTGTTATCCACAGTGATGGAAGAAGTACTCACATGTTTTACCCAAGTACAAGTATCAATACTGCAATGTAGAAATACACTTTTGAAAATAGCAGATCTTCAAGCTTCACAATGTGGCTATTTTCAAATAGCTGAAATATATATGGGGCTGAAAGTGGTTAATGTATGTTTTGTGATAATAATCTAAATTTGCAAAGTAACTAGTAGGCTAACGAAAGGTTTCAAATAATTGTAAAATGTGTAACATTTGCTTCTGAAATGTAGTGGACTAGAAGTAAACGTAAATTTGAAAATTGGAATTACTAAATAAAGTAAAGAATATCTCAAAATTGCACTTGAGTAAAGTATACTGTAAAGTAACTTAGGCTACTGTAAAGTAACTATATTTACTTTACAAGTTTACTTTACACCTCTGGTGTTGTCTACCTTGTGGGCCCACTTCAGTTTATTCTCGATGCTACAGTATCCTATGTTCATTCTTTAGAGCATTGTTTCCCTGCAGAAAATGCTCTGATTCAATGCTATAAGCTAGCAGTCTGCATGCCCTTGTAGTGACCCCATGGCATATTCAGTAGGCTACTTTCAAATTATTTTTTTCCCACATTCAGAATCCATTTTCCAAATCATTTCATTGTCACTGACTCCGTGAGTCCAGATGCTCTTGGAGCCCCAACCCCTGCAATAAAAGGAAGATGATGCGGCGGTGGGTGGCAAAAAGGGGATGTATTAGTCTTCATCAGACCCTTGAGACAGTGACACTTATGAAGACCTATGTCATTTAATATACATCAGCAGCTTTATTGCAGAAAATGGGAGCAGAGAGCAGATTCAGTGCCTCAGGCAGCCCAAGGCCAGGCTGCTAAACCGGGAGGGAGGGCAGAAAAGGGAGTCCGCTTTGTCCATCAAGGCTAACGCTGCAGACGGACGGCATGCGGAGACGTTTAATTCTGCTCTCACAATTCTGCTGGCAGACATGGAATAATTAACTACAATGGGTGTGAACTATTATAAGTGCCAATTAGTTCAACCCCACTTAACAATTAATGCATGTCCCCGTTTTCTCAAAGTTTAACCATCAGCCCTATGTTACACTTTGGCTATTCGAAAATAGGCAACGTCGCACGTACATTACAAGCTCACACGCTTTTAGATTGGCTTGTAGATCTGACATCATCGATGGGGAATCCAAGTTAACCGATTCTATGCCGTTATACCTTCGGCAGCATCGTGAGGCGAGTGCCAGTGAAATGCGCAACATACAGTAAGCAAAGAAGAAGAGCCTCATCCGCCCGACCCGGAAGTGATGGCCTCCATATCTGTAGTCTAGCCCAGGGGTTCTCAACCTGGGAGTCGCGACCCCTCGGGGGGTCAGAAATGTTTCTTGGGGGGTCCCCAGATAATTATTTTACATGGCCAAAGCATTTCCGTGGGTCCCCAGCCCAAAATGTTGAGAACCCCTGGTCTAGCGTCACTCTAGGCTGTGTACCAACTCGCGGACGTTGGGTTAATTTTCTCAGCACGAGCACGCTTTGTACTTTGTCTCATTTTGAGCAGAAAAAACACATTAATATCCCTGTGCGTGTGCACAACGTGTACTGCAGATTATCATGTAGGCTGTTTATACAATGGGAGGCCTGCGGAGGCTAGCAACGGAAGCTAACGGAAGCGAAAAAAAGGTACCAATAATATTTTTTAATCAAATCTTGTGTATCTCGTGGATGGCCCAGATGGTAATAATAGCTTTCCTCGAGAATATCTTGTGGATGGCTTGGATTGGGTGAATATGAACTGCAGGCTTTCTATTCCTGGAAAGTTAGCATAGAAGCCATTGTTCTCACATTGTCATATTGTAGTCACTGGTTTGTATATAAGGCCAGAACCCCAAACTAGGAACAACTGGAATAAGAAGTGCTCAAAATAATTCTCTGTGATCATAATTTTAGCGCCTACCTAATAAAATACTTGATGCAGCATAATTTCACTGATTTTTAAAATACAAAATAAATATTATTACTTTCCAGAGACAATTTAGCTTCTGAATACCTTTGTTATCCCATGGTGAAATTCTAATTTATTATTATGATCGCTGGTTATTATTAATAATTTAATTATTATTTTGGGTATATACTTTCTTATTCCGGTTGTGGTTTCCGGACTGACTACAAACCGGTGACTACAACATGATATTAGATATCATCCGTATCATAAAGCCAAGAAGGAATGCTTCCCAGGCTAAATGTTCAACTAGGCTATTATGCCATGTCCAGAAATGGAACGCTATAGGGTTCAAGTTGTCAAGACTCAAGAGTGTCAACAAGTTTACCAGATGGGGTCGAGAACACTGCCAGAGGCAGCCTGTAACACACACACACACACACACACACACACACACACACACACACACACACACACACACACACACACACACACACACACACACACACACACACACACACACACACACACACACACACACACAAAATGCTTAAGTCATGTTCTTAAAAAAAACATTTGTATTGAGCTCTCTCCTTCCCTCTCTGCTCCTTCTTCAGGCTCTACAGCCTGTATCTTACCATTTGGTGGTCTTCACTGTAAATCCTGTTAGTGTTTCCCAAAGATATAGGAACATAACCCAGGTTGCGGACCTGTTTTATGGGTCTTTTGACCTTTCTGATTAAAAAACTTTCAAAAAAGTGAAAATAGCAGATAAAAAGGCACACAACGTGTTGCATTGAACCTCACAGTGAGCTTGTAGAAATAGGGCTTAATTGATTCATTCATAGTGTATATTTTTAAGTTTGGGTCTTGACACCTTAATGTCTCTTTTGCGAGTCCATGTCTGTCTGCATTAGACAACTGCAGGATGAGATGGAAACAAGGAGTTGGGTCAGGATTCCGGAGTGTCTCTGATCGGGACATTGGGAGCTAAGCCTTAATATCCCCTTCATCATGTACGCACATCCTACTATAGATAGAGGCTCTGCAGCCACAGGGACATCCTACTATAGCTAGGCTCTGCAGCCTCATGGACATCCTACTATAGAGGCTCTGCAGCCTCATGGACATCCTACTATAGATAGATGCTCTGCAGCCTCATGGACATCCTACTATAGATAGATGCTTTGCAGCCTCATGGACATCCTACTATAGCTAGAGGCTCTGTAGCCTCATGGACATCCTACTATAGAGGCTCTGCAGCCTCATGGACATCCTACTATAGATAGATGCTCTGCAGCCTCATGGACATCCTACTATAGCTAGAGGCTCTGTAGCCTCATGGACATCCTACTATAGAGGCTCTGCAGCCTCATGGACATCCTACTATAGATAGATGCTCTGCAGCCTCATGGACATCCTACTATAGATAGATGCTCTGCAGCCTCATGGACATCCTACTATAGCTAGAGGCTCTGCAGCCTCATGGACATCCTACTATAGAGGCTCTGCAGCCTCATGGACATCCTACTATAGAGGCTCTGCAGCCTCATGGACATCCTACTATAGATAGAGGCTCTGCAGCCTCATGGACATCCTACTATAGATAGATGCTCTGCAGCCTCATGGACATCCTACTATAGATAGAGGCTCTGCAGCCTCATGGACATCCTACTATAGAGGCTCTGCAGCCTCATGGACATCCTACTATAGAGGCTCTGCAGCCTCATGGACATCCTACTATAGAGGCTCTGCAGCCTCATGGACATCCTACTATAGATAGATGCTCTGCAGCCTCATGGACATCCTACTATAGATAGATGCTCTGCAGCCTCATGGACATCCTACTATAGATAGAGGCTCTGCAGCCTCATGGACATCCTACTATAGCTAGAGGCTCTGTAGCCTCATGGACATCCTACTATAGAGGCTCTGCAGCCTCATGGACATCCTACTATAGATAGAGGCTCTGCAGCCTCATGGACATCCTACTATAGAGGCTCTGCAGCCTCATGGACATCCTACTATAGATAGAGGCTCTGCAGCCTCATGGACATCCTACTATAGATAGATGCTCTGCAGCCTCATGGACATCCTACTATAGATAGAGGCTCTGCAGCCACAGGGACATCCTACTATAGATAGATGCTCTGCAGCCTCATGGACATCCTACTATAGATAGAGGCTCTGCAGCCTCATGGACATCCTACTATAGATAGATGCTCTGCAGCCTCATGGACATCCTACTATAGATAGATGCTCTGCAGCCTCATGGACATCCTACTATAGATAGAGGCTCTGCAGCCTCATGGACATCCTACTATAGATAGAGGCTCTGCAGCCTCATGGACATCCTACTATAGATAGATGCTCTGCAGCCTCATGGACATCCTACTATAGATAGATGCTCTGCAGCCTCATGGACATCCTACTATAGATAGAGGCTCTGCAGCCTCATGGACATCCTACTATAGATAGATGCTCTGCAGCCACAGGGACATCCTACTATAGATAGATGCTCTGCAGCCTCATGGACATCCTACTATAGATAGATGCTCTGCAGCCACAGGGACATCCTACTATAGATAGATGCTCTGCAGCCTCATGGACATCCTACTATAGATAGATGCTCTGCAGCCTCATGGACATCCTACTATAGATAGATGCTCTGCAGCCACAGGGACATCCTACTATAGATAGATGCTCTGCAGCCTCATGGACATCCTACTATAGATAGATGCTCTGCAGCCTCATGGACATCCTACTATAGATAGATGCTCTGCAGCCTCATGGACATCCTACTATAGATAGATGCTCTGCAGCCACAGGGACATCCTACTATAGATAGATGCTCTGCAGCCTCATGGACATCCATGAGGCTCGCGCGTGCGTGCATGCGTAGCTAATCTCGGAAACCGCTGAATCGTTCGGCATCACTGGCAGAACAGAACAAGGCATTTGTTGTACAAAATGTCCTTGTTATTGTACAGTTTTGCACACAATAATCAGAATGTCTGCATGCTAATAGTTAACAAACTTTCCTCATTATTGCATGTATAGCGTTTCCTCACAACGAAGGCAGGCTGTGAGCCTTCCATCGCCTTTAAATCTTCAGGGAAATCAACTTCTTAGTTAGATGCTTCTAACAGTCTATCTTTGGCTTCTCTCCCACCTCCGCCTCTCAGTGATTCTTCAGGCAGTGACACCATCTCCAATGACTCAGTGTGCAACAGACACCAGTGATTAATAATGTTTTTACAGAAATAGTTACACTGATATAACAGCCCCAGTAACCCATGGTTACGGGAGACAACGTCACGAGGTGTCATCGATTCAGTCGACCGTGTTTTTCCGTTTCTAACTCCCAATTAACTGTCCCCCGACACAGTATGCAGTATATAGTCTCTAAAGAATTTCCCATGCAGAACAAACAATCGAAGAAAAAAAAAGAAAATATAAGTATATCATTTGAATTAATTTGCTGCAATGTTTGCCACCCATTTTTGAAAATACAATTCAACCTTTTTCTTCCCTCCCACGGAGATGTGCCCGAGCAGCATGCTGGCTCATTTGAGAAATGTCACATCATCAGAATGCATGGCTTCAGACCTTGAACTCTCTTTGGTAATCTTTGGTAATAAGCAAGGGGAGGGAAAAAAAACTAAATTGAAAGTTTACGGAGGGTAGAAGTGTGACTATAATGAACCGGTTTCCTGCCGAATAATGAAAGGTCTGAGCCTAATGCCAAGGGCAGGCAGACAAGCACGAAGACCATTAGAGTTAGCGCTTACAACTCCATCAGAAAACAGCCCATTTTGTTACAAGGCTCACAGGCAGGAACAATAAGGGAAACACAACACTTGAATAGACCCAATAAGGAATTTAATTAACAAATAGTCTAAGAAAAATAAATGGCAAAGGTTTATCTGTGATGCATGTGAGTGACTGTAATGACCTGTCAGTCTAATGTACATGTAATAATAATAATAATAATAATAATAATAATAATAATAAAATGGACAAAAAGGTGCTTTGGACAAAAAGGTGCTTTGGACAAAAGGTGCTTTGGCTTTGGACAAAAAGGTGCTTTGGACAAAAGGTGCTTTGGACAAAAGGTGCTTTGGACAAAAAGGTGCTTTGGACAAAAAAGTGCTTTGGACAAAAGGTGCTTTGGCTTTGGACAAAAAGGTGCTTTGGACAAAAAGGTGCTTTGGACAAAAGGTGCTTTGGACAAAAAGGTGCTTTGGACAAAAGGTGCTTTGGCTTTGGACAAAAAGGTGCTTTGGACAAAAAGGTGCTTTGGACAAAAGGTGCTTTGGACAAAAAGGTGCTTTGGACAAAAGGTGCTTTGGCTTTGGACAAAAAGGTGCTTTGGACAAAAAGGTGCTTTGGCTTTGGACAAAAAGGTGCTTTGGACAAAAGGTGCTTTGGCTTTGGACAAAAGGTGCTTTGGACACAAAGGTGCTTTGGACACAAAGGTGCTTTGGACAAAAGGTGCTTTGGAGTGGACACAAAGGTGCTTTGGACAAAAGGTGCTTTGGAGTGGACACAAAGGTGCTTTGGACAAAAGGTGCTTTGGACACAAAGGTGCTTTGGACAAAAGGTGCTTTGGCTTTGGACAAAAAGGTGCTTTGGACAAAAAGGTGCTTTGGACAAAAGGTGCTTTGGCTTTGGACAAAAAGGTGCTTTGGACAAAAAGGTGCTTTGGACAAAAGGGTGCTTTGGACACAAAGGTGCTTTGGACAAAAGGTGCTTTGGACAAAAAATGCTTTGGAGTGGACACAAAGGTGCTTTGGACAAAAGGTGCTTTGACTTTGGACAAAAAGGTGCTTTGGACAAAAGGTGCTTTGGACAAAAGGTGCTTTGGACAAAAAGGTGCTTTGGACAAAAAGGTGCTTTGGACAAAAGGTGCTTTGGACAAAAAGGTGCTTTGGACAAAAAGGTGCTTTGGACAAAAGGTGCTTTGGACAAAAGGTGCTTTGGACAAAAGGTGCTTTGGACAAAAAGGTGCTTTGGACAAAAGGTGCTTTGGCTTTGGACAAAAAGGTGCTTTGGACAAAAAGGTGCTTTGGACAAAAGGTGCTTTGGCTTTGGACAAAAAGGTGCTTTGGACAAAAAGGTGCTTTGGACAAAAGGTGCTTTGGACAAAAAGGTGCTTTGGACAAAACGTGCTTTGACTTTGGACAAAAGGTGCTTTGGACAAAAAGGTGCTTTGGACAAAAGGTGCTTTGGACAAAAGGTGCTTTGGACAAAAGGTGCTTTGGACCAGTGGCATGCACAGACATTTAGAGGGACAGGTGCTCAAGTGGAAAAAAGGGCACTTTGTGCAGCGCGTGGAACCGGCCGGTTGCCTTAATAGTGTGAGATTTATAGATTGTGGGGCCTAAATAATATATTAGAAGCTTTTTATCAAGAATTGATCAATGTTACCATGGTCCAAGTTTTTTTTATTTTTTTTAAATGGCACATTGCCAAAAGGGCAGGGGGTGCTCTAGCACCCCTAGTGTCTATCTGTGCACGCCACTGTGTGGATCAACGATTTTCCAAAGTCTAACGACAAATGGGCTCCAATTAGGTAGCATTTGATGTACTGTATTACCATGATTTTGTTCTTATACTCTTGTTTACTGTAAATCGTTCTGGATTAACAGCTTGACTGCAGAATTAATTAATCGTAATGCCCCGTTGACTGCCTAGATTTCCCTAACCTTTGAAGAACCAACACGCCACAATCATCGTTCCGTTTCATGAAAACCCTCCTTAAAATGTTGTGATCGCTTGTCCAAGAATATTCTGCGGACCCGACAACAAAGAGCAACGAGGAACTGCAGTGTTGTGCAACATTGTGCCTCAGTTTCCCAGAAGCCCTAGCAAGCCAGTGTGACTCATCGATTTCCGGTTACGTCATCAGAACGCGTCGGGGGCAGACTTTTGTTCGACATAGCACTGGTACGACCGGATTAAGGTTGGTGAGGGATGCGTTAAAATGACCGGATTAAGGTTGGTGAGGGATGCATTAAGGTTGGTGAGGGATGCATTAAGGTTGTTGACTGGATTTAGGTTGGTGAGGGATGCCCTGCTTCCGTGGGAGGTTATGGTTAGGTTAGGGTTTGAGGTAGGTACTAGGTTGGGTTAGGGTTAGGGTTAGGGTTAGGGTTAGGGTTAGGGTTAGGGTTAGGGACCATGGACCATTGGTCCATCGTTTGGACCAATGGTATATCGGAACTAAAGCATGCACCTGAACGCGTCACCTACAGTATCCCTCTGTGTCGGATGGAAACCCCGTAAATCTTAAAACTTCTTATGTTGGGGAATTTTTCAAAATAATGGCACTAGAGTGCCTGCAGATGAGGCAGATTTTACTCTGAAAAGCCCCGCCTTCCGTTACCCCCAAAAACCGGGAGGCATAATCTTCTATTCTTACCTGACGCTGGTACATCGAAAGTCTCTCTAGAAGCGTTTATATTCCAGGCGAATTAAACAATGAAAGCAAATCGGGAAGCTGTGATATAGGCCTATGGCAGCTAGTGGTTCTCAGACATTTTTCAATTCAAGGACCCCCAAATTGATATGTATTTGGCCGCGGTCCCCCATCAGAAAATGTTTTGGGCCAGGGATTTGTTTTTTAAAGTAAGGTTAAAATTATTCAAAATGTTAAAACAGGTTTTAGATTTATTTCCAAATGTGTGCCATTCAAAAATAGCAGATGTACAAGCTCATAGCGTGGCACAAAGTGACACGCTGTGAGCTTGTAGATGTACTATTTTTGAATGGCCAACATATGCATTGATAAAGAGGTTAAAATGATTGTGATGCTGTATTAACACATGGAACGCCCCCAAGAACCCAACTTTGAGAACCACTATATGGGGTGCATGGGATGCAAAGGCTTTTGTGAAAGGGTTAATCCGCCCCTGGGCCCAGGTGCATCCAATAATACTGTATTGTATATAAATGGGATATATGGGACATATAATAAAAAAATTATTCATTTTGAAATCGTACAGTACATACCTGTTTGTCTGCAGCTACCCATTACTCTTTTAACCATTATTGACATCCCTATTCTGGGCATATACTGTAGGCGAACATTCAGCGGAAATAGCAAATCTACATGCATCCAGGAGAATGAGACTAGCGGGACACTGCCAAAGGCATCAAGAACTGCCAGCCAGCAAACTGGTGCTCTGGGAACAAACACGGCCATCGATCACGAGGACTTCCCACGCTAACATACGTGGATCAAGAGCGATGCAGGAGAGTGCAAAGTACCAACGAACTGGCCAGATGTATGGAGAACCGGGATGACTGGAAACGACGATGGAGAGCTCATCTGAGGATGACCTAGAGAGAGAGAGAGAGACATGCTCACAACACATTGGATTGTGCTGTTGTACTGACTTTGTAGATCAGCTATTGTCCGTGAAGAAATATGAAGTAGATGAGGGGGGGGGGAAGGAGAACACCAAGTATAAACCCCTGAAGGACCCGGTCAACTGAAGAGAGAGCGCAATTACAAAGGGATGGATTAACCCCCACGAGGGCCCCTGGGCCGGTACATTTCTTGGGGCCCGCATAGCGCACGTGCGTTCGGAATTTTCGTGTTTTTATCAAATGTTTGACCTAAATTTAACTAAATCAATGGCCAATGAAGGTCCCCATGAGCTCTTTTCACGGCCCCACTGGCCCAATGACTACTATGGCCCTGACAAAGGCACGATGGCAGGTAGAGAGAAAAGAAACAGAAGCAAAAACAAAACCAACTATCAAGTTGAACGAGATAAGTGGCCACAGGGTTTACATATTCTGACCTCTCGATATGGTGGATATCCAGACAGTACGACTGCAAAAGAAATCTGTGGGAATAAATGTTGGCAAGACAGACAAATGTAGATTTTAGTTTTTTCCTCTTTGATCTCATCTGAGGAAAGTTCAGCGCGAGGGTGGGTATGGTGCATGTGCGCAGCGTCACAATGCGGGCTATAAAAACCTGAGGTAATGCCATGGCATTGTCATCCACCTCTGCTGTCAGATCTGGAGCTACGTTGGTGGTGGAATATAAGCCCAAGCAAAGTCAAATCTGAGTTAACCACTAAGCCCAATATACTTTGTAGCACGATGAATAGTGGAAATAGTTATCTACTATTTTTGCTATTTAAAAAATAATAATAAAGAAAAGATTTTGCCTATAGAATAGGGATGCCATGCATGTTTAATCAAGAATCAGAAGGGTTTATTTGTCACTGAAAAGAGAGGATGCCTGCAACAGTCCAGATTAGATAATCATCTCAAGGTGCATGGCTCAATATCATCAGATGAATAAATAAATGTCCTTTTCACAGATTCTAACACGATTAGAGATTCCAGACTCTGTATCCTACATAACCCCTACCCATGCTTTAAAAACAAATATCATATTTTTCTTTAAAACCTTTAAAAATGAGTTAAAATAGGAAAGTATACTAGTTAGTTCCTAGTTGGTTAGTTCCATTGATCCTTGATTGATTGATTGATTGATTGATTGATTGATTGAAATAAGGATGATAGGGGGCACGGTGGCACAGTCGGTAGTGCTGTCGCCTCACAGCTAAACGGTCCTGGGTTCGATTCCCGCTCGGGACGCTGTGGGCGTCCTCTCCTCCGCGTCATCAGTGCCCATACCCGAGGCGAGGTTGGCGAAACGGTCTTTCTGTGCAGTAATGCAGTAATCCTGGTCTCTAAACTGCCTCCCCCTGGCCAGCCGGGCGCCTGATGGAGGGGAAAGGAACTGGTTGGAATAACGTGTTCCTTCCACGTGCTACGTCCAACCAGGGAAACTCCCCCCTGTCAGGTGTAAAGGAGCGACTTGGACACTCATGCATGAGTTCAAGTCCGTTGCTCTCCCCAGGTTGGCGGAGGGCCCTCTTAGATAATTGACACAGGGGTGAAAAGTGGGTTACAAAATCGTGGGATAAATATTAAAAACAAAAAACAAAAAACAAATAAGGATGATCTTACCCATTGATCTACACAATTTTCCCCCAGGGGGCTATACTTGGTAGTTGGTATACCCATCTGTTTTCCCCTCTATACTACAACTCCAACCTTTTTTTATATCAAGGCCCATTATTTATTCGGCATTTGAGCCACGGCCCACCATTTGATGAGATTTTTCTGCTCAGACTTAAGACTTATAATATTTTGTTATTGTTTAAGTCCATGATGTATTGATGTGGTATACCATATATAGGAGATGACAATTCTTCTACATTCTGCAATTGTGTAGAGAGTAGACCATGCACTGTGAGCGCAATAATCTAATCATCTTAGAAAATTAGGCTCCCTTCCAAACCTTTACATCATGCATCTATTACCATGAAGCCTGTGCCAGTAGCTCCTTTTTAATGGTTCTGTTTTCACTGTTGTTCACATTTGTGATCAAGGGTTTACATCAGGGTTGCGGGATCAAAGCGCACAAGTAACACAGCGAATGACATTAACAACATTGAGAAAGAACAAAATCACACGCCAATGCCAACCAAATACAGAGTGACAGTAGCACGAATTAATAATAGGCCTAATGATGAAAAGTGTGAAAAATGAAATGAACGTGGCATCATGGCATGTGATTAACAGGGCTATCTATTTTTGTTTCCGGTGATTTAAAACGTAGGCGTTTAGCAGACGTCCTAATCCAGAGGGATTTACAATAACAATGTAACCATATGGAGTCACACAGTACTCCTAGTATCACAGTTACTACGCCACTCCCAATTACAGGGTGGGAGACCCGAAAGGTAAGTGTTCAGTTGAGTGAACAATGGTGAATAATGATGGTCGGTTGCTCATGTACATAGAACTTTATTTAGAAAAGTACACAGTATTGGCATTTAATCAAAACACATTTCCAAATGTCACCAATATAGATTGCAAAAGGCTTAATTAGTCAGATCATAACTTGGGTAAATAGCTGTACTGAGATGTCTTATTTGATTAGTTCCATACACACAGGTAACACTGCAAATGAGCAAATCGAAGCCACTCAGAGCCAAAGATAATAGGCATTAAACGCTTTAAACACAGCAAAGATCACTGCAAAACAATATCAAAAGGCTAAAAGCCATAAACACAGCAAAAGGGGCAGTAATCAAGCACCAGTCTGCAGCATAACCATTAACCCAGTATATGTCTGTCTTTGATGCCTATTAAAGCAAGTTTGGTAAAGACGACAATTAAGGACTCGTTTAAAGCCACATGGGCTATGTCAGGTACAGTATAAAAGAATAAAAATGTAGCAGCATAGAATTTAAAACCAAAATAAAAGGTAAAAAAGAACAGCGGTTCAACAGTACACGATCCTGTAATAGAGCAAACATTGAATTAGCCTCACAATTTATCCTGGGTCTAAAGTGCTTGCCATAGTCATAGTACTTAGAATACAATTTGGGCGTAGCCCTCATTAGCATTACACTAGTACTATAAAGTGCATTCAAAGTATTGTTTTAGTATGCCGGTTAGCACATACCCTGTTAACAGGTGTCAGGGCATCCCAGGTTGTTTGAACAGTGTGTTTGCTCGTTCAGCACACCATGATCTGTGTAATATAAACACATGAGAACTCACATTTTACACATTATAAAAAAACGTAATGCTGTCGCAATACAGACGCTAAGCCTACCTCTAGACTCATGTCACACACACACACTAGCAGCCTCTCGTTCCAGCTCGTGTGTGTACCACGCACACACACACTCTAGCAGGGCTCTCGTTCACAGAGTCTACCAACGAGATAAGCATTGACATAAATAACTGGGGCACCATTTCTTAGATTCAACGGGTTGTTTGTGCTATCGCCATACGAGGCAAGCCTACCTTTGTTTCTAGCAGCCTGTATACCAACATGCATACAATGACGGCTGTCTGCTCTAAGTCAGAGCTCCACCAACGTCTAACAAGAGAAGAGATAAACGTAAGTAAGAGGTTGTTTACATAAGTCAACCTAGAAACTAGACAGCACCATATTAATTAAAACTACGGCTTACCTCGACGCTGTAAGTGAGCACAAACTTGATGCCAGACCGTTTGAACCGACGCCGGAAGTGGGCAACCTGGGCAATACACAGCTTCACCCTATGCCTGACTAGCTACGTAATATGCTGAGCTGAGGGGGTGGTGCTAACGAAACACAGGCAGTGTCAGTCACACTGATTACATTCGCCCCCCCCAAATTGAATCGGCGTCCCGACGATATGCCCCCTGAGAAGCAGGCCCCTATTCTCCCCCATTGTGCTGGTGACATACTGTTTGACGATATGGCAGCCGGTGAGGGTTGGGGTGGCAACCAGCATTACTTCGACTGCTACGGCGCAGACCAGAGGAAGGTGGCGATAGATGTTCTTCTGAGCCTTCAAAGGATCCCGGGCTACTTCCCTGGTCTTGTCCCGGATGCAGTGGGCTCCCTTGATCCTCAGGTTCTGGTGTTCGTATTCCTGGATCTCTTCTCACATCATCTTCCAGGACCAGAACGATTGATTCCTCCGAGTCACTTATGGCATGACCTGGAGGTGTACGGTCCCGAGTGACAGGCACTAGATTTACCGGTTGGACATCGGGTCCCTCCCTCTCTGGTGCACGCCGCAGCTCTGTTCGGTTTAGTCGCAAGACAGGGCCTTCCTGGTGGACAGGGGCGACGGTATATACCATTCCCTGTTCATGGGGTCTGTTCACCACCCGATAAAGGCAGGAATGCCAACGGTCTTGGATCTTGTTCCTCCCTCTCACCTGGTGATTCCTCTTGTACACGAACTGGCCCACTTCTAGACCAGGACTAGTCACCTGCTGGTTATGTTGTCTGTTCCGGTGCTCTGCTTTGGCATGGAGTTGTTGCCGTACGTGGTCGTACACTGTCCTTAGGGACTCTTGATGTTTTTGTACCCATTCCTCTGGGGCCTCCTCACCTGGGTCTTCGTCACCGCCAAGGAGAAAATCGACAGGGAGCTGGGGTTCACGGCCAAACATGATATAGTGGGGCGCCAAACCAGTAGTGTGATGCGCAGTAGTATTGTAAGAGTAGGTTAGTTGGGACAGGTGCTGAGGCCAGCGTCTTTTTTGCTCTGGTGGTAGAGTACGGAGGAGGTCATGGAGCGTCCTATTGAACCGCTCGCACTGGCCATTTCCCTCAGGATGGTATGGGGTCGTCCTGGTTTTTTTGATGCCGTAGGTGTCACACAGCTGCTTTATTATCTTGCTTTCAAAGTTTCGGCCTTGGTCGGAATGAATGCGGCTGGGGGGCCCGAACAGGTGGAACCAGTGTTTCACCAAGATGTCTGCCACCGTGCTCGCCCGCTGGTCTCTTGTTGGGATCGCTTGTGTGAACTTGGAAAAAACATCTGTAATCACTAGGACATTTTCTCGTCCATCACTGGCTGGTTCTAATAGAGTAAAATCCATAGCTAGTAGCTCATTAGGTCGAGATGCCTGGAGGCTTCCCCTGTATGCCCTTACTCTAGGGCCTTCTTTTGCTAGGATGCATCTCCCGCAGTTACGGCACCAATTTTCAATGTCCTTTGACATACCTGGCCAGTACCCCCGATCCCGTGTCAATTGTAAGGTGCGGTCTACACCCTGGTGTCCATGGCCATCATGCACACTCTGGAAAACCTTTTCCCTGAGACACTGGGGTAATAGTATTTGGAGAAGTTCTTTACCCCCACCTGGAGGGTAGATCTTTCTGTACAGCACCCCTTCCCTCTCCACCAGGCGTCTCCACTGGCGAAGCAGCTCTCTGCACTCTTGGCTCAGCTGTTCACGCTCTTCCCGGCCAGGGTTCCGCCCTTCGCGCCAGTATTTCTCCACAGGGCCAATAACTGGATCTTGTTTCTGTAGTGATGACAATTCCAGCAGTGACAAACTAGGCAAGGCAGCCATCTCACGAATGTGAGTTTCATGGGAGACAGGCGAGGCAGGCTGAGAGTGGTGTAAAGCCGCCGGAACTTCTACCCCAGGGGTGAACCGGTCCAGATACTGTCTCGATAAAGCATCAGCATTGCCATTACTACGACCTGGACGATATTCCAAGGTGTAGTCAAAGGAAGCCAATTGGGAAGCCCATCGCTGCTCCAGTGCTCCCAGCTTAGCGGTTTGGAGGTGTCGGAAGTCAGCACGCGCCCAAAGTAGTAGGTACTGTGGTATAGGTCACGATGAGCTGGGCAGTGGAGGAGTGGAAGGATGGCCTTCCAGCCAAAGCCCTGCTGAAGATCCAGGAGATCGAAGGCCAGGTGGACAAGCTGAAGAGGGAAAGGAATCAGAAACAGTTCCAGCTTGATGCGCTGGAGGCTGCCTTGCAGAAGCAGAAACAGAAGGTGGACAGTGAGCGCAGTGAGGCGTCTTCTCTGAAGAGAGAGAACCAGTCGCTGGTGGAGTCATGTGACTCACTGGAGAAAGCTCGTCAGAAAGTCGTCCATGAGATGGGGGTCAAGGAGCAGCAGGTGAGCTACCTGGACGGACAGCTCAGCTCCTGCAAGAGGACTGTTGAACGTCTTGAACAGGAGCTGAAGAAGAACAAAAATGAGTTGGATCGCACACAGCCCTCTTCATCCTCTGAGCTGCAGTCCTACAGCACGCCACAGAAGAGTTTCCCCACCCCTGAAGCCCCCCCACCCCACAGGCAGCAGCACGACAACAGAATGGAGGAGCTTCAGGACAAATACAACCAGGAGGTGGAAGAGAGGAAGAGACTGGAGGTTGAACTCAAAGTCCTGCAGGTCAAACTGTTGAATCAGTCGTCGGTCAGTGTGAGTCACAGAGACATCGCTGCCAGGCAACAGGCCGGATCCTCCATATTTACATGGCAACAGCAGGGCGACGCCCAGAGCCATCAGTCCCAAGCAGGGCCCGCCATGATGGATACGCCTGCGAAGAGGCGGGCCCAAGGATCCTCCCTCTGGAGCGCCCACGATGAGACGCCAATCAAACACGGCCAGCGAATCAGCTCATCTGTGGCGCCGCACAGCCCGGGGGTTGGCTCCACTCACCAAATGGATCAACTCAGATCTCTGAATCAAGAGCTGCGAGGCCGTGTCTCAGAATTGGAGAGCAGTATGTCCAGTCAGGAGAAGGAGCTGCGTGGCCAGGCCAACAAGCTGCTGGACCTGCAGTCTCACCTGGACCAAACCCGCAAAGAGCTGGCCGACCGGGACCGAGACCTCAACAAGACCCGACAGGAAGGCAGCCAGCTCACTGACAAACTGCAGAAGACTGAAGCCAAGTGTTCCTCGGCAGAGCAGAAGCTAAAACAAGTCACAGAGGAGATGAGCTGCCAGCGACACAACGCTGAGAGCTGCAAGAGAGTCCTGGAGCAGAAACTGAAAGACCAGGAGAGAAACAGCCAGAAGGAGCTGCAGAGCAGCCAGCAGGCTCTGGACCAGCAGTTGAACCAGACCAGAAGCAAACTGAGCCAGGAGCTCCAACAGGCCAAGACAGAGTCCAGTCGACTGCAGGCCGATCTGGAGAAGATGTCCGTCCAGAAGTCTCAGTTGGATAGGGAGTTGGAGGAGCACAGACAGAAGGTGTTGAGGACTGAGCAGAGTGTTCAGGCGGGCCAGGCCAGGGAACAGGACCTCCGGCACAAGATGGAGGAGCTACAGAAGGACAAGAACAGTGTGAGTGTTCAGTTGGACCAGAGTAGCAGACAGCTGTCTCGCCTGGAGGACGAAAAGAAGACCTCCGAGCAGAGCCTCAAACGCACCCAGGCCCTACTAGACGATCTCAGAGCTAAATGTGAATCTCAGGCTGAGGAACTGAAGCAGCTTGGTTCTAAACTGGACCAGCAGTCTCGCTCCGCAAACCAGGAGGTGGACAACCTGAAGAAATCACTAAGCTCCTCAAACCAGGAGGTGGACAACATGAAGAAGTCCCTGAGCTCCTCAAACCAGGAGGTGGACAACCTGAAGAAATCACTAGGCTCCTCAAACCAGGAGGTGGACAACATGAAGAAGTCACTGAGCTCCTCAAACCAGGAGGTGGACAACATGAAGAAGTCACTGAGCTCCTCAAACCAGGAGGTGGACAACCTGAAGAAATCACTAGGCTCCTCAAACCAGGAGGTAGAACACCTGAAGAAGTCTCTCTGTGATGCAGAGGCCAAAGGCATCAGGACTTTTAGTGAACTGCAGGACCAGAAGATCGAATCCCAACAGCTCTCCAACCAGAACCAGGAACTGAAGACCAGTTTGACCTCCAGTCAGAACCATTTGTCCGAAACAGAGAAGAACAACCAGGAACTGAAGACCAGTTTGACCTCCAGTCAGAACCAGTTGTCTGAACTGGAGAAGAACAACAAGGAACTGCAGACCAATCTGACCTCCAGTCAGAACCAGTTGTCTGAACTGGAGAAGAACAACAAGGAACTGCAGACCAATCTGACCTCCAGTCAGAACCAGTTGTCTGAACTGGAGAAGAACAACAAGGAACTGCAGACCAATCTGACCTCCAGTCAGAACCAGTTGTCCGAGATGGAGAAGAACAACCAGGAACTGCAGACCAATCTGGCCTCCAGTCAGAACCAGTTGTCCGAGATGGAGAAGAACAAGGAACTGCAGACCAATCTGACCTCCAGTCAGAACCAGTTGTCCGAGATGGACAAGGCCCACCAGGCCCTGCTGGAGTGGAGAACCCAAAAGGAGGGTGTGATTAACAACACAGAGGCTGTGCAGAAAGACCTGAATGACAAGATCAGTGAGTTGGAGAAGAGCCTCGAGCTGCAGGACCAGACCAGCGTTCAACTAAAGGAGCATGTGTCAAGCCTGGAGGGGGAGAAGGCCGGTCTGCTGAGCACTGTGGACTCCCTGAAGGGAGAGCTCCTCATCAAGAGCACCGACCTGGAGGAGAAGAGCCACCAGTATGAACAGCTGCAGTCTGAGCTGTCTGAGGCCCGACACAAACACTCCAAAGACCTGGACAACGTCCGCTTGCAAGTCACACAGCTTGAGGCACAGGTGAGAGATGTGGAGGTCCGTCTGGCCCAGGAGGTGGTCCGGGCGGAGCAGGCAGAGAGGTCCACCTCGCAGCTCCAGGAGCAGCACCAGGTGGTGTGTGAGCTGGTCTGCTCCAAAGACCAGCTGATAGACATGAGCCAGTCGGAGATCACACAGCTCCGAGACAGACTCGCCCAACTCACTGCGCAACAAGAGGAACAATACAGCAGGCTGAGAGTGGTGTAAAGCCGCCGGAACTTCTACCCCAGGGGTGAACCGGTCCAGATACTGTCTCGATAAAGCATCAGCATTGCCATTACTACGACCTGGACGATATTCCAAGGTGTAGTCAAAGGAAGCCAATTGGGAAGCCCATCGCTGCTCCAGTGCTCCCAGCTTAGCGGTTTGGAGGTGTCGGAGGGGGTTGTTGTCTGTGTAGATAGTTACTTTATTGCCCAAGAGGTATTCTCTAAATTTTTCTGTAACGGCCCATTTAAGGGCAAGGAACTCAAGCTTCATGGAGCTGTAATTATCCATGTTTCTCTCGGTTGGTTTAAGGCCTCGACTAGCAAAGGCTATCGGCCTGCGCTTCCCGTCATGGTCTTGAGAAAGAACTGCACCCAAACCACCATGGCTGGCGTCTGTCTCAAGAATGAAGGGCTTCTGAAAGTCGGCGTAAGCAAGGACTGGGGCTGTAGTCAAGCCTTCTTAGCGCCATGAATGCCTGTTCACAGTGTTCGTCCCAGAAGGTGGACAAGGGGGTTTTAGGCGTCTTACCCTTCTTGTTGGGTCCACTCAACCGCGCCACCAGGTGATGGAGAGGGGCTGCTAGCTTGGCAAAATTCTCCACAAACCTTCTATAATAGGAGGCAAAGCCCAGGAAGGATCTTAGTTCAGCCAAATGCGAAGGCCGCCTCCACTCACTGCAGCTAACTTGTCTGGGTCTGTGGCTACCCCCTGTTCAGAGACAACATGGCCGAGATACTTGACTTTCTTTTGGAAGAAATGGCATTTGGATAGCTTTGCCTTCAGGCCTTGTTGATCGAGACGGGAAAAGACCACTTCTAGACGTTCCAAGTGTTGTTGTACAGTAGAGGAGTACACAATGATGTCATCAAGATATAGCAAGACTGATTGGAAACGCTGGTTGCCAAACATGCGCTCCATTAAGCGCTGAAAAGTCCCGGGTGCATTACATAAGCCAAAAGGCATTCGGTTAAACTCAAATAAGCCAAAGGGGGTACAGAATGCAGTTTTAGCCCGATCTGCTTCAGCCATCGGCACTTGGTTGTAGCCACTGGCTAGATCTAGTGTGGAGAACCACTTGGCTCCCGTTAAGGCATCAAGGGACTCTTCGATCCTTGGAAGTGGATATGCATCTTTCCGGGTCTTCGCGTTCAGCTGCCTGTAGTCAACGCACATGCGTAGGCCCCCTCCCTTCTTAGCCACCAGCACAATAGGGGATGAATACGGGCTGCAACTCTCTCTGATCACTTGACTTTCAAGTAACTGTTTAATGTGTGCCCTGACTGCCTCATACTGCGAGGGGGGAATGCGGCGATAAGGTTGACGCACGGGTGCGTCCTCTAAGAGTGGGATCTCATGTGTAATGAGGTTGGTACATCCTAAATCGCCCTCACTTTTAGCAAATACATGCTTGTATTTAGTCAATAGGCGCTTAGCATCAATCTTATCTTCAGGCAAGAGGCCAGGAAAGTCAAGTTGTTCAAGGTCAATGGAAGCATTACTGTCCATCTCTACAGACTGTACTGAAACATACGCCGTACATTCTTGGGTGGATGCATCGATGGATAGGTCTATGCAAAGCGTATTACCCGCTACAATATCTCTACCCTCTACAACCTGCACAGTTCCTATCACTCTACGGGGCACTAGCCATACATCAGACTGACCTACATTAGTGACAGGGGCATAGAGGGTACCTTTCTCAGCATGGACTAGGGCAGGAGAGACAAGCAAGCCTTCGGGGAGACCAACATCCAATGGCCCAAGGGGTTCGAGCAAAAACGCCATAGGTGGAACCTGGGGACAAGTAACAGGGACCATTGACAGTGTTCCAGCTGTAACACATATGGGGCGTTTGCCTTGTACCCTGACTTTAAAGGCAGAAGATGAACTTACTATAGCCTCTATTTTCTCACAGTGGCGAAAGGCCAGCTTCCACGCCACCGCAGCAGACTGTACAGCAGAGCTCTGGAATAAGTTGGTGCCATGTTGTGCAAATAGTTCACGGTAACAGTCAATGATGATATTCATGCCAAGGATACCAGGGGTGGCTTTCTTTCGACTGGTTAGAACACCATCAGGTGGGTCTTTCACAATTAATATACCCATACTAGGCAGACAGGTGCCAAGCACTTTTACATCAAGCTCAATATAGCCCAAATACGGTATGTCCAACCCATTAGCTGCCTTGAGACCAAGCCACTTACAATCGCGCAGTTCATGTTTAGACAAGTGTGCAAAATGTTCATGAAAACAGCTTTCTGTAATAGTGGTAACCATGGAGCCAGTGTCCAACAGACAAGGAACCTCCACTCCGCCCATGGGCACCACCACTACCGAGCAAGGCCCAATTAACTTGCGGATTAACTCTTGGTGTTCAATATGTGAGTCGGAAAACCCCCCTCCCAGCGTTTGACTCTGCACACTGGAAGGTTCTAGTTTCCCGCCGGTGTAATCTGTGCAGCAGTAGTGCTAGCCTGTGAGGGCGGGGTGTCTTGAGTACAATAACGAGCGATGTGGCCTGGCTGCGCACACTTAAGACATATGGGTCGGCCATCAGGGGCACGCTGGTATCTATTAACCCTGGAGAAGGATCTGTCTCTACCTGCACCCCCATTAGAATTTAGAGTCTGTGTGATCAAATCCAGTTGAGCTTGTTGCTTAACAAACATGTTTTTCAACTCTTCATATTCCGATTTACCTACTCCAACTGCTTCACTAGTTGCAGTGGCCTGAGCTTCACAAGTTTGTGGAATGGGGCGTACATACTTTTCTCTGGAAGGCTGACCCTCCTCGACCCATCGGATCGCCTCTTTGCGAATGTCAAGTAGAGACAGTTCTCCATTTTGCCTCACCAATGTCTTTAGTTGTCTGCGCAGCATATGGTCTCACATTTTCACAGAACTGGTCTCGCAGCAAAATCTGTGAATTGGACATAGCGTTACACAATTGCACTTTTTCCATTAAAGTCATAAGAGCGTGGGAGAAATCCTGCAATGATTCTCCCTCTTTCTGTTTTCTCTCAAAGAATTTTTGTTGCAAAGATACATAGGATTTTGAGCACCCATAGACCTCCTGTAGTATTGTAATAATCTGCTCAGAATCCTCCCTTACCCCTTGATCTCTAAATTTAATTTCAGTACGAGCAGCACCTTCCAAATGGTCGTACACAAACAATGCTTTGTCAATTGTGGACATGTGCCTTGCCCTCAAACAACCCTCCACCTCCTCCACCCAATCATCCACAGTTAAAGCCCCAGAAAGTGAAGACCCTGAGAATTTGGGGCATTTGCACTCCCTAGGGAGGTAAACGGTCTGTTCTCTTCTCTGTGGGGGTGGGGGTGTAGGTGCATTGTTTACAGTGTCAGATGGTTGTTCTGACACCGAGAGTCTTTGATTTTCAGCTCGAAGCTGAGCCATCTCCTCCCGTAGTCTCCGGAGCTCCTCCTCCATAGCGACTGCAGTCCCAGGGAGAGCCACCAGGGGATTACTTCACGTGGGAGCAGCCTCAACTGCCAACCGCTGTTCTTTAAAACTCCAAAAATAAAAACCCAACTATGCTGCTACTAAACCAATAATGTACCATTCAACAACCGACCAACATTTAAAGGTCCTGCCGGCTACGCCATTTGTAACCATATGGAGTCACACAGTACTCCTAGTATCACAGTTACTACGCCACTCCCAATTACAGGGTGGGAGACCCGAAAGGTAAGTGTTCAGTTGAGTGAACAATGCTGAATAATGATGGTCGGTTGCTCATGTACATAGAACTTTATTTAGAAAAGTACACAGTATTGGCATTTAATCAAAACACATTTCCAAATGTCACCAATATAGATTGCAAAAGGCTTAATTAGTCAGATCATAACTTGGGTAAATAGCTGTACTGAGATGTCTTATTTGATTAGTTCCATACACACAGGTAACACTGCAAATGAGCAAATCGAAGCCACTCAGAGCCAAAGATAATAGGCATTAAACGCTTTAAACACAGCAAAGATCACTGCAAAACAATATCAAAAGGCTAAAAGCCATAAACACAGCAAAAGGGGCAGTAATCAAGCGCCAGTCTGCAGCATAACCATTAACCCAGTATATGTCTGTCTTTGATGCCTATTAAAGCAAGTTTGGTAAAGACGACAATTAAGGACTCGTTTAAAGCCACATGGGCTATGTCAGGTACAGTATAAAAGAATAAAAATGTAGCAGCATAGAATTTAAAACCAAAATAAAAGGTAAAAAAGAACAGCGGTTCAACAGTACACGATCCTGTAATAGAGCAAACATTGAATTAGCCTCACAATTTATCCTGGGTCTAAAGTGCTTGCCATAGTCATAGTACTTAGAATACAATTTGGGCGTAGCCCTCATTAGCATTACACTAGTACTATAAAGTGCATTCAAAGTATTGTTTTAGTATGCAGGTTAGCACATACCCTGTTAACAGGTGTCAGGGCATCCCAGGTTGTTTGAACAGTGTGTTTGCTCGTTCAGCACACCATGATCTGTGTAATATAAACACATTATGAGAACTCACATTTTACACATTATAAAAAAACGTAATGCTGTCGCAATACAGACGCTAAGCCTACCTCTAGACTCATGTCACACACACACACTAGCAGCCTCTCGTTCCAGCTCGTGTGTGTACCACGCACACACACACTCTAGCAGGGCTCTCGTTCACAGCGTCTACCAACGAGATAAGCATTGACATAAATAACTGGGGCACCATTTCTTAGATTCAACGGGTTGTTTGTGCTATCGCCATACGAGGCAAGCCTACCTTTGTTTCTAGCAGCCTGTATACCAACATGCATACAATGACGGCTGTCTGCTCTAAGTCAGAGCTCCACCAACGTCTAACAAGAGAAGAGATAAACGTAAGTAAGAGGTTGTTTACATAAGTCAACCTAGAAACTAGACAGCACTATATTAATTCAAACTACGGCTTACCTCGACGCTGTAAGTGAGCACAAACTTGACGTGACGCCAGACCGTTTGAACCGACGCCGGAAGTGGGCAACCTGGGCAATACACAGCTTCACCCTATGCCTGACTAGCTACGTGTAATATGCTGAGCTGAGGGGGTGGTGCTAACGAAACACAGGCAGTGTCAGTCACACTGATTACAACAAGTACACAAGGTAATACATCAAATGCATAGAAATAGTCATCTAGGATCATAAGTAAACTAAACTCATCTGTCTAACAGTAGAATATCCATACATTGAAACTATAAACACTATAGAATGCTATAGGCTAGCGCAAGTGCTACAGCCAGTAGCATAGTTTGGGAGCCAGAAGGGAGAAGAGTCTGGGACATGTGGAGCATTGTCCCAGATATTTTAGTGAAGGTTCTGCCATGCAGCTTCCCTGTGTTGCTTTGTAGGCTAGCAACAGTGTTTTGTACTCTATGCAGTTAGTAACTGGGAGCCGATGGAGGGAGCGGAGAAGGGCCAAGACACATTTTGAGTTAGTTAAAGAACAAGCGTGCTGCGGCATTCTGGAGAGGCTTATGTGCACATGCTGGGAGGCCAGTAAGAAGAGAGTTACAATAGTCAAATTTTGATATGACTGATTGCTGGATAAGGAGCTGGGGCTGACTCTTGGGTGAGGAAGGGTCTAATCCTTTGAATGTTATATATTACAGAGTGTAAACCTACAGGATCGAGTGACCGCTGTAATGTGTGCTTTGAATGAGAGCTGACTGTCCAGACCAAACTTCTTGGCTGTTGGATCCAAAAAGTCACCAGGGCGTTGTCTATGGAAAACTTAGATCCCGTGTGGGGCAGGGCTCAGTCAGGTAATATTATTGTCCCCTCATTTTGTCCATCGTGGCAAATTTAACTTTGACAAAAATGTCAACCACAAGCCAAGATGACCCCTGCAAGCACAATGTTGTTGGAACTAAGATTGTTTTCAACAATAATGCAACTTTTATGAGTTGGCAGTTGTGATGTCGAACCTTGGTTTGTGCCAATGTAGCCTATTGCATACATGTACCTGTGATTGGCAAGTACCAACACAATCCCATAATCCGGAGAGACCTGTGCCCGATTGGCCAGTTATCAATTTACTGCAATGGCAAAGATGTTGCTCACAGATTTGCAAAATATTCAGGAACTGAGGTCCTTGGCTTGCTGGCAGCCTGAACGTGCACACACGCAGAGACAGAGCCGGATGAAAGAATCTCCTGGCAGAGATTAAATAAATCAGGTGCTAATTAAACTTCTGGCAGAGGCCCTGCTAGAGCCACCACGCATGTTCACTAAAATATTAAATGTGGGTCACATAATAGATAGAACATGCATAACAAGCCCACATCATGAATTGTATTCATGCACGGATATTACCACTGAATCATAATGAATTGGCCTTGTGTAGCATTTAATTAACATCATATAATTCGATATATACAGAGGCAACGGCGAGCTCTGTTTTCTCTGTGTCAGTGAAACATCATTTAACCAGAGATATAGGCCTTCAGTTCATATTACAATGTGCACAATACATTTCAAAAGACATCAAAAGCTGTAGAAATATACAGTATATGAAAGAGATTTACCACATCAGAGATGCCCCAGTTCATGTAAGAATAATAATAAAAAAAGAATGACGCACTAAAGGTGAGGGTGGTTTATCGATGTGTAGTATTAGTCACATAATTGGCACCTCGGTGAAAGAAAACGAAAGTGAAAGTCAGTTAAACATTTATAGCAAGGCTTGCAACTTTTACATTTAACCAATTAAAACCGGGAAAGCATCTTTGTCATTTTAGATTTTAGAGTTGGCTAGTATTCACTAATAACAGATCTACAAGCTCACAGCGCATCACTCCATGCCGTGCTGCGAGCTTGTACATCTGCCATTTCTTTACTTTTTTGTTTAATTTACACACACACACACACACACACACACACACACACACACACACACACACACACACACACACACACACACACACACACACACACACACACAGTTTGTTTTCTTCTTCTTTCTTTCAGGTGTGCAGGGACACCTGAAAGGGATGATGCTAAGTGGGACTGTAACCGAACCCTATTTTCTACTTTCAAACAGGAGGCGTCTCTGGTGGGCTGTGGTTGTATAGCTCCCCTGGTACTCAGAACAACATCTAAAGTGCACGGCTCAAATGAGCTTTGCACACTTTATTACCCATCTGCAAACAGCTTAAGTGTCAGGCAGCGCATCCAGACTCATTTATGTTCATAGGAAACATTGAAAGATGAAGACAATTAGCCCTCACATATTCACATGGGTGCTCTATAACCAAACAAACACAAAGCTCTTATGCAAACTAAAGGCTGGCAAAACAATTTCTGCCTGGCATTATTGCCAAGATGTAATTGCAACTTGAGAGGGAATGTGTGTGTGACACAATTGGGTGTTCCTAATGAGAGGCCATAGCAGAAGTCTCTAGAACTTCAAAAGGGACCCAAAGCCTCACATTCTGAATTACTATGCGCCATTGTGGTGCAATTGTAAGTACATTTACTCAAATAGTACTGTGCTTTACTACTTTAGTACACTTAAATAGCGGGCAGCGGCATATTTCCAATCTTCAGTAAATTATCTCTATTTATCTAATCTAATTAATTAATGTATGACATGACAATAGAAAATAGCACCTGGTGAAAACAACAAATAAAGCAACCTAAACCTAACCTTGCACTTAAACGCCAACTATCCTAATATATAATAAAAACAGAACAGACAGTACTAGGCTACGTACTATCTCCATCTTTTTTTTTTGGATCGAAGTCGAGTTGTGTCAAACTGCTGTAGCAGTAGCAAGCCAAAACGTCAGCCGAAGACTGCCCTGACGACTCTAAACATTATTGGGTTCAAACGATTCAAAAGCTGGACCCCAAACCAGCACTCAACCTAACGCTGAAACACGACTGTCATGATTATCATGACAGTCATGACGCAACTGAAGCCAGTTTTACGCAATCGCTACATTTACACGAAAAACGTGTACATAAACATTCAGATTTCAAATATAAAGTCCTCGCCACATGTGCCACGGGTGTTAGAAATTTGCTGGTACAGCGATTAGCATTGCTTATCCCGCGTTGTTTAATACAAACGTTTGGGAAATTCACAGTTGCACACCGGGAGCGCACTCGCCTATTAGTCTGTATTGGCAGTGCAGTCAGCGTGCCTATATCGAACACACCCAGTGCCACACTCCTCTCGGCCGATAGGGGCGCGTAGTTGAAAGCCAATGGCAAAAAAACAGCTCGGATAAAAATGCCTTTTATTAAACAACGCGGGATCCAGCAATGCTAATCGCTGTACCAGTAAATTTCTAACACCCGTGGCACATGTGGCGAGTACTTTATATTTTAAATCTGAATGTTTATGTACACGTTTACAATGTAAATGTAGCGATCGCGTAAAACAGGCGGAAGTTAAACCATGACGCTCGTGAAGTACGAGTGTCATGTGAACCATGGCTACACTCAACCCGAACACGATTGTCCCGTGTTCGGGTTGAGTGTAGCCATGGTTCACATGACGCTCGTACATAGACGCCTGACAAACCCGGATGCAACAGTGTGGTGGTGGGCACGGACTTTACCACTGCATGTGCCACCTGAGCGCGACAGTCACACACGCATGCACGCACACACGCACACCCCCTCTGCCACTCAGGTGGAAGAGCGCATCACTGCATGCCTGGCTGACATCTCACAGTGGATGTCCTCCAACCACCTCAAGCTGAACCCAGACAAGACTGAGCTTCTCTTCTTCCCAGCTAAGTCCTGCCCTATGCGGGAGCTAACTATTTCCGTAGACAACGCCCTGGTAATGTCTGTCCCAACAGCCAGGAACCTTGGTGTTGTCCTGGACAGTCAGCTCTCGTTCAAAACTCACATCACAGCTGTCACTCGATCCTGCAGGTTCACACTCTATAACATACGACAAATTAGACCGTTCCTCACCCAGGAATCAGCCCAGCTCCTAATCCAGACAACAGTCTTGTCAAAACTCGACTATTGTAACTCCCTCCTTACTGGCCTACCGGCATGTGCACTTAAGCCTCTCCAACTGATCCAAAATGCCGCAGCTCGCTTGGTCTTCAACCAGCCAAAATTCTCTCATGTCTCCCCCCTGCTCCGCTCCCTCCACTGGCTCCCGGTCGCTGCCCGCACAGAATACAAAACTCTGATGCTGGCATTCAAAGCAACCAAAGGTATGGCTCCCCCATATCTTAGTATGATTGAACCCTACAAACCCTCCCGCGCACTCAGATCAGCCAACGCAGGGAAGCTGGAAGTACCCTCACTAAAAACGCCGGGACAACGCTCCACACGTCCCAAACTCTTCTCCCTTCTGGCTCCAAAACTGTGGAATGCACTTCCCGTTGCAGTCAGAACTGCAGCATCACTCCCAATCTTCCGCCGTAGTCTGAAAACCCACCTTTTCAGACTCCATCATGGCCCATAGCACTTACCCTACCCCCTTAGATAGCATTTCTGTAGACTTAGATATCATTTGATACAGACTTATAGCATGTTATGTAGACAGCACTATAATTGCATTGTATGTAGTCATAGCACATCATAGTACATATGTATAGCATAGTATAGTATATATGTATAGTTTATATGTATAGTTTCATTATATAGATATTCCACTGTTGCGTTCTTAGCTTACGGTACGCATGTTTCATGATAAATGCTTTTTATGTGATGTATTCCCATGCTTTTTTGTTCTTGCTTAATGTAAATCGCTCTGGATTAAGAGCGTCTGCTAAATGCCTAAATTGTAAATTGTACGGGCGCACACGCACGCACGCACGCACGCACGCACGCACGCACGCACGCACGCACGCACGCACGCACGCACGCACGCACGCACGCACGCACGCACGCACGCACGCACGCACGCACACACACACACACACACACACACACACACACACACACACTCTCCCTCTCTCTCTACGACGTGGTTCTGCCATAAAAAAGGCTGTCAATTTGACTAGCTATAGGCTGCTAGAGGGATAATTTAATTAACCATTTAAACACTATCTGTACTTGGGGTCCTGGGGTCCCCCTAGGGGTCTGTACTCGACCCCCTCCTTTTTGCACACCAAAGCTTGTTGCCGAAAATAGCCGATTACACTTTGCGTGAGTATCAGCTGTAGGAGAAAACTATCGCACACCTAGCAATCAGGCGTATGCACAGGTGCGTAGGCCAGTGGACATCAATGAAAGCAATAAGGTACACCCGCACACTGTGTATCTGCTCGGCACAAGAGTATTGTCTTATTTAATGAAGCAACGTTTCGGTCACTAGGGACCTTCCTCAGGCAGTATCAGCTAAATTATGACAATGACGGTTTTAGTTTTTCACTAAGCTCCTCTCCCTCTCAACCCTGATCAGTCAAAGCAATATCAATTTTAATACCAAAGCCCCTAGCAGTGAAAGCACGGCTGCCCAACTAATTTGTTTGACCTTTATGTATCCTGAGAAGAATTTTGCTGAAGCATGCATATTCTTTTCCAGAACTGCCCTGCTTCGCATTCATGCAGTCGCACACATTCACACACCTGGGAACGTCCCAGCACAATCAGTCATCTACTGGTGCCTACCAAGTGGCTCCATTGGAGCTTCGGGGTTACTTTAAGTGTTTTGCCCCCAGGGCACTGAAACAAATGATTAGTTTAACTTTCCCCCACCCATGTATTAACCCCCTGTCGCACCCGTCTCCATCTTTTGCTAATGATCTAAATATATTGTTTTGCCGTTTTGATAAGAATGACTTCAGTGCTGAGCGTGATAGTGTGTGTAGGTCCATTCCGGAGTATGTCCCTATCACACTCAGGCCCCTTTTCCACCGGTTGGGAACCGGTTCAGTTCTTTTTGATTCTTAGTCCATGAGCCAGACCTCCAAAATTGGAATGTTAATTATGAATTAAATTATTCAGTTTATTAATTGGAATTATTAATTATTAAATTGTTATCACCATGAAACTTCCCCAGTTGATTACTTACACAAAGACAATGATTTATTGTATTACAAATCTTAAAAATGCAAATATGCAAATTAGGCATCATAGGAAAATATGCAAAAAACATAAAATATGAAAAAGCTACTATACTGTGGAAGGGTTATCATATATTAATTTACTTATATTGATCCTATAAACAATTTAATATAGGTATGGTTTTGCCCACTCAATTCATAATTAACGTTCCAACTTTGGAGCTCATGGACTAAAAACTGGTTCTGAACTGAACCGGTTCCCAACCGGTGGAAAAGGGGTCTCAGTGAAAATGAAATTTTAGCTAGCCTTTCCTGTATTAAGCCCAACTCGGCCCCTGAGCCAGATGGCCTTAGAGGTAGAGTGTTGAAAGAAAATGTTCATGAACTTAAAGGTATTGTGTTGATGCTATTCCAGTAGTTGCTTGACTCTCTAACAATGCCCAATTTATGGAAGAAGCCTGGAGCCACTGAACTAAAAGACTTCAGGCCCATTGCTCTTACTTCCATTTTGGGAAAATGTTTTGAAAGAGTTATAAGCAGACAAATCACAGCGATGGTTTCTAACAGCTTAGATCATCTCCAATTTGATTATAAAAGTCAGAGAGGAACTGATGATGCAACTATCAGCCTGTTTAACACCCTGTCAAAGCATCTCCAAGTCCCCTCCCACTTTGCCAGGGTCCTTTTTATTGATTTTACCTCTGCTTTCAACAGCATGCAGATACACACCCTTCTGCAGAGACTCATTGACATAGGGGTAAATGGAGGTATTATCCATCTTGTCAGAGACTTCCTCTCTGACCGTCCTCAACAGGTCCGTGTTAATGATACTCTGTCCGACATCACTGTGCTTGCACCGGTGCTCCGCAGGGGACTATCCTATCCCCCTTACTTTTCTCCTTATATACAAATTAATTCCAGTTAGACCAGTATATGTTTCATTTGTTCAAATATGCGGATGACATGGCCCTGGTTGCCTTACTGAAGAAGGGGGACACAGCGGGGGAGGAAGCATACAGAGTACATGTGCCATCTCTTCAGAACTGGTGCGATAAAAGCTCCTTAAGGATCAATGTGACAAAAACAAAATAACTTGTCATTCATGAAAAGGAACCTGTGCAGTCATATATATGCTGCGTGAGCATCGCAGCCACTGTACTGCATTACCGGTATATAGCCTACACTACAGTATAAGGACATTATTCAAGGTGCAACGTTATTCACGGTGCACATTAGTAATCTTGCACATTCGTGAAATGGCTTCCACCTTGCTCTTAATTTTCCATGTTGGGACACATTTTAGTGTTTTCTTATTTCCATTAAACAGATCTAAATATTTCACGACAATGTTTAGACCGGTGTCTAGCTGCACTAATGAAAATAGTGACACTGTGGAGTGTGGACAAGTGCACTTATATCCTCCCCATGCATGAAGTGAGCCTAAATTGTGCGTGAAGTGAATTAATAAGGTCAATACATTCGAACCAGCAGCCATTCGTTCAAAGACCGCTAATTTAACCTTGTCTGCTCACTCTTAAATAGAAAGTGTTGGGAGAAATTACCCGTCATGGGGCTAAAGGTGGTAATGTACCATAGGGGAGGCTCCGTGAGCTTGGTCAGCAGCAGACTTAACCTCCATGTCACGCACGCGCGCACGCGCGCACGCACACACGCGCGCACACGCGCGCACACGCGCACACACACACACACACACACACACACACACACACACACACACACACACACACACACACACACACACACACACACACACACACACACACACACACACACACACACACACACACACACCTATTTATCCACATACTTAAAACTCATAGAGGGGGTTGAGTGCAGGAGCAAATCCCTGCCATTAAGCTGATGTGCGACAGCAGTAATGGTAATTTAATTCTGCTTAAACGACCCGAAGGGATCTGAGCATCGCACATGTCTCATTATGACCGCTCTCGTCATCCTTCTGGATGTACAACTGACTGCAAGTGGGCGGATATTTGTTTTTGAGTGGTGCTAGCCACTTCTATGCAGAGCTATGTGTATGTGTGTACGAACGTACGTGTATGTAATGTACGTCTGTATGTATGTGTACATAGCAGCAACACCCAAAGTGGCCAGTAGAGCACACACACGCACACACGCGCACACACACACACACACACACACACACACACACACACACACACACACACACACACACACACACACACACACACACACACACACACACACACACACACACGGAGGCCAGGGAGCAGTACAGTACAGTACAGTACAGTACAGTACAGTACAGTACAGTACAGTACAGTACAGTACAGTACAGTACAGTACAGTACAGTACAGTACAGTACAGTACAGTGCAGTACAGTACAGTACAGTACCACTAACTTCAGACGGGTCTGATTTTCTTTTTTTCCCTGTCTTCTCCTTGAATGAATGTAATACTATGACGTGCTAAGTCAGTATTGTTAAAGGACAACTTTAGTTTTTTTCAACCAAGGTTCATGTTTTAGGTTGTTATTAGAGAAACTAAAAGGTGAGTGTTCATTTTCTTTCATTTGCTGCTTTCTTTCGTTTTAGGGATTTTAGCAGTTTTTGACAGGGCGGTGGGGGCATTCGAGCATGGGTCTAAATATGTATTTTTTTACAAAATGTTATGGCGATTTATTTTTTTATTATTTACTATAGTCCTACTAGACCCCAAGAAATTACATCTGGCAAAAGATCACGGGATCTACTGAATGTGATGAACTGACATATTGAGCCTATACACACAGTAAAGCCTTCCCCCCAGGAGGCTACCTTCACATTCAGTAGATCCTGTGATCTTCTGTGGCCAGATGTAATTTCCTGGCGTTTATTAGGACTATAGTAAACCATAAAAAAAGAAATCACCATCAAATTGGGTAAAAAAATACATATTTAGCCCCATGCTCGAATGCCCCCGCCCCCTGTCAAAAACAGCTAAAATCCCTAAAACGAAAGAAAGCAGCAAATGAAAGAAAATGTACACTCATCTTTTACTTTATCTAATAACAACCTAAAACATGAACCTTGGTTGAAAAAAACTAAAGTTGTCCTTTAAAGACCAAGTGAGGCTAATTTTTTATTATTTCTCTGGATCTGTCAGAATCGTATGGGGCTAAAGGTGGTAATGTGGCTCTCTCATATATATATATATGAGAGAGCCATCACATATCACAGAGCCATATCATGCTCTGTGATTGCTATTTATCTGGCACACTGACAGTCTGACACAACATCTTGAGAGACTGAATTCTGCAGTGTGTTATTGGTTGAAGCACATCTGAAAAGCCGATTACCGATTTAGTTAAGTGGAAAATTATGATCATTACAAGCAATCAAGATGGGCTTGTTTGCATATTGCAGAGAAGTTAAGCAGCTGTAATTACAACGCTGGGCAAACAGTGTTTCTCTGCAGAGATTGCACCCAGTAGATGGGGCGATGATTCAAACATTGTTTAACACTAGAGCTATCAAGGGGATAATTCCATTCTAAGTTGTATTCTAGCCTACTGTACTACAGATACTTTGTTCAATTAAAGTCAGCTAAACCTCATGTCAATGATTTTCACTGAAATTCATGTCATTTGCTAATTTCATCAGTTACGGTACCAACAATCTAGGACGGAACCAGTTCTAGAACCAAAGTTCTTTTGATGGGGTTCCTTGAGGGGGTCCAATGGCCAAACTTTACTATAAATGGACCCATATGATATGGAGCCATTTGTTTCCATAATCCGTATACACTCAGGCCCCTTTTCCACCAGGGTTGAACCGTTCAGTAATTTTTTCCTGCCTAATATTGAACCAGTTCCATTGGAAGTATGGAAGCTGCCAATCTCTGGTCTGGATATAAGCTCGGAGAGAGTGCTGTGCTCCTGTTGTCGGGGGCAGTTTTCCCCTAACTATAATACCCCATGAAGAAGAAGGATCAGTAAACCTGTGCTCCACCTGCATGGTCTACTGAGGAAAAACGTGCACGTACTGTACAGTATATTCAGCCAGGCTTTATGATCCTGGCTCGACAAACCCGCCCATTCTCAGCCTCGCTTGGCTTTAGTGGAATGGAATAAACCAGACTGTACTGTTTGGACCAAGATTTAACAAACCACCGTTTGTGGTTTTGGTTTTGTCTTAAATCCTGGATTACTTAATCCAGGTTTCATGAAATAGGCCCCAGCAAACCATGTTTTGCTATTACGGCTTATTTCTAAGCTATAATGTTTTCACTAGCGTGCTGATTAAGTTTAAAACGAGTAATACACTGTCTGTATGTCAACTTGAATGAGATTGAAAACTGAGGAGTTCTGTAATCAGCTGTGTTTGGAGGAACGCGCAGCAATGGGAAACAAACAGGTGAATAAAATCAAGATACATTTTTTTTTCTTTAAGGTTATCATCTGGGGACCCCCAAAATATTGTGGGGACAAAAGTTGAGAACCAATTGCCTACTGTAGGCTACATGTAGCCTGTGTGCTCTAGCTGGAAATTGCACTCGGAATCCCAAGTAGGCTACAGTGAAAAAGGTTAAAATGATCATGATAGACGTTTGACAACTTATTGAGTTTATCGTACATGACAGGCATCATTTTGTGGCATGCTGCATTATACAGGATCCAACATCAAATAAGGGTCTCAAGTGCTTGTAACTTAAAGGATATCAATCAAAAAACACACTTTGGCAGGCTGAGTACAGGGGAAACAGTGTTAATGGATTCTGATAATGTGTGAAAACTGAAAAGCATATTGCTGTTCTCCAGATTTTTTATAATTTTTTGTGTTAAACCGACAGCTTTTCTACAGATGACCAGCACCGCCTCCCACGCAATGGCCCACATTCATGTCTGATTCCATTATTGGAACCCCAAATGAGAGAGAGAAAAAGATCAATGTTGGAAATGAAAGGGTTGTGTGTCATCGAGGCCTGTTGTCTGAACAGATTACATTTCATTCTGTTTGTTTGGTCCCCCAGAGTGTTTGCTGTGTTGTGCTTTAACCCATTTTGGGCGGAAACCCATTTTGGTATTTTAAACATTATGTTATAATTTAGCTATTGAAAAATAGCAGATCTACAAGCTCATAGCGCGCCACCGAGTGGCGCGCTATGAACTTGTAGGTCTGCTATTTTTGAAAAATCGTTAAAATGTGCCTCAAATCTTTCAGAAAATTGTCATGATTTAGAAAACATTTTTTTTTAATTTCGACGTCAGGCCTGAATGCTTTAAGACTCCCTGAGCGAATTTGACTTTCCTTGTGCCATGTTTTCTCCGGTATTTGCTGCTCCAGATGATTTGTTTGAACAAAGCAGAAAGCTGATTGGAGCTGACTTCTGCTTGCTATCGAAGCTTAGATGGGCGACGAGAGCCAAGAGGTCTTGAGCTCAATCTAAGATAATCTTTGTTCACAGTGTGTCGACACGATGCCAAAACAAGGACACAGAAAACCCCTGTCCAATAAACCCCTGTCCATTTAAACTGCCGATCACGAATCCAGGGGTTGGGTATGCTATAATCTTTAAGCACAAAATGTTACAATATTGCGTCTATACCCCTACTATATTCTATGCTATTCCTGCAATCAACAACTGCAGAATTTGTTTGTTATAATAGATAATTTCCAATAACCTGCAGGACCATCTCTGCAATCTTTTGATTGATTGATTGATTGATTGATTGATTGATTTATTAACAGTTTGCAGAATTACAGTACATTTCAAGTACAACTCAATACAACAACTGTTAACTGTGAGTGGACGACACCATAAAGCATTACACTTGTTTACAATAGGGCCCACCATTTTCAATTCATCAAAACAATTAGAGACGTACGAATATACACATGACTATAGTCAAAACAGGAAATCATCATAGAGGAGGTAAAAAGGGAAAAGAAACATATACAGTGAGGGGAAAAAGGGGTGGGTGGGGGATTCAGATTTTACGGGGGCCAGTTTCTAATTGCAGCCGTCCGTAGGTGCCCTTTGAGGGAGGTTTTGAAGGAGTCAAGGGATTTGCATGTCTTAATGACTGTTGGTAGGGCGTTCCACATTTTGGTGGCATAGGAGCGAAATTAAGTCCCTTGTTTGTGCCGAATCTGGGTTGCACATGGTTAGTTGAACTCCCTCTGGTGTTGTGGGTGTGGACTTCGTTGACATTAAGGAAGTATTCAGACAGATACATGGGTATCTTGGTGGTGTATCGAATCTTGTGGACCAGACCCATTGCAAGATGCTGTACTCTGTCGTCAACCCTAAGCCATTCCAGCCTGTCAAAGTGGGCAGGGGTGAGGTGGGTTCGGGGAGTGAGGCCAAGTAGTAGCCTGACCAGTTTGTTTTGGGAAGTCTGGAGCCTAGTTGTAAGGGCCTTAGAGGTGAAAGTAATGTGATGAAGTGATGAAGTAAATTGGCAAAAAGTCTTACATGTAGAGAAGTAGTCATTATGGTAAAGTGTTGCTGCATCTTTGTATCACCTACAGCAGGGGTAATTAGGCTGGAGGCCACAACTGTAGAATGATTGTGTGTGGGGGGCTGCACAACATGCGCGTGAAGCACGGCAATTTGTGGGTTCTCAAAATGCATTTTGTGCTCAAACATGAAGATTTATGTAGACATAATACATTTGTGCACAGTAATGAGCAGGATAATATATGTCTGCAGGTATATACCCTAGAATTGATGTAGACCTATTTGACAGTGCATAAACATAATTGCTTTGGCATTAACAAGCGTCAACAAGCACCGCATCAGTGCTCTAGTGTCTAGTCTAAAGTGACTTGAGTCCGTCTCATTCCTCTCCAAAATAATATGATTAAGGATTACTGTCATTATGGTAATCTCACACTTCATAAAACAGCATACCTGCAACTTTCATTAGCCCTAAAAAATTATTTTTTTTCTTTCTTTAAGATAAATTCTTCCAGGGGCCACTAGGGGCACCCCGCGGGCCGCATTTGGCCCACGGGCCGCCAGTTGAATACCCCTGACCTACAGTATCACTACACAAATATCCAATACTTATTTACGGGCTTGAGATGCCATGCATATTTTTCTTTTGCACCGCAGTGATTAGTTGATTTCTAAACTACAGTGTTATAAAGTGAAATAAATCAAATGGTGAAAAAAAAGAATTACAAACAGAGGAGAAAAGGATATGTGCAGATTGGACAAAGAAACAAGGGATCTCAAAACAAATTAATTAACTAACTAAAATAAACAAAAAGCAACCTAGCAAAAAAAAGAAAAGAAAGAAACAAGATCAAACTGGCAGCAGACACAACTGTTCTCAAGCTTTTTATTGCGACTACGGGTCGCATTTACTATGAAAACGTGCATTTCCCGTCAGTTCGTCCGTCCACCCTTACAGTAGATCTCCATATATAGAGCTGACCTGTCGACTAGTTGTTTAACTACCTATTATGTAAAAAATAAAAATATACTTTTTTATTTTTTTGAAAATAAATATTTGTACATTGAAAAACTGTGTACATGGTGACTATAATCTACCTGATCTTGAGGCCTACAAAATCGGTAAAAAATATATATATATATATATATATATATTTTTTTTTTTCTTATCAACTAGTCAACTAGTACCAACAAGGTCGACTAGTGGATTTACTAGTCGACTAGTAAACTAGTCGACTAGTTGCTTAATGCCCTACTTCCTGGTACATTAAAACACAAACTTGTGTGAAACTTTTGTTTCTACTTTTGTTACTTTGTACATTTTGATACCAATACTTTTGTACTTTTACTCAAGTAAACTTTGAATTGCAGACTTTTACTTTACTTTTACTTGGGGCAACCAGACTAATAGTATTTTTTATTGATAGTTTGAAAGTAGACTGACAGGAAATGGGGATAGAGATGGGGGAGTCGAACCCGCAGCACGCCGTCAGGCTTGCTCAGCAGCCTAGGTGCCCAGACGGTTGAGCTAACTGTCCAGGCCAGACTAATATACATTTTTTTAGGGTCCGTGTGACGACATATGGGTCAATACATCATCATCATACTGTACTTATGCAAGTATTCAAAGCTTTGAAAACCACACTTGCAATTTCCCAGAATTGCTTCTATTTCTACAGTACATTGCAGTCCAGATGCTTTTACTTAAGTAAAAAAACAAAAAGTATTAGTTTTTCCACCACTGCATCCTACTCCTCCCGCTCAACACTCCCTGCAGTGCCACCCTAACCCTATGTATGTATGTATGTATGTATGTATGTATGTATGTATGTATGTATGTATGTATGTATGTATGTATGTATGTATGTATGTATGTATGTATACATGTATACATGTATGTATGTATGTATGTATGTATGTATGTATGTATGTATGTAATATACGTTTAACGTTTTACATCTCAAAATATTTACCTACTCTATGTAAATTCATTGTCATTCAATTGTCATAACAAACCTAAAAGTCCTATATCACTTATGGCTTAGTTGATAGCATTACAATTAGAATTAGCATTATCTCCTGTCATTCCAGCAGTCCTGATCAGACACGTATGTCAGTTAACTATTTACAGTTGGACAAAGCTGGTCACCTTCTCCACCAGCAGTGGCCTCGCCTCATCCATAACCCTAACAGTATGTCAACAGTGTGTGTTTGTGACACACTGACACAATACAGTATGTCATCCTCATGCATGATAGACTACTGTACATTGGAGCAGCATGCTTTTGCTCAAGGCCTCCAAAAGGAACAGCAGGAATTTTCTTTCCCTTATGAGGAATAATAATTTGGAACCAAATGAGGTGTTTTTCCAAAACGCGAGCGTGCACGCACGCACGCTCTCTCTCTCTCTCTCTCTCTCTCTCTCTCTCTCTCTCTCTCTCTCTCTCTCTCTCTCTCTCTCTCTCTCTCCCCTGCCTTGTTTTATGAAAATCATCTGCCTGAAGGTCAAATATGTAATGCTTTTAAAATGTGGAGAATTCAGTACATCTGACTCTCTTCTCTAATTATCAAATATGGAAAGGACAATCAACAACAAGCTGTTATTGAAAAAGAGAATAATGCAGGCTTGGAGTACATTATCCTGCTTGGCTCTCTTACCACCAATACAAATATGTTAACGTATTATTCATAAAAATAAAAAAATTGCCAATCTACAAGCTCACAACCTGTCACATCGTAATGTGTTATGAGCTTGTACACCATTGTATGACAGAGTATAAATTAAGCATACTACTCTGGAAAGTGGGGGAAGCTGTAGTAGCGACCTAGAAACGAATACCACAAACATCAATGTTCTTTTGGGAATGTTCTACATTCCCCAAAATAACTTACATGTTGTACATCTTATTTATAAGGATAGATTCCAATTAAATATTTGCATAATTATACAGTATAACCCTTCCTACAGTACAATCTTTATTATGTGTATTAATATAGAACGATGATGTGGCCATGCACTACTGTACTGTATGTCAAAGGTGCATGTGCACCACCCATGCAGAATCAAGGCTTCTCCGTGGCCATAGTGTAACCTTTATTACGTAGGCCTGCTATAAAAGCACTCACATTTTACAGTCTATCAAATTGTAGCTTGAAGGTATATCACTTGATATTTGGAATTACACTCTTTCCACCCCTTTTGTTATGCTGTACTTTTATACGCTGACCACCTGAACACTGAATTACACACAGTGCGAAGAAGTAGCAAACTAGACACCAACCAGAATTGTACATAGCAGTTCAGTGTACTTAATTGGCCTATACAAACAAAGTACATAGACTGTACATGGCATGCAAAACATGGCTCTTCCTGCCATAACCAAATCTGTATGATTCGGTGTAGTGTAGGCTCACATCACACGGAATACCCAACTGAGAGAATCTGCATTATTTTACTAAACATCAAGACCCTCTGTTTCTGTACACAGTGCGCCCCCCTGTCCCCCATACATCTCTGCATATAGAAGGGATCAAAAGTAAGTGAGTGAGTGAGTGAGTGAGTGAGTGAGTGAGTGAGTGAGTGAGTGAGTGTGTGTGTGTGTGTGTGTGTGTGTGTGTGTGTGTGCGTGCGTGCGTGCGTGCGTGCGTGCGTGCGTGCGTGCGTGCGTGTGTGTGTGCGTGTGCGTGTGTGCGGAGAGTGTTTAGCCCGGGGATGGAACGGTTAACACCTCAGCTTTCGTCATGACACTGGTGCTTTCTCAGTGGCGCAGTGATGTGGACCGGTGTTCACAGGCACAGAAGGCTCCCTGCTTCCTCAGTGGTGTGGCCACTAGAGCATGTTGCATCACGCTGCAAGGGAACGCCTGTTTTGTGGTTGTGTTGTCAGTGTTGGAAAGTAACTAAGTACATTTACTCAAGTACTGCACGTGAGTACAATTTTGAGGTATTTGTTAGGCTGTTGAGGAACGTGGGCTCCGTCACGGGGTAAACAGGGGAGATAAAGCGAGTGCATTTTTCGGCAACGGCATCAGCCGCGGAACACCCGCGGCAGGCGGTAGTGTTTCTCGGCGGCATCAGTCCGACACTACCCCAAACCCTAAACCTAACCGCAAGGCAAGCACGACGCAACGCATGTCGGACCAACACACTGCCGCGGAAACAAGCAGCAGTCGAGTGTCATAATCCCCCTAGTTTCCCAGGCAAATGCCGCCTCTTCTCCCGACACGCCACAGCTGTTAACCCGCAGTTACCGGCAGTTTACCGGCAGTGCCGAACGGACCGAGATGGAGCGGCAGTGGAGTGACATAATCCCCCGGCATATGCCGGCCCGCCCCCCGGCAGCGTCACGTCTTATTGCTGTTGCCGGAGAATGCACTCGCTGCTTCTGCCACAGGGTGCGCACAGCAAGCTAGCTGGATGCCATCATGATGCCATCATGAAGAAACCCTCCCACCCCCTCATAAAGATAATCAGGTACCGGAGTAAAAGAGGAAATGACAGATTCACCAGTGATCGTGGAAGTGTGAGAGACTTGGCGAGTCCTTGGTGCCAATCAAGGACTCGCCAATAAAGACATCTAATGACATTCCTAGGGTAGGGTTTTTGTGCTATTTTTCACTGAGCACTTTCTCATGCATTTGCACTGACTGAATGCCCAGGCAGACCAATTAAGGATCAGATGGAGGGATCACATCTGCAAAATTGTGCGGGAACGCCTCGGGATCCCCAGAATGAAGTTACTAATGTTGCTCTGGAAAGGGAAGTCTGGAGCTCTCTGGTGGAGCTGTTGCCCCCACGACCTGACTACAGATAAGCGGTTGAGGATGGATGGATGTATGTTTTTGATTGGCATTGCACATCTAGCTCTCTATCTATTTACAAAAGAAAATATTACATTTTGTACATATGATATACCTTGTGAAACATTCTGCATAATGAGTACTTTTACTTTTGGTACATTAAATATATTTTGAATTCCAGACATTTACTTGTAACAAAGTATATATATCTACATTGCAGTATTGATATTTTTACTTTTTCCACCACTGTGTTGTTCCCTTACAACAAACCAGAAGAAGTGCCATTCTGACACACATACATCCCCTTAGGACAGTTCTGAATTCTTTAACTGGCATTCAAAATGACTCCCCGCAGTGAGGTGCAATGTTGTGTCGCAAAGCTGCTGAATTATTGAAGAGCGAATACAAATGACTCTGCTGACTTCCAAAAGTTAAAGGCAAGACAAGGAACTTAACCTCCCTCCCTGTCATTGCCTCGTCACTTTGTACAATTTTCCATTCCCCCATCACTTGCTTATCCCTGCCAAACAAACAGGTGTTGGCATCTTAAAAGACCATGGGGTGAGTGTCAGAGCATTGCATGCATATTTAATCTTAATGTGCCATATGCCAGAGTAAGACAGCTAAAATCAAGCTAATTACCATGCAGGTCTGCCGGGATGTGGGCTGTTTCCATGGTCTGAAATCCTTCTGAAGGATATATCATCATGCAGCAAAGCCATCCGTAAGTGAATTCTTCTCTGACAAGGCTGTAGTAGTCTTGTGAAAAAGAGTAGAAGTGATAACGTATACAATTGGGGTAGTTGTATTTGGTCTCCCTACTCTACTGTTGAAACATTTAGATCCTGTATCTACTGCCTGAAGACAAAATTAAATGTATCCCCAGAGCAAGCATACAGGTTATATTAGCTCAAGTGATAAACATTTCTGCACTTGACATAAAGGTTACAGAGCTAGCTTTAAAGGAGCATTCAGTGATTTGGAAAAAACCCCGGTCCGCCCCGGTAACAAGATGTGCACATGCACACGCTCTACAGTGGGGGAAGTACAACAGACCAACAGCACGTGCACCAAGGCCCGCCCCACTCGATCATGATTGGAGGAAGGCCCCTCTCATCCTGATTGGACGAAGGCTTTGCCACCCAAAGCCCAAACTGAAACTAGGGTTTTTTTTTACCCCAGGGGCTCACTGGGGACAGGGAGGAACTCCTTATATATTATGGTCAGCTCACTTTATAGTAGGGAGGATTATCCAAAAAATAAGGAAAAATAAGTGATATTTGAATTAAGTGAAATCACTGAATATACCTTTAATATAGCCATTTGTGTGACTTAAAGGGTGTAAAATGACACAAACGTATGGGTTCAGTTTAGGGCTGCAACTTCTTATTTTATTCCTTTTTCAATTAATTGAAGAACCAAGAAGCACGTTTTTTCATCCAAATTCCAACTGTAGCTTCCTGTGGTGAAAATATATTTACTCACTGTAAGACTCACTCACTCAGAACGAAAATACATTGCATGGATGCACCTGGGACGTATCCTCAGTGATCATCAGGGTTTCGGGTCTCGCGAAAAATCATACACCTCACACAGGTGGCCCAGCCGGTGTGATCAAGTCCCGACTTACAGTACGTCCCACTGTCCCAGTATAGCTACCCTCGATCAGACTCACTAGGGAAAGACCAGGGCCACACAATCCGCCGCTCTAGAACTACTCTGCCGGGACTGGGAGGTAGACCAATCTTGCACATGGAAGGACTAGGCTCTGTCGGTTGACTCCTGTCCGGGCCCATGCTAAGTCTCACCAGGTCCAGGAGGTCCTTGCACCAGACTCCCAGCACCAGACAATTCATTCAGTAGTGGTAGATTCTTGAGCCGCAATGGTTCTGCAGGCTCCACCTGGGCAACGGTGGTGCTGCAGGCTCCGCTTGCAGCTTGAATGGCCCTCCTAAAGGCCTCACCAAGGGTTTTTTGGGCTTCCTCCTCACGGAAGACACGTGCAGGCTGGGGCGCCAACCCATACTGCTCCTGGGTGCCGACTACATTCCGGCTGTCATCCGTCTCTCCGGTGGTCAACAGACTACCTGTATACCTGGTTGTCACATAGTCTATTCCTATGAGTCACTACTCACTATAAATAGAATACCTAAGAACATAAATACATCGCATATGGATGCACCTAGGACATATCCTCAGTGATGTATAACTCATCAACTCTAACAATACAAAGTCTCTGAACTGAATTATGTTCTTCGAGGCAATGTATCCCAAGGTCATCGGGGGTTTTCGGGTTTCACGAACATCATATCCCTCACTCAGATGACCCAGCCGGGGTGATCAAGTCCCGACTTACATCCCAGTAGCTACCCTGCCGGGACTGGGAGGTAGACCAATCTGGCGCATGGAAGGACTAGGCTCTGTAGGCTGACTCCTGACCGGGCCCCTCCTACGTCTCACCAGGTCCAGGCCCCTCCTACGTTTCACCAGGTCCATTCCTGCTCTCACCAGGTCCAGGACCTGTGCGTTGCACCAGACTCACAGCACCAGACACTTCATTCAGTAGTGGTAGATTCTTGAGCCGCAATGGTTCTGCAGGCTCCACCTGGGTAACGGTGGTGCTGCAGGCTCCGCTTGCAGCTTGAATGGCCCTCCTAAAGGCCTCACCAAGGGTTTTTTGGGCTTCCTCCTCACGGAAGACACAGGCTGGGGCGCCAACCCATACTGCTCCCGGGTGCCGTCCTCATTCCCGCTGTCACCCGTCTCTCCGGTGGTCAACAGACTACCTGTATACCTGGTTGTCACATATATAGTCTATTCCTATGAGTCACTACTCACTATAAATAGAATACCTAAGAACAAAAATACATCGTATATGGATGCACCTAGGACATATCCTCAGTGATGTATAACTCATCAACTCTAACAATACAAAGTCTCTGAGCTGAATTATGTTCTTCGAGGCAAGACTGCATGTGGAAGTACTGCACACGTGTATAAAGTGTCCATTGTTTTATGTATATAGTTTCCCTACTTTTATGTATAGAGTGAGTCTGTACTTTTACATAATTTTGCACTTCTACAGCAGCATCCACAGTCCAACTGAACTGCAATTGTGTTGGCATTTTAAAACGATAAACAGTCTTCCATCTATGTCTGAAGGCTTCAAGTACTCTTTTGGGATCAATCATGGTGCCAGCAGAAAGTAAAGACAAACGGTTGCCAGAAGAGAAAAGAAGAAGGAAATTCGCATTGAGAGTCACACACACACACAAACATGTCGCGCACGTACTCGCTCGTGCACGCCCGGTGCTGCTGTTCTGACAGCATTCTCCATTGTTAACTTATGCCCGAACCGGCAAGTCCTGTCAGAAGAGGCAGACAAAGGCCCTTCTAATGAGCAGGCCCCAGGGAGGGCGGAGGTGTGGGAATCATAGAGAGTGGATTAGTCAATCCGCTGGTTAGGCCTGTCTCTTGGGGCTGTTCATATTCACACAGTCAGACCTGCAATGGCGACGCTCGTTGCCAAGGTCACGCAAAATGAGTCAGGTGGGATGTGCTCACAGTGCGCGTATAAGAGAGAAGGAGCTAAATCGTCCTCTATCCGTCATGTCCTGACACTGTGGCCATGGTGACAAAATAACCCCTAACCCTAACCCCACCCCCACTGGCGGCGCCCCATATAAATACTTTTACAAAGACTCCTTTGAGAATAGTTGGATGGTTAGGAAGCTCATTTCAGGTCCACAAGGTATCACAGAGTCATTATTATTACAGTACACACTGATTATTGGGTGGATTAAAGCAGTTCTTTAAATTGGGGTCCAGGCACGCACGCACGCACACACGCACACACAAAGAATGTGTGTTCTTGAAACATTGTATTGGGAATCCGTACGTAGCATAAAACATGGGAGTCCGCAGCCAAATACATATTAATTTGGAGGTTCTTCACTATTCTCATTTTAACTCATTTCTGCATAATTAATTTTGAAAAAACTGATATTGTTGTAAAGATAGGAACTATTATGTAAACATCTCCTCATCTACTGTATTGCCCTGAACAGACTTGTTTTCATTTTCTACAGTCTCTCTCACAGCATGTCACTGTGCCAGATGCTTCAAAACGCCTTTTGGCAATTAAACTACTGCTTAAAGTGCCGATATATCCCTCACTGTGCCTCACATTACCGCTCTATCTGGCAGTGACATCTTGAGAATATAAGGTGCTTACTTTGTGAGAAATGCATCCCAGCAGGCAGGCAGGCATCCATAACCGCCACAATAGTAGGAGGGGATGTGGCAGCATAATGCTAATTAGTCCAACAGAGGCACTTAAAGAACAACATCAGAGCCAACAGCAGAATAGTACACACATTCTTCAGCATGCCCCTTTTCATGATAGCTTTGGATGCATATACTCAATTTGCTGATTAATGCTGTATCAGACTAATGCCTGACAGCTGACTAGCAGGGGGAAAGATAAAGATTTGAAGTGTAAGGAATTTCAAAAGGATGCCTTTGATGTGTTGCCACTTCCCAGACGCCATAAAGGAGCTTGGGTGACTGCTAAAAACTGGCATTGAAAAGGATTCTTGTATCCATTATCATTTTTTTTGCTGATTTAAAAGAAAATGAAAAACATCTGTTAGGCAGAACACCCTCAACCATTGTCATTCCAAAAATAAACCAACTCTCTGTGTTACTAATGTCTAATGAATTATATTGGTTTGGAGAGTGTGTAGGCTGCAGCAGTATAGGGGGATGGGTGACTACCAACAGCCTGTCACCAGAGAAGACAGGATACACAGAAGGTGGATATTTTTTAAACCTCAAAAGTGTTGCAAGGGGCACCCCAATCCTAGATTTTGAACTGAGAGTGTATTCATTACTAGGCCTATTCAATGTCTATCAGTATGCAACAGCTGGATTTGCATAGCTTGGTGTGGCCACTCACTTTGCTCGTGCCTCGCTCGGGCTAAAAGGCAGCCTGAGATGTAGGCTAAGAGTGATTTGCAGAAACGTACAATGGCAATGTTTCTCCTCTGGTGAATGGTTTTGCTACCTCTGTGTGAGGCCTCCAATGATCACTGATGTATATGTTATGAGGAACACTCTCAGGCATCTTGGAGATGAAGTGGATGTCGGCCCAAGCGAGGTACTAGACACTAGACACACTCCCCTACACCTACTGTATATTTGACAATAAGTCCAGATTCCAGAATCCAGTCGCACAGAGCGGTGTGGAGCCCTTACATTAGGTCTCTGAGGTTGATGATGAGCTTGGATGGCACAATTTTGTTGAATGCTGAATTGCACCACAATAGAGCGTCGCGGTCCCGCCTCCTACCCTGGACCAAGGATAGTCTAAGAAGGATGAGACGCGAAGACCGTACGGGCGACGCCATGTTGCTTTGGAAGGAAAGAAACATGCGCAGTTGAGACCAGGAAGTTGGACATGCACAACTGCGCATGTTTCTTTCCTTCCAAAGCAACATGGCGTCGCCCGTACGGTCTTCGCGTCTCATCCTTCTTAGACTATCCTTGCCCTGGACCAGGAAATGAAACCCAATGCATTTTCAAAGACAAAGCCAACTCGAGTCGTGACAACTCATGACAACACAAACAATATTTTGGACCAAAGAAAGAAACGGCAGGTTACAACACTTTTTTGTTGTTTTTCTTCTTTGTAATTATTTGTTTGGTCCAAAATATTGTTTGTGTTGTCATGAGTTGTCACGACTCGAGTTGGCTTTGTCCGCGGCGTAACCGTCTTTAAATAAATACTTTAATAAATGTCTATGGGAAAAATGCATTGGGTTTCATTTCCTGGTCCAGGGTAGGAGGCGGGACTGCGACGCTCTATAGACACTAAACTGTATGTGTTCCTCAACTTCAACTTTATTCTCAAATCAAATGTTTACAGTTGTAACGACATTATTTTCATACAACAAGCTCCCAATGTTTTGGAATTGCAGTTGAGACGAATAACAGTCTAAGTCCACACGAATTATCCATAATGTATAAATGATGGATAAGGGGTCAGGACAGCTACAGTAGGCCTTTTCGGGGAAGGGGTCAGAATAAATTATGGACTTAGACTGTTATTAATCTCAACTGCTAAATTATAGTCAAAACAAAGTAAAAAGAAAAGTATGAAAGTCTGAAGGGCCCCTATAGTATGGCCGTGTCGTAATTTTTTAATAAATCAATCACTCCAACAGGTACGTACGGTACGCACACAAACACACACGCACAGAAACGCGTGCACACAAATTACAACATGCGCAGGCACACGCACGCGCACGCACACACACACACACACACACACACACACACACACACACACACACACACACACACACACACACACACACACACACACACACACACACACACACACACACACACACACACACACGCTTTATATGGTAGTCCATCATATCCGATGATGACTTCTACTTCTTCTGCTGGTGAGTTTTGAGGTGACTGAGAAGTCCAATCCGAGCGCCACATGGTTTACTGCAGTGAGGGCATATGAAATCATTATTAGTTGTGGTTTTGGCTTCATTGACCATCTTTCTCCCCTGGCGTTTCCTTTCCTTCGCCCCACTCCTCTCTTCTTCAAAGTGCTGCAGTCCGGTATGGCAAAGCTGCCTCCATAAAGGGCGTTCTGAGGCAGAGCTTTCAAGCTGGGTGTGCTGAATTCCACACCTCTTCAGTGCCGTTTTGAGTTGGTCCTTGTATCTCCGCTTTTGCCCTCCTGCGGATCGCTGGCCATGATGTAGCTGACCATACAGCAGTTGGCGTGGAAGCCTCTCCTCTGGCATCCTGATGGTGTGGCCAACCCATCGTTGGTGCTGAAGGAAAGTGGCCTCCTTGGTGCCGGTTCTCTTCAGGATTTCCGTGTGTGGTACACGGTCACACCAGGACAGCCCAAGGATGCGCTGGAGACATTTGATGTGGAAGTTCTCCAGCTGGCGGAGATACACACGCACACGCACACACACACACACACACACACACACACACACACACACACACACACACACACACACACACACACACACACACACACACACACAGTATTCCAATGGATACAGTGTAGTTATTTAGTCACAAGATCTTCTTAATACTTTTCATTGATTAAATATTCATAAAACCCACAGACACGCATAAACCGCTTTCAACTTGATGCCCCATATTTTGGGCTATAACTTTCCAAAAGTATTGGAAAAAGCCAAACTACAAGCTCACAACGTGTAGAAAATGGTGCATTAATTAAAAAAGAAAAGAAAAAAGAGGAAATATGGAGATACAAGGTTTTGTCCAACTGTGACAATATTATACAGAATATCATCACTGTCGGGTGGAAACCGTGTAAGAGCAAAACCTTTGCTTTTTAATTACTATTTTAAAATGAGTGAAAATAGCTGATCTACACGCTCACAACGCCTCACATCATGAGGCGTTGTGAGCTTATAGATCTGCTATTTTCACTACTTTTGTGCAACACTTTTGTATGACGAAGCAGGACATTAATTTATGAAAAAACATAAAAATCAAAAAATATGGAGATACATGGTTTCTGCCCGACAGCCACGATATGCAATGCATACAATATTTTGTAAAACAAAATAATAAAATAAAAACGCTACCACGTTGAGCAAAAAAACCTGTTGTTCATCAGACTAAATTCATTACTTAGACTCTTGCCTGGGTGCTTCCCGGGGCTGATAGATAGACAGGATTGCTGTTCATAGCTCTTTTCCTCTGTGCCCACACCCCAGAGGACATGATGATGGATGGCAGGGTGAGGAACGCTGCGCCTCTCCCTCAAGGGAGGCTAGCTAATGGAACGGGGGGCAAGTGGGCCGGTGGAAGAGGAGTGTACAGAATGCCCTCAAGTGGGGAAATGATTTAATCTCTTATCAGCAGGCAAAAGAAACGCTCAGACTCGGCCTGTGTATAGATTTATCTGGATCAGTTAATACTCCGGGTGACAGATTAGGCACCGAGGAGAGAGGATGATATTACCTTTGAGGGGGGATTGCTCTTTAAAGTGTGCAAAATGCACTGTGCACCGTACCCTAGTCAATCTGTGCTGTCCATCTCAGGTCAAATGTCAATAATAATAGACAAAATTGCAGTAGCCTAACATACAATTTTGTTACATTATACATTACATACTCTGGCTTCATGACATGGATGCATATAATATAATTTATTATAATATATATAATTATTATTAAGTTATTATTATCATCATGATATAATGTTTTATGATCGAAAACTGGAATTTGCATATTTACGGTAACTGCTTTAAACACAATACAGAATCAGAAATGCAAAGTCATTCAGAGGTAAGTGCACCTATAAACCTAAGGGGGGGGGGGGGGGGGGGGGGGGGGCAGGGCCAGGGGGACCAGGACCAGGAGGACCAGGACCGCACGCGGGTGAAATCACCCCTCAACGGCTTCTGACAGACATACTAGGGGGTGGTGGAACATGCATCCAGTAAGCTCAACCCAATAGTCACTTTGAGTGGCACCACACAAAGCCACAAACGGACCCCTCACCAACCTTAATCTGGTCGTTTTAACGGACCCCTCACCAACCTTAATCTGGTCGTTTTAACGGACCCCTCACCAACCTTAATCTGGTCGTTTTAACAGACCCCTCACCAACCTTAATCTGGTCGTTTTAACGGACCCCTCACCAACCTTAATCTGGTCGTTTTAACGGACCCCTCACCAACCTTAATCCGTCGTTTTAACGGACCCCTCACCAACCTTAATCCGGTCGTTTTAACGGACCCACTATTACTAACCCTACCCCAAACCCCAAACCTAAACATAACCACAAGCACGTCGCAACACATGTCAGACCCAAAGCAAAAAAAAGTTGTTTGTGGTGGACACAAAAATGATATGAGCAGGATTCGAATCCACTCAACCCAGGAGGTATGGATTGAAAGTCTATTGCCTAACGAGGCAATAGAGCTGGCTGCTCGAATGTCTAGAGTCTACTTCATTATAACACACCCACGTCATGTAAAAGAAAAGGAAAAACCCCGCCCACCCCGCCCAGTAGGGGAGGGGTTGGGGGAGGGGAAGCCTCGGGGCGAGGCTTCCCTCCCCAACCCCTCCCATTTATCTGTCAGAAAGCCTTGAGGGTTCATTTCACCCAACACCACCAGGACACGACGCCGGCGGAGGTGAGTGGTACAGGTAGGTGTTTAGCTCAGGACTTTCCCTCTAGCTTTTCAAATGATTACGTCAGGCTTCAAACAGTCAATTTAAATGTTTGGATTAATTCACTTAAATCTGTCTCCTTTCTAGGGCATCGAGAAACAGGTAAGTACAGGTATCGGATCTATCCGGAGCTTCACAGGTATGTATAGTATTGTCTTACTTTAATGTAAATTCCACACGGTGGGGATTTAGGGAAAAACCTAAATTTTCCAAGCCACACTTGAAAGCCTCATTTCCAGCCAAGCCCAACGGACAATATGAAGCATCAGTATGCATTTCGGTTATAATATATCTGTGAGGGAATGTGTGTTCGCTTACCGACAGACACGGGTTGGCACGCCAACCTGCCACGGAGAGAGCTGATGGCAAGTGCGGGGAGACCAAGCCTTTTTATAGTGTTTGGCTGGCAGCGCAGGTGGTTCTCATCTGAAGCTCTCCAGCAGCTAATCGAGATAATACCTGCCTCCAATTACGCGGTCCAGCCTGTTGTACTTTACTCCGCCTCCCACGCTCTCTCTCTCTCTCCGGGGAGGTGGTGCCGTGGCTCGCGGTCCCTCAGCGAGACCACAGTAGGGAGTGGGGAGTTGTGTGAGAAAATACAAAAACAAAGAGTTGTATTTTCTTTCTTTCTGTGAAACATGCATATAATGGCATGCTCCCACTCTTTGTATAAAAGTTTGTTAAAAAAAACAAAACAAAACAAAAATGTGTCACTGCCAGGCCGAAGGCATGTGTCCATGGTCAAACTGTACACACACACTCGCTGGATGCCAGGGCAGAACCTCTGTACCGATTTTTTCAGATGGGCCTGTCATACACCATACGCCACCATGAGGCAGATTTTTGCAAAACACATTTTGTGCTTTTACTCCCACATATACGGATCATTCCAATTTTCCATATTCCATCCCCAATGGCTAAGACTGCATGGCTTCCAAAGTTTGCAGGATTGGTCCACTTTGAACAAAATGGCATGACATTTTGTACACACATTCCCACTAGGTATAATTGCACCGATCTGCGCAAAACTTTGCATACAAACCTCTGCCCTGCATTTTGCTTTTTATAGCGCCAACAGGCGGCTGACTTTTGCAAAAGTTTTTTTTTTTAAATTACTCCTAGTCCTACACATTTAATCCAAAAATCACACAAATCGTTACGCAGTATGTCTATAGTCATGTGATCGGATCTGTCCCATTTTCCATATGCCATCCTGATTGGCTAAGATTGCCTTCCAAAGTTTGCAGGATTGGTCCGCTTTGAACCAAAAGCCTCAAATCATGAACGCAGTGTGCAATTTCCGTGAGATTCTGCACGCACATTCCCACTCGGCCAAGGAAGAAAATGCCTCAAATCATGAATGCAGCATCCGATTTCCGTCAAAGGCGTAAGAAGAAATGGCACCCTTTTCACATTGGCCTATTATAGTGCCACTAGGAGGCCACAATAACCTATACTGACCTGGTGGAGACCTGTGCTCTGAGGAGCACTTTTTCTAGTTTTCATATAATGAACATACAACGGTTGGGGACGTTATCCCTGCACTAGGGACACCTACGGGCTGGGGCAGTGCCTGCAGTGGGGAGTGTTAAACAAGAGGAGTAGTACTTCCTCCCAGTAGTGGCTCCTCAATGGCAGGTGCGTCAAGTAGGATACAATAGCAGTGGCAACACACAGAACTGTGTGGGAATGGTTAAATGGCATGATGACTACATCGAGAGAAAAAAGTGGGAACGAATCTAAAAAGCAATGTGGGAGGAAACCCATGTGATTACAAGCAGAACATGCAAACTCCACATAGAGGCTCCAGTGGGACTCAAAACAATTACCTCCTTGCTTTGAGACAACAGTGCTAACCACCATGCTGTAAGAGAATGGTGGTTTAACTGGATAACTGGTAAGATGGAAATGTGATTTGGAAATTTATATGAATGAATTTGGTTGCACGAGCACGCACGCACACACACACGCACGCACGCACGCACGCACGCACGCACGCACGCACGCACGCACGCACGCACGCACGCACGACACGACACGCTGGGTTAAAACAATACTGAAACACATTATTGGACAGTGTAGTGCATCGAGGCAAGACCAGTTTATTTGTATTGCACATTTCACACACAAGTCCAAGCCACAGCTATTAGCACAAAATGTTAGGGTTTATATAATAAGGCAGAGGAGTGTGACTCTGTGAGAGGCCACACATACATGTATTTTGCACCGCAGAACACCTCATGCCGAGTACAGAGAAGATCCCATCATCCCAGAAGTCCAGAAGTGCTTTCAAGCCCTGTGAGTCCTTTGAGTCTTTTCGACACTTTGGGGGTCTTTCTAATAAGGTTCATCGTAAAGTGCCCTGCACACAACCTAACCGCACACACGCACGCACGCACGCACGCACGCACGCACGCACGCACGCACGCACGCACGCACGCACGCACGCACGCACGCACGCACGCACGCACGCACGCACGCACGCACGCACGCACGCACGTATACGTACGCATGCATGCATGCACGCACGCATGCACGTGAGCGCACACACACACGCGCCGAGCATCCCTCCATTTTTTGAGTGGTGCAACCACTCCCTTACGGAGCTCTGTGTGTGGGTGGGTGGCTGGCTGGCTGGGTGGGTGCGTCTGAGCACGAAAACAGCACGTTGTTTTTCACCACCTGTGCGCAACCTAACACACACACAAACAGACCTAACACATACAGTGACAGTACAGTACAGTACAGTACAGTACAGTAGAGGGTACAGTAGAGGGACCCCCACACAGTAACTCTGTCATTTCTCAACCGTTTCAGACGCGGGGCGGCTCGCCGGGATCGGGCCGGCACCCTGGGTGCGTTCCTGTGGGTCTGGAACTACCCCCCTACCCCCACACGGAGTTGCACCACTCACTTCACACGGGTGTGATTTTTTCTTTTCTTTTTGCACAGCTGCACTTGATACATTAACCAGACTCTAACTTTTCTTTTCCAATCCCACGCTGTCACTGATAGTCTAATGGAAGCCCCGCCTCATAGGTCCCATGTTAGACCCAGAAATGTTGTTTAATGCAAACTTTTATGATTCATATGTCATCTATAGGCTTGGCAGATGAGATTAAGCTTGGTTGCTAAAAGTTGCACATTGAGCAATTTGAGCAATTAGCATAATTAGCAAATGAATCAACATAAACTGTAAATGGCTATAATTGTGCTTCCAGTTAACTTATAAAAGTGATCTAATAGTCTAAGCCTATGTTTTTGATGACCAGAAAGTAATTTATGACCATGGTGAAGTCATGCAACCTTTCCTCATTAGCATAATTTCCATTAATTATGTAGAAATCCAGTGAAAATTAGGAAAGGGGTTTATTTCTTTGCTTTTACTCTGTCTTGATGTCCATAAAATAATTTCCTGACATTACAAATAAATTATCCAACTTTTCCTCATTTGCATAATTTGCATAGACTATGTACTAATTAAGTAATAACAAGGACATATTTTAGCATGTAATACATTCAGAAAGATCATTATTATGATATATCATATCAAGCAATTGGGGACATTGCCTCTAGCATTAAATCATGCCTCACCAAAGCCTACACTGCAGTTGGAACTGATGAGACATTTGTCATCTTTGACCATTACAGTGATGCGCCCAGTGCAAAAGGCCATGAGAGGAGAAGACGAGCACGTGTTGACACAACCGAGTACAAGTTGACAATCAACACACCTCTTCCTCGTAGAGAAGCTGTGATGAAGAGCACATCAAACAAAATGCAGTTATCACGCCTTCTGTCATGATTTCACTGCTGATAAGATCCTGCTTGTGAACGTGGACTGCATCGTAAACCATGAGGAGGCTGACATCCCCCTCATTAGTTAGCCTACATGCTGCAAGCTACTGGAGCAGGGGCACCCACCATACGCATATTAGGCCATGACGTGGATGTATTTGTCCTGCTAGTGTACTGGGTTTGGAAAGCCAACGTTCATTCTGCAGTGCAAATGGGATGGCACCATCCTGGACATCAATGCCACTGCCTGCAGGGCATTGGGCGAGAGATGCCAGGGTCTCCTGGGGATGCATGCCCTATCAGGATTTGATTCTGTATCCTATACCCATGTGGAAAGGGCAAGGAATCTGAACTGAAAGTACTCCTGGGAAGTGTCATACCTGGTCTGAATACAGTGCTTGGGGAACCTGCGAAGCCACTCACAGTGACCTAAAACATGCAGGTACAGAGTTCTTCTTTGCACTGTATGGGATGGAGACAGCCAAAAGCAGCCAAAAGCTCACTACCAGATCTACACACAGAGGGAAAAAACACCAGATCTTAAAAAGCTTCCTCCTACTGATGGCAACATGATGCTGTACATAATGCGTGCTCATCTTCAGATCATTCTGTGGAAGGCTGCAGATCAGAGGGAGCCTCCTGCAGAGACAAGAGACATCACTACATTTGGGTGGGAGGTTAAAGGAGGGGCTGTTATGCCCGCTGTTTCCACCCAGGCAGTGGCTCCAATCAATTTGCTTGATGTCATCAGCTGCAGTTGCAGTGCATTGAAGGCCTGCAAGTTAAGAAACTGTAGTTTCCATGCTGCAAGTCTCAGTTGCACTGACTACTGCAAGTGTGAAGGAGGTGAGGTCCTCTGCTGCAACCCTTTCACCATACATGGAGACAAAGAAGATGAGGAGGAGGCAGAAGGAAATAAGGAAAGAGGTGATGAAGAGGATTAAGGCCATTGAGTGTGATGTTCTAGGTTAACTTTTGAGATTAAGTGCGAGTATTTCTAAATATGAATGTATTGACCTTTTCTGTTATTTGGGGATGTATTAGCTAATATCATACATTATGTAAATAGTTGGAATGATGTCACAATCTTTACCTTTCAAATGACGCCACTTGGGCCACTTTGTGACTATTTTTAATTTTCACTTTTTTCATTATAGTTATCAACGTGTTATAAGCATTATCATTAATTATTATACTAATACAGGCATAATGATGAGGATATACATTTTATTTTATTTTATATGCACTATGCAGTACATTAACATTAAAATAAACTTAATCTTTTATTTTACCTATAATTTATATATAATAGCTAATTATGCAAATTGCTCAATGTGCAACTTTTAGCAACCAAGCTGAATTTCATCCATTAGGCCTATAGATAACATTTCTATCATAAAAGTTTGCATTAATCACCATTTCTGGGTTCATGGAATTTCCAGTAGATAGATGACTCTTCTGGGGCTTTTGGTTTCAAATGATCAGAGGGAATGTAATATAAGGTGATAATATTCAGACGCAACCATCTCCTTCCTTATTCCCTATCTGTGGCAACAGCAGTGGCTGCTGCTGCAGTGCAGTATTATGTTCAACTTAAAGTGTTCCCTTCGGCGCGCACGTGTTGCTCCACAGCTGTCTCCATCTCCTCCTCCTCATCCTCCGCCTCCGCCTCGCAGGAACCCACCAGAGATAGGCTGGGGGTCCACTGGCACTTATAGGGTCCCGGTTGCCTTTGAAATGCCTTTGATATTTATGCTCCAATGTTCAATTTCCTCTGAAATCACAGGAGAGTTGTTTTTTCTTGAATGTTCAAAAAAAGTATTGCATGTTTATACAAAGAATATGAAGGTCACATAGTACACATGGGCAATGGGCATGGGGGGTTGGCTGACAGAATCATATTTTCCCAGAAATTAATGTGCAGTATGTTTGAAACATTTTATTTGTTCCCCAGCTAAAACAAAATTAAGAGTGTGCGTGCGTGCGTGCGTGCGTGCGTGCGTGCGTGCGTGCGTGCGTGCGTGCGTGCGTGCGTGCGTGCGTGCGTGCGTGCGTGCGTGCGTGCGTGCGTGCGTGCGTGCGTGCATCCTAATGCATACATCATGGAGTACAGTCTGAATATTGTGTGCTGTACAGTCTGATGTTTATGAGTTCCTTGAAGGAAGATTAGCCTACGGATAATTTGAATCGTATACTGTAATCTACAGTATGTAATGTATAAGAAGTTCACTTTGGGGAAATAACATAATGTGCATTAACAGTGTCCATCAGTGCATGAAATAGGGTGTAAAAACAAGCACGCACACATGCACACGCACACGCACAGGCACACACACACACACACACACACACACACGCACGCGCACGCACACACACACACACACACACACACACACACACACACACACACACACACACACACACACACACACACACGGTTTTATCTATAGGCTACCCAATGAGAAATGTATGCATTTGTGTCTGCATTAGAGATTAAACCAATGAGCCAGACCATCTTCAATGGAAGAATCACTCAACTCTATAGTCTAGTCATTTTAACCAGCCCGTTGCTTATTGCTATAAAGTACAATGAACAAAGCATTCAACACAGTGTGTGGTTTTAACACTCACCATCACCATTAACCATCACAAATGGGATAAATAAAAAATTCAAATAAGGAAAAGTTTCAGCGATACTCCCCTTAGAGCCCCATAATGCACTTGTGTGCGTGTCTCTGTGTGATTCAGTTCATACTAGTATTGGGTGGGAGGGTTCTTGTGGCCATTTTCCATTTAATCCTACACAAACCTATATAATTTGACTTCAAATCCTCTCTTCTCTTATGAATTCAATACAGAATGTTTTGAGCAGTGGCACAGAGAGAAAGAAAATGTTCTCTAAGAGAACAAAAAAAATAAGAAAAAAGTAAAGCTGACAAAAAGAAGGCCTGTATACCACCTATAGGGCAGTTTCAGACAGCAATATAACCTGGAATCAATATTTAATGTTCATTCTCACCCAGCAGTCTCCTTCTGAACCAGAGAAAATTGGCAGGGGTGTGTCAGGCCAGATTTATACTTGGTCGTACGACGGTATTGTGCGTACAACTATGGAAAGCCAGAAGGGTCATATTTTACCTCACGTTCCACAGCGTCTGAAAGCTGAATAGGGGCAAATGTCTAACTGTGTTTATAAACACCGTACTTTATGTCAAATGCTGATTGACCCATTCATAGTTTGCCAGTTTAAATATATATTTTTCAAATAAACAGTTCATAATAAATTGTGTCCAAAGTCCAAACATATTCAGCAATGCAATGCATTGTAATATTATTAAACAATTCTTCTTGGATCCTCCAAGCCAATCGGCATGATTGCTGCATGTAAGGTACGGTCTACAGTGTTAATAAACGCCGCTTGTCATTTCTGAGCTTGTACTGTTAGGTCTACTATTTTCAGAATGTGACATCTTCATCATAAGAAGAGAGTATTATACTGTAAATTAAGTTTCAGGCAGATGGTGGTGGCAGCAGATATTGCGGAGTCATATATATGATTGCCAGACGAGTGAAGTCACAACTCATGGGGTTGAAAGTCGCACTTTGGTCAGTGGAGAAGACATATTGTGGCCGTGGCCCTGACACAAACATGAATCCTCCCTCCTCGGCGCAAAATAAAGCCATCTAAAGCACATCTCCAGCCAGGTGCACTGAAACAGACACTGTGCAGTACTTAACGACCGCACAGGGCTGTTCATTTCACCCGTCCTGACAAAAGAGGCCACAGAGAAATACCTCTTGATCCAAAGACAGAAAGGAAGGTGGCGGAGGACAGGCCTGACAACCAAAAGGACTACCGGTGATTAATCACCCAGCCATGAGATGAGATCAATTTATGTTACCAGTACTGTATCTCAATCTGCACTCTCAAACATTCATGTAAGGTAACTGTATATCCCAAATGCATCCTGGGGGATACCTCCATATCATACGATTCTCTGTACAGTAGCTTGAGTTATGCTTGATTTATGCTCCGTTGTACTGTATGATGGTGTTGTGCGTTCAAAAGAACATTTCTAAAAATTCATTGCATCAGTGGCGCACAGATCGGCTATTTTTGGCTATAGTAAGATGATTGTGCGATGAAGTAGGCTTATAATTTGAAGGTGTATCTATAGTTCACGCTGCCCAGCACGCACGCACGTTCGCACACACACACAGTCTCGGCCTAATGCTTCTCATCCAGACCTCGAGCATCAGAGCAGTCAGCCAGAGGATTGGCTGCCCACGCTGTGCCATGCCTGTCTATTGATCAGGCCCCGACTTCAGCTTTAGAACAGCATCAGTGAAAAAAGCTCAAATGAAGTGCTGCACCAATGCATTCATCTTCATCAGGTGTACCCTGCACAGGGCATCAGGTATAGGGATTTACCTTGGAGGGATGGAATGGATCCAAGGGAAGTGTTGGAGTCAGATGATTGTCTCGACTAAAAACACATCTGACCAGCCTTTGTCTCTGTCTCTCTCTCTCTCTCTCTCTCTCTCTCTCTCTCTCTCTCTCTCTCTCTCTCTCTCTCTCTCTCTCTCTCTCTCTCTCTCGCCGGGGAGAATCCTCTCATCTCCATATACTAACTTTTATTTTTTTTCGTAAATTAACACCCTACACAAAAGTATCAAATGTAGCAGATCCACAACTCAACTGTTTTAGACCACTCACTTTGACCTGAGTTGACACTGAAGTTGCACCGTACAAAAAGAAGAGGAAAAAAGAAACAACCAACAAGAAATAAAATTACACAGCATGTCAGTGTGTAGGTCTGATGGAAAATGTTGGGTTTACTCAGGCTGGTGTAATTCATTAAACTGTTAGGCACTGCCATTTATCATAATCAGTCCAAGGGCGGCCGGGCCAAAAGAGCAATTTACAGCAGTGTAGAGTTATGCCATTGCTGAGTCTGTAATAACTTTGAGGAAGATTATATAAGGCAATATTGGACCTTGGGGTACCGTTTCTGTCAGAGTGTGTAATGAATCATTCATTACGAGAGATCCATAGCCTATGGAATCTGTCAACAAGTTAACCCAGACAAGTGAAACTAAAACGATGGATCCAGCTGAGGCATTGCATGAATACATTCTAAGTAATAAAGGTTTCCATGACTGGCCCAGATGCTTCGAAATGGTGTAGAATTGTAAAAGTGATTTATTTATTTTGTATTTTTTGGGGGTCCCCCATTGAGGCAGAGTTGTCGTAAATAAGATTGTCAGGGCTTAATCACCCTCAGCATTCCTGTCGTGGATCTGGGTCTGAGGGTATATTACCTGCCATAAGCTACATGCCATAAGCCTATACTGCTATATTTAAACAGGTACTGTAGGGTTTTTCAGGACTGAAGATAATGAGGCTTATTTTCTCACTGGCCCAAATATGTCTAAAAAAAACACTTAACCACTTAAACTCATTATACTAGCTTGAATGGGGTCCCCCAGGGCTCTGTAACAGGCCACTTGCTTTTCCCTCTCTACACACCAAATGTTTGTTATTGTGACATGTTTATATGAGTTTTAAATTGCCCCAAAGGTTTAAAATTATGATGATCTAATCTGTCAATTCAGGAGATACAGAAGAACAATGAAATGCGTGCAACTGCTTTTCTTTTTTTGATGCTTGTCCTTTTCCTCCCTTTTTCTGCCTGATTTTAGTCGTTATGCCAATTACTTCCTGCACACACACACACACACACACACACACACACACACACACACACCCACACACACACACACACACACACACACACACACACACACACACACACACACACACACACACACACACACACACACACACACACACACACACACACACACACACACACACACACACATTTCTGTGTTCTTACCTAACAGTGAGGAGCCCCCACCGGGAAGACTTAGAGCCTTCGTTCTGCTCATCCTGCCCAACACTCCCTTAATTCTAACTCTAGGTGCTGCCCCAGCTCGTAGGAGTCATGCAGAGACACCCTCCCCGCCCGGCTTCCCTCACCTGAACACGGATCAATTTTGTTCATATATTTTGTTCGTATAGACAAGCACCGCGGTGTGGATTCGAACCCACAAGCTCCGCAGTGGTGGGTGGGTGCAAATGCTTTTCATCCCACAAACAGCAGTGATAGACTATAGCGTGTTTGGTGGCGAATAATATGAACTGTCTGTTTTGCTTGGAGCAGGCATCAGAGCCCATTATTGATTGTGACTGACACCAGATGCCAGAAGTTGATGAGCGATGAGCAGTGAGAGGATGGTATTGATGAATGTGCCTGGAGGGGATAGTCTGTCTTTAGGCCAACGAAATGGTGTCAGGATTCTGAAACCCTGACATCCATCAGAATCAAGTTGGCCAACAGAGTACATGTTCATTAACACACATTAGAAGCTGTGGGCACTTTCCCTCGAGAGGGCTGGTCAAATATCTGGTCGATCGAGGTGTTTGCTGCCGAGTAAAGTTTGCTGTCCGTCTCAAAAACAAGTTGAAATGGAAAACAACAATATTTCTAATGATGCAGTTTACCGACCCGCATCTGGAAACCTAAGGGATCCCCAAAAGCAAAGATTTCCGTTAAAAATGTTCACTTAAAAAACAAAAAAGAAATGAAAAGATTTGCACAAAAAAAATTGCAGATCTACAAGCTTATTACGGCACAAAGTGATCGACGCGGTATGCGCTTGTAGATCTAGAAGCTAGAAGTATAAAATATGGTTAAAGTGGTTAAAATGATTGAATACATTCATACATTAACCAATTTAGCTAGGGACCCCCTGGAACCCCCCCAAGGACCCCTGGGGGTCCCCAGAACACACTTTGAGAACTTATGATCTCAAGAGAATGAGTGAGCTATAGTCAGCTAGTCATGCTCAAGAACATTGACAGGACCCATGATGACGACCGGTGTTGCTAAGTGTGGCAGTGTTTTCTTTTTACAGCGTTTGCGGCAATTGTAGAGGAAAATGTAAAAATAATAATAATAATAATAACTGCTTGGGGGTCCTTGACATGCAAAGGTTTAGGAATCTCTGTAGTACTGGTATGGTACGTCATGGTATCAATATTCAACTTGGTATCTTGGTCATAACAAAACCCTGTGAATAACAGAAATATTGACCCAACGTATTACTTCTGTCTATGTGGTGCTGAACATGAGAAAATTACACATTGTTTTTTCGTACAATTTTAGGACAAGTCCTAAGTCGGGCCATCAAGGAGTTATCCAGACTGGCAGAGTGGAGTAGCCAGTGGTTCTGGCTGAAAAGGAAAGACCCTAGCTGGTCTCCCAAATAAGCAGGCTGGGCAGATTCTGGGATGCCAGAATGCACTGCTGAGCCTACTGGAGATGTCGTGGGGTTTAATCAGCGAAACGTTGGTGAAAGTAGGACCCCACTTGACAACCCCTGTGAAGTGTCTTTCCAGCTGTCTCGACATCACAGTGCTCAAGTCTTCGATCCTTCTTAGGTATGCGGTCAAGTGCAAGCCTGGCTCAGGGAGTAGGACGCCCCTGCCTTGCAGAGTCCCTATAGGCACTTTGGACTTAACATCATGTCCTGTGTTTTCAAAATCATGAAAGTCCTGCTTCATCTGTGACATCATCAAATTCTCACATAGTCATGCAAGTGAAAGAAAACTGCTTACAAAGGTTCCCTCTTAGCTCACTGATGCAAAAACAGGCACTGCCTGGCTGGTATTTTTAGCATGATTTTCCCACTCCTTACGCTGGTTAAGAGTAGATACTGCACACACATGCACTGTCCATGGTCCCTTCAGAGACACTGCAGCTGCTGCTCCATTAGTGTGTGTAAGCTGTTCAGCACTTGGGCTATGTTTTGCCCCAGTTACAGAACAGCCTTGTGGAAAAAAAGGGAGACAAAAAAAACTCCTCTGCACAATAACACACGTCCCATGCATGTGGTGCTGCTGCTATAGCATACTGTAACACTAAAGCTTCCACATGCAGGCACTTAATGAGCATGACTGAGAGTTGGCGTTGAACCTGCCTGCTGCCAAACAGTACTGTCTCAAACCAGTAGAGGGTGTGAGAGAGTAGGGCTCAAGTGTGGATGGAAGCCTAGCTGTTTCCTGTCAACCACACCCCGAGGAGACGCTATAGGGGCTTATTAACCATTTTGTATCAGCAATCAAGCAATCCCATTAATATAAACATTACATAATACCAACATCATATAATACATCTAGCCTAGTCCTAGTCCAGGGTATTGCATTTAGCGTGTTTGTCATAATTTCTTTTTCAATGAGATAGAGAGGAACAGAAGAACAGAAGGTTTTTATGTTCTCAGTAAGTATAGACCATCACCAGTCCATTCTGAAGTCTAGTGGCTTCACATCATAGTTCCACAAAGAAATGCTGCAGCCCAGAAAACCACTTAGAACATAATAGACACATTGCCTTATATTAGCTGCAATTGAGCAGCCTCTCTCATATTCATTTATTATATCTTTTTGGTTCTTTTTATCACAAAATGTTAATAATGTGTACTTTCAGACATTTAACAACTTAAACCCTACTGTAAAAGTATAGTAAATAATGTCCATATCATACAAAGATTTGGCAACCCGCCTGCAATATCTCTGAGGACCGCCCCGGACCCCTATGTTGAAGGCTCCGTATTTGACCCCTACCTATATATTTACCCAGCTGTGTATTTATTTCTTGGGAGACAGTGACCGGGTCAAAATCCCTTTCAAATCATTGCAAGCGCACACATAGCTTAAAGTGCAGGCTTATATGTGGAACAAAAATAAGGCCTATAGGAAGTGCTCACAGCCAGGGTCATGGATGAATAACTGCAGCATAACATTGGCAGTCTCCCAAGAGACACCTTGGGAGACACCTGTCTCCCGAGCAGTGAACCACGACCATAAATAGGGAGCGAGGTGGTTTTTAATAGGGTTATGAAACAAAAATAACTTGAATGATACTTTAAATGAATCAGGCTACTTAATTTGCTGATATAGCAGGTCCTATATATGGAAGCCAACCTATAGAAGAAGCACTTCAGTTTAATTAATTAAACACTAAAACAAGAGCAGACATGTGTTTCTGCAAACAAACTGTTAATACGTTATGCAATCAATCAATCAATCAATCAATCAATCAATCAATCAACCAATCAACCAATCAATCAACCAATCAATCAATCAATCAATCAATCAATCAAACAATCAATCAATCAATCAAAAAACATATTTATTTTTATACTTATTTTGCAAACTGTTTAGTTCTTAATTATACCTGCAATGTAGGCTAGTTAACGCTATATTAATGGGCCAATCCAAATATGATATAAACTATAGAGACATGCGATGCAGCCTGCAAATAGCATCAGCAGCAAGGTGCACACAGCCTACTGTACTTGCATTCTGTAAGACTAATAATAACGCGCAGGCAGCGCGAGTGTGCTCTCGCAGTTTGGAAGAAGAAGCAGTTTGTTTCCGTGAGGAGAGACACGGTAATCTGATCTCATTCCCATTTGAGTCCTTTAATTAACTTAGAAACGGCACTCCCGGTGTGCACCGAATCAGCATAATACATTTGCTTATCTATCTTGGTGATCGCTTGGTGATCTCCCCCCGTAGCCTATGCACTGTACCACGCGTGGATCTCGGTTTAATAGCGTCGGGAATTCACACGCCTCGTCTTATCGCGAGCCAAATCGCCTGCTACAAGACAAGGACTGCAAATAAGATGGTCCCAAATGTAGTGAGTATAGCAGCAGCAAAAAGGTTTACCAAAAGAGGTACAGCGTGTGAGTGAGAGGGACACACACGCACCACACCTTCCTTGGAGTTTTCGGAATGCAAGGCACAATGCACAATATGCGCGAGTGAAGGAGGACTCTTGCCGGACATATCTGCATTACTCTATAATACATTTGTATCATACAGCCTCAGCCAGGATCATCACAGAGATATCAAACTTGGGAGAGACCTTCCCTTCTCGGTTGCGGTCCGTTCATTCCAAGAGCCGTATCATCTTCCCAAAGAGGCGGACACGCTTTCCGTGGTGCTGAAAATAAGAAGACTTGGCTGTACTGATCAACTAGTGAAGACACAGAGCCCGCACAGAGGTTTGTGTTGTATGTGCTGTACTGTAGTATGTATTGTCAATTGCACAGGGAGGTTAGATTCCTGAAGCTTTCTGCTTTTGTGCTATAGCTCAAATGTGGAGTGGGGGGAACTCCGCATTTATACCTTAAACAGTCATTATAAATAATAATGCTTTAATATTCTGAGGAAACGGCTGTTTTGCTGACATTTGTAGTTGAACAGTAAGCTGTAATGACTAATTTATTGTTAGGACTACAATCTAAAATCCTGCGTAAATGTATCCATTTGTTTCTGGGAGTTTAAAAACGTAAATGGAGGGTCATTACAGGATCATCACAGGGTCATACCAGTACAGGATCAGTACAGGGTGCATCATTCTGTAGACACTCTCACACAGTTGTAGTGTGTTAACATGTTGCTGTCACACAGGTTTGGTGATTAGTGCCATTAAGTTATATGCTTATTTCCATATGCTCCCTGTGTGATGACAATAATGGGAAAGTATGCCTACTATTGTGCTGAATGGCACACTTTGGCTTTTTAAGTCCCTCTGTGGCCCCTTTGTTTGTCTGTAGCTGGTGTTAATTCTCAACAGATTTAAAAGTTGTTTTTACGGTCTTCCTTTCATTAGCACCATAGGATTTAATGGGAAACCAAAAAAGGGTTATCTTGGTCTTTAAGCTTTCCACTCACTGGCACTACATGTTCTGCTTGGTTTTTATTCAGTTTGCTTTGTTGGACATTAAGATTATAGCACTGCTCTTCCCTCACCATGGAGTCAACCTTGTAGAATCAGAGGAAGTTTGAGTGGGCCACTCATTTGAATACATTAGGCTACATCTCAGTTTTTAGCTTTTTTCCAGCGGGACTTAATTAGTGTGATTGTAGAATATTTGCTGAAATAGGCTATATACGAAAAGGTAGCCTGCAAGCATTCTCAGCCTCGTGATCCAATAGACTAATGTTTTATCAACTTAAACGGCTGAGTATTCAGAACGCCAAAGTTATTATATATTTAGACTGAGTTGTTAAGTGGCTTATGGGAATTTAGGTTTTATGTGATGAGAAATAAATCCTCACAATTATATTTCTATTCAGTTTGTAGTGTTTTATTTATTTTTATTTTCTTGTGCCAAAAAATGCAAACGGACATGCAAACAATACGCAGACTCTTACTAAATGAGTAAAGTAATTAAATGTCACTTCAGCATTTTAAACAAAACGTATGCAAATTAAAAACTTAACGAAGGGAAGTATGTTAAGTTATACAGTTCATATTATGCACAGTATTTGTGTATAGGCTATATTTGTTTCTGTGCCTCTTAACATGCAATTCCATGCCCGCACAACAAACTGATGATAGATTTGTGTGGCATTCAGTACTTTTTTCTGTTAGTTTTTTCTGTACCCACATATATCTAAACCAGAAGAGAACATAATAAGCTTACACATCCTTCTTGAGGAGGGTGGCGCTGCAGTGGTCGTGTGTGCTTTGATGGGGAGACTGGATGGATGAGGCTGGAGACCTTCATATTGTCTCTGTCGGGTGGAAACCTCATTATGCCCAAAAGTAGTGAGATTCAAATAAAACAACAGCAGATCTACAATCTCAAAACGAGCTTTCGACATCTGCTACTTTTGATGCGTTTGTGTGACGCTGTAGTATGATCAAGTATTAATTTATGGGGGAAAAAACACACAAAAACCTATTATATAGAATATGGAGATAAGAGGTTTCTCCCCGACGGCAATGATATTGCAAATGATTGCCGTTTTCTTACAGAAGTGTCTGGCACTCATTCGCTGGCCTTGTAGCCTCTTGTGCGAGATGTCATTTTTATCGTCATCACAGTACAGGTTTCTGCAGGAGCTAGAACTCAAAACACATGTTCTTCCACTCCAGTGGTATTCAGCAGGTTTCAATAGTATAGCGTGGATGCCAATTAAGCCTGATATACTCGTTGCTCAACTGTGTTTCTCACCGAAAATGAGCGTTGTACCGTTGTGAAACAAAATGTGACATTAGACCTGAGCTTGTGTGCCATGTCATTTACTTGCTCTCTGCAATTTCCTTAATAAAGAAGACAAGGAGGAAATGTTATTTTAAATGTTAAAAATGAATTTGTCTCAAATCCACCCTCCAAAAAAACGATGGTCTTTTTTTCGTAACTATTGTTGCATTACAGTAGTTGTGAAGTAAAACTTCAGGAGGTAATGATACCATGATTATTTTATAAAATATTTTTTGGAACAGTTTAATGATCACACTTTTGCATCTAGTCTATACAGACTGCTCTGCAGATTTTTCTACTATGCCCCTGAATGATGACATTACTGTAGCTGGATAGCCATACATGATCGGCATATATGGAGCCGGCCAGCAACTCTATATCTGACCCCAAACCTCAAACCCTTAGATCTCCATATAATCATTCCATATGTTGATCATTCCCCACCCGTCCTTCCTCTTCGATGTCTCCCCTTTGACTGATACCTGTCCATTCAAACTCTAGACGGGCCTGACAATTTGCCCTAATGGGCAAATTACTGGTATAATACCAAAACAGAAATATTATATTGTGTATTATTTTTATTTTTATTTACATCATACATCATGCATTTTGGTGGTTAATATGGTTTTAATCAATTATACCTAACTGTCACCCTCCATTCGGTGGGAGCAAGCGCAGGTGTTATCAAAGCAGAGCAAAGTCTCCTTTGAGGTGGAAGCCATGTGCCAGTGAATGGCTTCACTCAGCTGGGTCATTGGACACAGTGGAGCTTTGACGGCGTACAAATCGTGCTTGAAGAAGCTGTGTTCACCCCGGGAGTCTTAACGGCTGGCACAGGACCAGTGGAGCAGGGACATGGCATGGGCAGATGGCCCCAGAGAGTCCCTCGGTTCCAGGGAACTGAGGAAGAGAGCTGGCCAAGGCCAGCTGGGAGTCAGGGAAGCTGGACTGCCGTTAGCAGAGTGTGATGGTGCACCGCACATGGATAGTGCGAGAAAGGAGAGAACGAAACTAGTGGTATAGTGGTCCTGTATGCCAGGATTTGATTCTCGCTGCTAAAAGTCTACACCTTCATTTAATTGTTAAGCATTTGGAAAAGTTGACAACAGCCTTAAGCAACAGCATGTATGTTGTTTGAGTACCACCACCTGCCAGCATTATTCTATTATAGCTATGGGCTGGTAAAGTAGACAATCGATAGACTATCATTTTTTTATCAACAGTATTGCTTTACAACTGCGGCCGCCACAGTGTGAAATAAGTATTTCCACCCGATCCCCGCCATATACAGTCTTGTATGAGAGCCATGGGAGGTGCTTGATGTTCTGTATGTTCTTCATGGTGCAGTGGCTTATAGTTACATGATACCCTGCTGTGAGCAGAGATCCTTTTTTGATATTCACTCCTTGCTTTGATTGAAAGGACTGTGGTATGCCAGAGAGACCATGGTGGCTTATGTGACATCAATGGTCTCTCTCTCTCTCTCTCTCTCTCTCTCTCTCTCTCTCTCTCTCTCTCTCTCTCTCTCTCTCTCTCTCTCTCAAGAAGGAGCAAGCCACCTGAGAGCCTAATGTAGAACCCATGACGACAAACACACTGTGGCTTCAAAAAGATAACCTTTGCCTCACTCGTTTCCATTTGGGAAGCCACCAGAGACCAAAAACGAAGTGAGGGAGAAACAGAGACTTGGAGACTAAAGAGAAGTGAGTGAGAGGAAGAGCAAAGAGCAAAGGGCAGAGAGAGAGAGAGAGAGAGAGAGAGAGAGAGAGAGAGAGAGAGAGAGAGAGAGAGAGAGCAAGGGTATAGGTACATGTTAGAGACAGAGAGATGGGGGGGGGGGAACATTTCATTCCACCACATCTGGTCTGTGATGGAATGGAGCTTGATCTGCACTCTGATCACAATAAATTATTCCTTTCCTGGCAATAAATATGGCATGTGCTCTCTCTCTCTCTCTCTCTCTCTCTCTCTCTCTCTCTCTCTCTCTCTCTCTCTCTCTCTCTCTCTCTCTCTCTCTCTCTCTCGTCTGTGACTTCATCCATCATCTGTGTAATTTTGGGTTAATCCCCAAGCGACAATTGTAGGTCTCACCAGATTGAGGTGACAGAGAGAGAGAGAGAGAGAGAGAGTGGCTCCAGCCTGTAGTCAGAGGTAGCGTTGTAGCTTCTATTTTGCATGAGAGCCAATCCCAGCAAATGTGTGGATCGAAGTTGGCATTGCAATGTCAAATAGATAGAGAGGAAATACCCCATCACAGTGGTCCTCAAACATTGTCATGTCAATAACCCACAAATTGATAGGTATTAGGCCATATACATTAGTGCCCCCCCACCCATGACAAAACAGATTGATAGGTATTAGGCCATATACATTAGTGCCCCCCACCCATGACAAAACAGATTGATAGGTATTAGGCCATATACATTAGTGCCCCCCCACCCATGACAAAACAGATTGATAGGTATTAGGCCATATACATGAGTGCCCCCCCCACCCATGACAAAACAGATTGATAGGTATTAGGCCATATATAATAGTGCCCCCCACCCATGACAAAACAGATTGATAGGTATTAGGCCATATATATTAGTTCCCCCCACCCATGACAAAACAGATTGATAGGTATTAGGCCATATATAATAGTGCCCCCCACCCATGACAAAACAGATTGATAGGTATTAGGCCATATATATTAGTTCCCCCCACCCATGACAAAACAGATTGATAGGTATTAGGCCATATATATTAGTGCCCCCCACCCATGACAAAACGTTCCTGGGGAGCACAAAAACTGATCCTATAGTTGCAGGCATAGGCCTGAATACATCGTCCCTGCGCAAGCACCACCAAGGGTTAATCCGGCCCTGTTCACCGCCCTACCTCACATCATTAAGACTAAGCTGACCACTAAAAGCTGTTTGCAGAGAAGACAGTGACCCCACATGACCAACACCCATTTCATATTCAATCCAGTGCACTGAGGACATTGAATCGTAGATGCTTATGTGTTCTTGCTCAAATGTGAATCTCGATTTTCCTTTTCTCCATTGCAAATCTCGATTTGCAAATCTCGATTTGCAGCACTAATGCTTATTGTAATGCAAAAGAGAGGAATTTAATACAAATAAGGTGTAGTGGAGGATGCATTCAACAGAGCAACGATGCCTTTCCTTCACAGAAATCACTGCCAGGTGCCGGACTGAGAGTTTAGTGGTGATTTCAGAGGACTTATGCCTATTCGTGCGCCGTATATATGTATTTTGTCGTCGTCGAACATAATATGAATACAAATTACATTTCTGCTTGGCTTTTAGGCTTTGAAGTTACAGTTCAGATATGGCAAATAACAAAGAAATGACTGACATATGATATTAAATTGTATACAAAACAAATTCACAGTGGAAATAGCCAATCTTTAAGCTCACAAAGTGTCAAATCGTGACACGCTGTGAGCTTGTAGATCTGCTATTTCCACTATTTAATAACATGGAAAAGATTATGACAATTATACAAAATAATTGCGATGATCGCGATGATCTCAAATAATTGCGTTTAGGCGATCATGTAATCCTTGTGGGTGTGACAGGTCTAATCACATGTCACATCCCGCAATGTGTTGTGATCGTGCGCTTGTGGATCAGCTATTTCCGGCATGCAACGCCATCGTACGATGAAGTATATAAATCAGGCTTTAATGTGCTCTGTGACGGCTCCACACGTTCGTTCCTTCGTTCGAGCCTCACCCAGGAAGAATCAGCTAGCGCTATCAGCCTACATCCCCTCTAATGGGTACAAAAGGTCACCCCTTAATTATTCATCAGGGATGTCAAACAATCCTCCGCCGTCTGTTATTTAGGGGCTGGAGGAGATCCGTTGAATAATTCAGAGCGGGGATTCTCTTTCCTCCGAAAGCGGCAGGGTGGTTCAGATGTACCTGTGGCCCCCTATCTGCACGCTCACAGCCCCTCTGTCACCAGCGCCTGACCTTGGCTGTCATCATCGTCACTAAGTTGGACAGGGCAGGAGGTGGCCGGGATGCTTGTGTTGCATGTATTTCTCTCCTGGGAGCACACACACACACACACACACACACACACACACACACACACACACACACACGCACACACACACACACACATGCACCCACGCACACTGGGCCATCTCCCCAGGTATCTGTTTACTGGTACAGTATGCGCCACGCTGTGCGGAGCCAAGTGCCAAAGTGGAAAACATAAAAAGCATATAATTATATTCACACACACACACACGCACGCACGCACGCACGCACGCACGCACGCAAGCTCGCACGCAAGCTCGCACGCACGCACGCACGCACGCACGCACGCACGCACGCACGCACGCACGCACGCACGCACGCACGCACGCACACACGCACACACTCACACACTCACACACTCACACACACACACACACACACACACACACACACACACACACACACACACACACAATTCCTCCTTTTCACCCGAGGTATGGTTCTGCTTTGGTGGACTAGTCATGTCAATTGCTCTTAAACAGCTTTCTCGAGATGTATCGGGTGTTTATTGCGGCTGAGGAGGCAAAAATAAGATAATAATGTTATTAAAGTGTATTAAACTGAAGAATGCTGTAATGTGAGTCACTTCAGTGGGAGGATTAGAGGGAGCGAGCAAGGAGCATTCTAAAGAGAGAGAGAGAGAGAGAGAGAGAGAGAGCGAGAGAGAGAGAGAGAAGGAGAGAGAGAGAGAGAGAGAGAGAGAGACTGAAAATGTTCCCTTTGTTGTTCGAGTCAGGATGGGAGAGAGAGGGAGGAGTGAGAAGGAGGGACGTGGGAAGAGAGTCTGTGTACGTGCGTGCATTCATACTGTACGTGCATGTGTGCGTACGTGCGGACTAATAATATAATACTATTAATGGATTTTATTTATAATGCAATTTACATTCAGGAAAATCTCAAAGTGCGCAAAGTGGGCATAGAGCCTAGAGTACCAGTAAAGAACCAGTGTAGCAAAAAATAAATGCTTTGTTAAAAAGGTAGGTCCTTAGTCCTCTCTTAAGAGTCTTAAAAAGAGCGTATTGTACATGTGTGCATGCGCACTGTACATGTGTGTGTGTGCATACTGTACGTGCGTGTGTGCATGAGTTCATGGGTGTGCCTGCCTGCCATGTCTATCATCTGATGTGAACAATAAAAGAGAGACCAAGGCAGAGATATGTGACTTATCGGGGAACACAGGAAATGGGCCTGCCTGAGCAGCATAGAGGAATGAAGAGGGCGAGGCATCTTTGTCATTGTAAATGTAATCAATAGAGGAGCCCTACTTTCTTGCACAGCTATAGAATCATACTGGCCTTTGTACTATATTGAATCCATGATGGTAATCTAATATCTGTGCAAGAAGCAATACTGGGGCGGGGGACAGAGTCAGAACATCCCATTGCTTTAAGATGGCAGACAAATAACAGCGATCAGTGATTCTGCATTAGGCTACTATCTATCAATAAGGCCTTTAAAACAGGGTTGTACCGATCGGATCTGGTGATCGGAAAAAGGGGCCGATCACGACATTTTCAAATGATCGGAATCGGATCGGGAGCCAAAAAACGTGATCGGAACATCCCTACTCATTATTATATCCATATCATGATATTAGACTGGATATTGTCTGTGATTTGGGATATTATTATATTGGCATAAATGTGTTCTATAAAACATAAATATCGGATCAGGAAAAATCGGTATCGGCAGATGCTCAAAATCAAATTATCGGAATTGGATCAGGAGCAAAAAAACGTGATCGGGACATCCCTAATTTAAATCTTTAATAGGAATGCGTTATGACTGCATTAACAGGGACTTCTGTTGAGTCTGATCTTGGGGTTGTGTGCAGCTGTCATCCAACCGAACTAATCTTATCGAGCACCATTATAACAGGGCGTGCTCCCTGGGGGCAGATTGAAATCATAATAGGGACAGTGGTTTGCTTATATGTTTACTTCTGCAATGTCTGCTTTACTTCATCGTGTCAGAGCACATGTCTGTTTGTGTTGTATCAATGTTAGGTGCACAATAAAAGATCCAAAATTACCCCCCATTGCTTTTCTGAAAATATACGTTTTACACCTCCTTTTATTGATGATTTCTTGTATAGTATTGTATGTCTCTATGTCTAGATAGAATACACAAGAACACAATGAAAACAAGCCCTTAGGGCTTTTTGTGTTATCCTTTTATCATTATTGTAATATTGTATAAGTACCTCTGTACTTTGCAAACTGATAAGTATTCAATTAGTAAACTAATTGCATTATAATCTAACAAGTCCATACCTGGGGATGCACAAACCCAAACTATGTGCATACTTGGGGGGGCAACCGTGCCTATTGATCCTACAACCCGTGGCTAATAAACATGCAGCTTAAATCAGTGGCTGCCAACAACCCCATCTGGTGTCTGAAAAAGGTACTCCAGGGCCGCCAACCAGTCTATTAATACGGTGAAAGAGTTTGAAAGCCGAGAGTCAGGAAGTGAATTGTCAGTATGTAACGGGTGCTTCGATTGTTATTTAAATCACCCAAAACATACATTTTGTACCCGAGCCTGAGGATCAGCCGCAGGTCTAGCTTGTTGTATGCCAAAAATAATTATCCGAAATGTTACGATAATAAAAACTGCGTCCCCATAGACAGCATAAGCCATCGGTTTCATCGTACCGCTACCGTAGTGTTATGAGCGGGCACAGGACACAGTGACAGTTGTGAACGTAATCAAAAGGTGAACTCGGCGCAGAGGGCGTTTGGCCCGGGAGGCGTCAAAAGGCGAATACGGCACCGAATTAGTTAAATGTGTGACAACTTCCCTGCATTTGTCAGCCTTCTGATTGGTCCCTGACTGACTAACCAGCAGCCTCTTTCTGCCTTGTTTATGTTGAATTTGCTAAAACACCATTTTTGGAAAAAACTAGAAACAAACATGATATGCCCAGTCACCATGCTGCACCTGTGATGTTCCTTTTTACTGACACCAAGTTTAAAATAACAATTGAATGTACAGCATATCAATATGAAGCAACTGAAAAACCTGTTATATCAATGGTAATGGATGAAGAGAAAGGATTTTCGTCCAATCACGAAACGGCAACCAATGGGTGCGAAGAGGGGCACAGCCATGGGCGGGACTTGACAAAAGGTGAGAAGCTTAATAAATCCCCATCTGCCGATTGGAGTTATGCCACTGTTGCGTAATGCTGAGTGCTATTGTGGTTTCTTGCAAACACAATTGACGAAACAGTTATATTAAAGCGTATGTACTTTATTGACTACACACACACACACACACACACACACACACACACACACACACACACACACACACACACACACACACACACACACACACACACACACACACACACACACACACACACACCTCTACATGATTGAACAACTATAGCTTGCCAGCTCTGCTATATACTTGCATTTAAAACAACGTCCATTATAACTTTGCACCATTGAGCCAGCCCTCGTGAGTACAAAAACTGCTTCCTGACTCCCTGCATATACCAATGCCCATATGCAAGTTCAGATCAACTGTTCAACCCACAGCGGAGGAAAAGTGGACAGCCAGAAGGACATTGTTTTCATAGTACAGTAGGACAGTATTCTAGGATATCCAAGGTCTATGGTGTTCAATAAGTTGTCCCAAGCAATTGGGGCATTGCTGGGAAGAGAAGTGGCACAGTGATTTAATTTGTTGCACATGATGCAAGAACAAGATGCTGCATACATAGTGTGGTGTACAGAGAGTGCATGCAGGCCATGTCACATCTACATATAAACACTGATGCTGTTAAGCCGCGTTCAGACCTGAATATACAGTATATACAGTATATTCGCCTTGGTAACCATCCAAGTCTGAACGCATCTTAAGAGCAGCCTGGCATACTGTGTGTAGTGGTCTATGGCTGCAGCAGTAAAGCCAAAGCAGCAGTGGCCTACAGACCTGGCGAAAGGCCCCAGTGCAGATATTTTGTTTAAGGCCCCCCAGGGTCTTGATGCGGTGCATCTCGCATCTTATCATTGTACCAAAACGTGGAAGATAGTTGTTATGACATTGGCATTATAACAACAACGATAGGATGATTACAAATGTTATGTCTGTAGGAGTGCAGGGCTGCAGTCTGCAGGCTATCAGAAATGAGTTTGGATAGATGGAAAACACTTTAGTTAAACTTGTGACGGATTACTTTACCTGGCCATCTTCTGATAGTTGTATACTTGAATGTTGACGTGAAATAATAATCCTGCCTTTCAGATTAGCGCAAACGCAGAACGCCATAACAAAATAGGCTACAGCTGAGCGTTGATCATCTAGACACACGGGTTGAAACAGACTTGAAGTTACCAGTAAGACGCCTGAGGGCGAGAAGCGACCTCGACCTAAAGGACAAGGTCGTGTGCAAGCATCCGTCTGGGTAACAGCAGACGGCTGGGCTTGGGTTTGATGAGGTCAGATCAACATTATGGAATGTCAGAACAGGTCAGCTCCATATATGGAGATCTAAGGGTGGCAGCTGGGTCAGTATCTTGAGTGTACAGGGTTTGATGAGGGCCCGGTAGGGCTGGGCCTTAATTTTAAGGCCTGTTTGAAAACTCTAGTTTTCGCCGACTGTCGGGCGTGGCTGCACTAATAATTTTGGGGCAGGCCTGTCTAGAGTTTAAATGGACAGGTATCAGTCAAAAGGGAGACATCGAAGAGGAATGATGTATGGGTCAGCTCCATGATATATGGATATCTAAGGGTTTGAGGTTTGAGGTGCACTGCTGCACCTTGCTGGCCAATATTGATGACATCAGGGATCTCCATATATGGGCTTAATATTGATGACATCACGTGATGTCATATAATGGCATGACCATATACTGTATGGGGGCGTGACTGAATGACTGGCGGGAAATGCACGATTTCATAGTTAACCTGTGGTCGCAATAAACGCAATAAACGAGTCAGTCATGTTAAAAACGTGAGGTTTGTTTTGTATTGTATTTTATGTTGTGTAATCCCTGCTTGTTGTTTCCTTGGTCTAGTAAAAAAACAAAAGAAGATGTGCATCTGAATGGGACTCAGTGACCCACCTAGTTAACACGATGGACGCCAGATCGCCTCGCAACCCGTCAGATGATGGGTTAAGATTTAACCCTAGAGGTCGCCAAACCCTTCAGATGGCGTGTAGTAAGGGTTATATTAGTACCATGCAGCCGAAGCTCAACACTAACCTTCCGTGCTGCCCAGGCTGCTAGACAGCGCCCACGTTCTTCCCATCGTGAGGAACAATGAGCACGCCTCCCATAAGGATCCACTCATTGTCGTTTCTTTGTTGCTTGTTTTCTCCAAAAAATACTCCAAAGTTGTTGTTTTAGTCCAAACCGCCCCGCATTCAGATGTAAACAGTGATTTCTGATCGCATCGCGCCAGCCATGTTACTGCTTGTGGTGAAACCTGAGACATGTCGGTTGCTGCTCGAAAAGGTTTTTGCGCCTCTACTCGTTGTATAGAGCACCGAAGTCCTGACGTCACTGTCAGTAGAGGGCGCCAGTCCACAGGTTTGTGTACTTTTTATTTGCATTGAAATCCCCATAGCAACCAATCACCTTTTCACTCATATGGATATGAAGCATCGACTGAAGGTGGAAATGTACAAATATACCCAAAGAGAAGCATTGGAGACCCAGACGTTTTTATTTCCAAGGAGGAAAAAAAAAGTCTGGGACCAAGTCCACTTCAATTCGGCATAGAGTAGGGCAAACGTCGATCACTCTGCTGAATTCTGATCGTCTGCACCTTTGTTAAATTGACGCACACACGCACACCCGTACACACACACACTCCTCTTTCTCTCTGTCGCTCTAATGAATTAGTCTCATGTCGCGCAGGTGCGTCTAGATTCTCCCGGCGGATCCTGCCGGGAGCTGCCTATGCCATAGAAAGCATAGGTGGACCCCATGATGCTACCCAAAGAGTAACACAATAAGCGCTAGAAACAAGTCAAACAACCCAGAGACTACATTTCCGGGTAGGCGGGGTGGCTGCAGCTGCCCGTCGCACAACAGAAACTGACATGTTAAATAAAAGGTGAAATAACAAACCAATAGCCCCCCCAAAAAGGCTGCGTCTCCTGAGAACAGCTGTTTGGAATTAATAGGCAATTCCTTTCCTGGAAGAAGGACTTTGGGACCTGTGACTGATGAATTGGGGGAATGAAAGCTGGATTTTATTTGGGGACACTGATGCTCAGAGGTTGGTTTGTGGTGTCAGTATTTCTTTGAAAGATACTGCCCTTATTGCCACTGTTTGAGTTGCCATGTGCTCAGCGGTGACATTGCTCATTTATCTTGGAGCTGAAATAAAGGTGAGGGATAGTGGGTTGCATAGGGAGTATAGCTCTAAAGAACTATAGGGTGGAATGTGGATGGTGCCAAAGAAAATGACTGTGTTGTCAGGGGTGGGTAGTTGGGGTGGCCAGGGTTCATCTTCAGACCAGGCCAGGTCATACCTTTGGAGGCTCACAACAACTATGGCGCTGTGCCTTGAGCCTCTGACTAATAGACATCAAATGGGGGAAATTTGTCAACACTGTTCTTTGCAATTGATCAGATCAGATTTGTTATTCAGGCAACTGTTTGCCCTGCCCTGCTTTTGGTGTTACCGGCTTTTACTTCCTTATACAGAGTTTAGACATTGTTTTCCTCTGGCACTGCACCCATCAACTTCTTAAACACCTTCCTCCCATACTTACTTATACTTACTCCTCTTTGTCCCCTATGGGACATAAGGCTTCAATGAGCGCTCTCCATTGCATCCGATCCCTGGCAGCATGGTGCGCCCCTCCCCAGGACAGGTTCATCTGTCCTTCCTCCCATGCTGTGAGATATATGCTGGTTCCTGTAGAATCTTTTAAGCTTTGTCTGTATTGAGACATGTAAAATACCCAGTACCCAGACGTGTAATTTATCACGAGAATCCTTCTCACTGACACTTTCTGGATTTGACATTGTTGTGTGTCACATTGCGAGTGATGTATAGCAAGGGGTTTTCAACCTTTGTCAATCATCATTACAACCTTTCAGGGCCTGAGGTCGTTTATAAACTTGCTTGGCTTCTATTGTCTCATTTACTAATTTATGAAGTGCTAAAACCCAGTACGTACTTAATTGATTTAACTTAAACCTAATCTTAATGATTATTCAATCACTGGTGCTTGTTTTGTAAATGCCCCCTCTCTAGGGTTTAAATGCCTCCCATAATTGTGGGATTATGCTTTCAGACAACTTTTGTCTTTTTATGAGGAACAGTATTGTTGTTTGTTTTATTCTATATACTACTTCTCCATATCACCACAAACTTGAATAGTTGAACAATCTCCCTGCAGCTTCGTGTCCTGATGGCTTTACCTCATGGCTGAAACAGCCCTGGCTAGGCAACCAAGCCTGGCGAAGATCTATACACTCCAAAGCATGCACTTTTCTAGATTTTCTATTCAAATTTGATAAAAGCAAAGCCAAAAAATGAACATAGACTTAGCACCGTGAGCAGGTATATCTTTGTTCAATTTCTGCTCCATACAGAAATAGAACATACATGCCCACTCAGTCTCCGACTCTCCCCAGCAGGGCTCTTAAAACTTTAACTCCATGTGTTGGGGGACTCCACATGCCACTGTGCCAGAGTGTTGATCAATTAGGCCACAGTGTTGTGGCCTTCAGTAAATTACACTCATTTATTTTGCCACTGCTTGACAGTAGCTGGCAAAGCATTCAGGTCTTAAATTCTGGGCATTCAGTATAGCTTTGGCATTCAGTCATACCCCAGCTGAGGAGGCTAGTTCCTTGATAGAGCCATCAGAAGTGTTTTAGTAGCTCCTAAGACCAATTAGAAGGTAAATATTCAAGGGTTTAAGACAAGAGCTGCTAATTATATCGCTTGAACATATTTGAATTGCCATCATTGTTGCAATGGGAAATGTATACAAACCATATTAGTGTGGCTGTGTGTCTTGGAAGGCATTTGCGGTGAGGTATTCAAAGTTCGGTATTCAAAGTACCACAAATAAAATCTAAATCTCTCTAGGTCTACTTTGACATAGAGGCTTCATTCAGACTTCATACTTTTCGTGGATTTAAATGTTTACAATTTAAACGTTTTAGGTTATGATGTCCGTCATGATGCTACTGTATGTCGTCCGCCGCAAAAATGGACTTTGGATTGGCTTGGATTTATCCAATAGATGATGTCATCAGTTTTTACACGGAACATCCTGTGTCAGACTGACTGTGTCAGACACAGATCATCCTGTTTCTCCATGGAACAGTAAACAGTGTAGTTAATTATGTTTTATCACTTTTTCGCCCACAGTTAAGTTTAAATTCATGTCCAATTTCACGTGGGAATCAATACAAACTCAGCACCAAGAAAGCACAAAAATCCAAGGACAGATCACGACGATTCTTTATGAAACATAGATGGTTAACTGATCAATATCCCACCTTGCCCCAATTAAAGCTCAGCAGTCCCCATCCATCCAAGAGCATTAATTCCTTCTCTCTGCTGTGATTAAACAGTGACTAGAGGCTCATTAAATTAGCACTTCATTCAGTAGATTTAATTACCGCCAATCCCTGCCCTCTGTGACTCCACAGACGGCAACATACCGTATGACTGCATGAGGAGTGAGGAGGAGTAAGCTACACATACCTGATATTAACCCTGGCCCGGAAACAATGGAGGGGATTGACTGTCATCACATATCCACTCATTTCAAAACAATCTATAGTGAAGATTAAAGCTTCTACTAAGAGATGGGTGTGTGCATCGACCTCAGCCTCAGTCCACTCTCTACTAAAGGCCCCTGTGATGCATGCTGCCAGCTGCCCACCTCCATACTCACGTGGGCCTCTTTGATGTGCCGGTAGCCTAGACACACCCTCCTGTCTGTTGTATGCCCCTATAACACCCTTGGAGACAGATGCTGTTCTACCTCACTTGGAGTAAAACAAAGCTTGAACTGTACAGAGGTCAGAGACAGCGAGAACTCACGAGAGACTTCGCATACTGGACCAATCAAATTAAGTCAATATTGCTAAAGTTCTTTCTTTTTTCTTTTTCCTTCTTTTTGACAGAGCAAGGTTACCGCAAAAAAGAACCAACCAAACAAACAAACAAATTCCCCTTTCTGTATCGTGAAAGGACTTTCACACATTTTCAACCGGTTTTCGTATAAATGGATCTCACTAATGCTCATTATAATATGGTACCATTTTTGTCTGTGTCTCATATCCGTGTGGTGACATCATCAATGGGGGGAATTCAAGCTAATAGAAGCTACAAGCTTTTTATTACCGGAAAGTTAGCATGCTATATAAGCCATTCTTCTTTCGTGTATCATCATCGCATGTCCAGATCAATATGTTGTGCAGCCACGCCCTCGTCAGGTCCCACATCAAAGAGGCCGGCCTCCGATGGTGGTGTATAGAGGACAGGTGTGGATTATGTGATCGAAGCCATTGTTATCGCATTAATACAACATAAAATAAAACATGTGAAATTTGATATGACCAAACCTGCCTTCACTGTCACTGTATAAATGACGCATCACCAAATTCTCTAAAGCCCTAACCACACCAAAGGGTCACCATGCAACTCCTTGGGTCAAAACGGTAGCAAGGAGTTAAGGCTAAAACCGTCTTGACCCTTTGGTGTGGTTTGTGCCAATGAATTCCATGCGTTGAATCACTAGGGTCAACGTGGGTCAACATGCAACAAGACATATCACACCGCAGGGACAATGTTAAAACCACATTGACCCTTTCTTTGGTGTGGTTAGGGCTTAAGTTTTATGTGAAATAATCACATAAAACGTTATCATATCATTTATTCGCATGACCTTGTGTGCAGCTACACCTTTATGGATGTGACTTTTAGACTTTACAATGTTTCTATTCAAAATGTCATGATCATTCGCTGACCTGAGACTCCCGCATAGGCTACATGAGGACAAAAGGAGGGAAGAAAGTGCTTGAATCTAGAGGGTAATTAACGGCTCTTGGTTTTGTGCTAAATAAGGATGTTTTTGTTCCATCAAATAATCTGTTTGGCTTTAGCATTAAGTTAGTTTTTTTGCTCTTTATTTCTGTTACCAAGTAACCAAACCCAGCAGTTCAATTTCTGTAGGACCGTGGCACTCTCAGGCATAGATATCATTTGACCTTTCAATTGTGTGAATGTGTTGCTTTAGTATAAACAATAGTTTCTTGGGGAAGGTAGCCAGCCACCTGAATTAATCTCTTGTGTCTTGTTATGATATGGACAAACAGTTTAGTGCATTATTCACAAGAATTTTTCCCCTTGAGTAGGTGCCTTGCATTCAAATTTAATGAAGGATGACTATTAATATTTAAAATCAACTATTCAACCATTTATGTCAAATGTAAGCTTGACGCTAATACCTTCAAAGAGAGAGAGAGAGAGAGAGAGAGAGAGAGAGAGAGAGAGAGAGAGAGAGAGAGAGAGAGAGAGAGAGAGAGAGAGAGAGAGAGAATCAGACTCTGTGAGACAGTATAGGGGAAATAACATTATCCCCTGAATGTAGCCATAATTCATATCTTGCTAAAGTAAAGCATGACCACTCGTGCACCAGGTATATATCTACTGTATATCTGGTTTATTGCGAAACAGTGCAGGATTTTTAGGAGTCTGCATGTTTTATTTTGACAGCCTGTTCCCGACCGCAGGCATTTAAATACCACCCGCGGCCTTTCATAGAGATTTCATGTGCAGGGATCTTATTAGTACCATCCTACCCCCCCACCGCCCACGTTGACCAAAAACTGTCCTGAGGACACCAAACCTGGTTGTAATAAAGTGTTGACCCGGCCCATGTACAGTATTGATGTGCAGGCCGACCTGTACCTGAGGGACGGGATGAATCGAGTCAAGACATTTTCACTTTATTGGCGAGGCGGGTTGGTTGCGGGTCAAATAATGGAATGGAATTTTTACAAATGATTGTTGTTGCCACTTGTCCTCCGAGGAAGTTTGGTAAACATAATGACGATAAAGAACACCCTTGAGTGTAATATTGCAATTATACTATATAATGACAGATTTATCCACTGCGACTACAAATGTCCCAAGAAACTCGCTAGCCTAGCCAGTAGCCAGTCTGCTGCATTCTGGGAGAACAGAGCAGCTGATTTCTTTGTTTTGATTAGGTGTTCCTATACTGTCGTTTAAGCACGGCTAGAATGCTGTTTCAACCAATCAGATTGCTTCCTTGAAACAACCTGTTGTATAATGACTAATTGACTATATCCTATTAAGACCGTTTACAAGTGCACCTTAAAGAATAAAAGCCGTATTCAAAGACATATGTTGACGTGTATTTAATGTTGGCGGGTTAAGGCGGGGTGGTGGTGCGGTGGTGCGGGGCTGGCTGGCCGGGGCCAAGTCAAATTATTAATACATGCGGGACCCTGGGTCATAAAAAACCCTGACCATGGGTCATCACTACTGCACAGGCCGCACATGCCACCAGCAGGACTGGTTACCAGAGAGGAGGGAGAAAAGTGCTGATGACTCTTTTTTTTTTCTTTTTTTTGCTTTTGCCTTTATTTTATATTTTTTTATGGAGGGACAGACAGTAGGCTGACATGAAATGGGGAGAGAGATGGGGGGATGACATGCAGTAAAGGCCGTCGGGATCGGGAGTCGAACCCACGGCACACTGCCAGACTGGATTGCCAGCCAAGGTGCCTGGACCGCTGAGCCACGGCCCAGGCCGTGCTGATGACTCTTGATGCCTCATCTAATTTTAAATGCTCCTTAAAGTGGCAGCAAGTGTGTCTGTTTCATTCATAAATAAACCAGTTGCTTGCACTATACGCACACAGTGTTTTGTTGTGCCCCCAGTGTTTGGCTGGCCCAGGAGGCTGCCTGTATGCCAGAGCAGTTTGAGAGGGAACAGTGCTGGGCTGAAAGATGGAGTTTACCCAGGTCCACTGTCAAATCGTGATTGTTACTTTACAATTTACTGTTTAGGGTAACCACATACAGTACATCAAATGCTATTATAGGTGCTAAGGCGGAGTTTGAAGATGTGAGTCTTCAGATTACGGGGAGTAAGTCTGCAGTTCTAACTGCACTGGGGAGTTTGTTCCACAGTTTGGGAGCCAGAAGGGAGACGTTTTGTCATGTGGAGCGTTGTCCCACATGTTTTAGGCAGTGGTGGAAGAAGTACTCACATTTTGTACTTAAGTATGGTAACATTGGCGGAACAAGTCAATACCGCGCCGGTGCGGCAGAGTGCACGATCGGGCCCCCTGAACCGGCATCGCCCCATGCTTGAGTAACAGTATTTGCATTCAAAAATACTTAACCGGCGAATTAATGAATTATGCTGGCAGAGAAGGTGGTTAAGTACTGAAAGTAAATTTGTTAATTAAATCTGTTTCTAGCTCAACAACGCAACTTTGGCACGTCCTGTTGGTACCCTAAACATAGGGACATACTGTACAGACATAGGGAGGGACATATGAGGGATGGACATTGTTATTCCTTGGAGTGGCTGCACCACTCAAAAACATGAAACATGAAAAATGGTGCAGGAAAAGATCAAAACCTAAAAGTTTTCTCGCCTCTGATCAAAGTCAGGCACCCTATTGCATCAAAGTGGCTGTGAAACTGCATTCCTTTGAAATCCTGTCATGCCTGTAATCGATCACTCATCATACGTATCCGTTTTGACTCTCAAGGGTATTAATATTTGTCCATTGTTCCATTTAATTGGCATACCTTTAATCACACCTACGCATGGTCTAGGACTCATCAACATCGAATAGAGGGTATGCGCATGCATAAAGTGAATGGAAAATCGAGTGGCAAAGTGAATTTAATGTCGTTTAACATCATTTAATGCAATCAGATCTTTTCTGCTTGGACAGAAAGTATTTTTTTTGCCATTAAGTAGCTGTTCCCGCATAACTTCCGGGTATGATGATAATGTCACGCGCATACCCTATATAGCCTACCTATTCACATTAATGGAAACCACAACTATGGACTATATGAACACGGCTGCCATCTGCCAGCAAGGTGCTAACTATAGGTGCAACTTCCCATTGACAGCCTATTCATCCAAACAGAAAATTCCTATCTAATTGTATTAAACAACGTCAAACTCACCAACATTGCAGCTGTACAAAAAGCTTGGATTATCCTCTTTCAGTCTGTAACGTTTTTGTTTCATAAAAATCCACCATGTTATGTGCTACTTCCTGTCAAGAAATTCATTGCAGGTGATTTCTTTTTCAAAGTGTTTGGAAGTGCTCGTTGTACAGTACAGCTCATCACTCAACAGCCCTCCGTACCACCTGTTTTGAATTTGCACATAATGCAGGAGGCAGCACGAGGTTGCTTTACTGATAGCGGGCGCTTCCAAGCGGACGCTTCCAAACACAGACACTTTTCTGACAGGAAGTAGCTCATAACATGTCTACGGTGTTTTCTTACATTTTCTCTGGGGAGTTGTTAACCCATGTAGACTTTCAAGCACCAAACTGAATGTGTCCATATTTGTATATTATTTTTGTATTTTATTTTTTGGTTCGATGTAGGGTATATGTATATGTGGGTATAACTGGGTATAGTGTGTATAACTGTGTCCTTTGTTCCACAACACTTCTGAGCTGAGCTGTCTGTGTTTTTTCTTTTTTTTCTTCTGTCTTGTCTTTGTCATAAAATGTCTACGGTGGATCTTTATGAAACAAACACTTTTCAGATAGAAAGCGGATAATTCAAGCTTTTCGTACAGCTGCAATGTTGGTGATTTTGATGTTGTTTAATACAATTAGATAAGACTTCTGTTTGGATGAATGGGCTGTCAATGGGAAGTTGCACCTAGTTAGCACCTTGCTGGCAAGATGGCAGCCGTGTGCATAAGGTCAATTGAACATAAGTACTTAGTTTGTTTTATTTAAGTACAATTATCAGTATTACAATGTAGAAATCTGACTAAAAAAAGCCTTGTCAAATTCAAACTCATGGTCCCATTGACCATGACTTCCATGAGAGCATTTCAGGCGACGTGCTCTGTGCTGAGTGCTTATTGCTGCAGCGCAGCAGGCCACAAAACCTACAGCTCTATGGCAGGAAGGTTTAAGAACAGTGATTGCTGAAAACCCTGGGTGGGAAGCTGAGAAGCAGCAGCCTGGCTTTGAGGTGGTGATTTAAATGTCCCAGTCTTTGCATAGCTTTTGGCAGACACAATCTTCATAACTTAAAAGGTTATTTATTTATTTATTGTTTCCATCTCTTTTCTCTTTTTTTAAACAGCAGGAGGAGAAATAGGCGATGATTGATTTAAATTATCGCAAACCTGGAGTTGCTGCAGTCTCTGCATGAATCAAATATTCACACTGGTGTGTGTGTGTGTGTGTGTATGTGTGTGTGTGTGTGTGTGTGTGTGTGTGTGCGCGTGCGTGCGTGCGTGCGTTCGTGCGTGCGTGCGTGCGTGCTACTGTATACCCCACAAGTATAGTAGAATTTGAGAAATAGACATTGTGAGGACCATTTTCCTGCTTACTGGACAACTAAATGAAATGCTTCAACGGTCCCCACTTCAAATCAGATTATTTTGTGAGGTCGTAGCCTGAAATTGAGAACCACTGTTTTAGTAGGCTGCCTGTTTGCCAGGCTACAGTAGCAGGACATTCTTGCTTCAGGAAAGGAGGGGTTGTGTGTGGCCGTGTATATGTAGCTATACTGTTGATTCTGTATGTTTGGTGACTCTGGTCACAGACGTTGGTAGTAGCAGATATGTCACTGCCAGTTGTATTGATATTGATCTGCTGCTTATAGGTTGGATTGTGCACACCTAACCTAAGTCAAGCTATCAAACTGGGCGTGTGTAGCCGGGGGGTTATTATCAGTGCCTAACAGGTTTTCAAGAGAGACGGAATTTTGCAGGGGACTTTTAACACTTAAAAATCAGGTGATTTGCAGAGCGGGGCCTGTCCAGTTGGCCAATTTGGCTTATTACTCCAGTTCTAACCTGTGAGTCTAGGCTCTAGACCACTGCCCTAAACTCTAGGGCAGTGCTTCTCAACTTGTGGGTCTCGGCCAAATTGTCACATTATTTAAGAATGAGGCAAACTATTGCGAAAATAACCGATCTACAAGTTTGTGAGCTTGTAGAGCATGTAGATCAACTATTTTTGGTGTAAAGTATACTGCTAAAAATGAATTGTCACAGTATAACACCAAGTCCCAGGTATACATCAGGGGTATATAATTTGTCCAATGTAGGAAGCACAAATGCATCAATCAATGCACAATCCATTTAATCTGCTTTGGTGGAAATTAAAATGACAACATGTCAGAGCGAGGTCAAACAGAAACGCAAAAGAAAAACAACAATATTACAAATCCAAAATCCCAGTCAGACTATATTATATCTAGTCTCACACTGTATCCTGATTGATATATATCGCCCAGCTCTACACTATGGAATCTGAACTGACAGGAGATGAAAGGCATGAATAACGATGAGGCAAAAAGAGGGAAAGTGTTCATTTTGACTTCTGATTAAAGCCCTCGATATTTCCACTCAATAATTCATCTAATGTGGTGAGCTGAATTCCGAGACGGGTTCGTGCCGAACCTACAGAGCATCTGTAGGCTGGAGCAGTGTTGATTTCGTCAACTAAAGCTACGACGAAAAATGTTCATCGACTACCTTTTTTCACAGACGAAAGCTAAATAAAAACTAAGCTACGATGACTAAAACTAAGACTATAGACGCCTTAACAGACGACGTCACACTGATAAGCAACAGCATGTGCGGATTGTGCGCGCATACCGGCAGCACAAGAACCCTGCCTCTCATAAGATGCAATGGAAAAGTTCTAACTGCACTCATGTGTAAAAAAGAATGATTATTTATTGTGATCTCTCGCCCTTGAAATATATAATCCTTGGTTTCTGTTGTGTTTGAACAATAATAGCAATTCAAAGCAGTTGTCCTCAAGACCACACCTCCAGTCGCTGTCATAAGAACGGGAGGTGCGCTCATGATCACGGCAGCAGAGCCTATTTGTGCACGGCTGCACGCGCACCTGCAGCCCATCAAGTATAATTTATGCTTCGTCCCGCGATGGTGTCGCGCACGCAGACCTCTACGCTCACAACAGTCGCATCCGCGATGCGATGTGAGCTTGTATATCAGCTGTTCTCTGTGTGCAACACTGTTGCGCTTTGAAGTATAAATGTTTCCTAGGCCCTAGGGTGCACCTTACTAACCTCACTAACCTAACACACAAGAGGAGGTTGAATGGACTGAAACCAGTGGTCCCCAAAACAACAGGTTTGGAGATCTGTTGGGAATTGATTACATGAAATAGTCACCCGTGCGGCGTGCGCCCAGTCCCAATGTTTGTAAACAAATAATTGGTCTATAGGCCTACTGACAATTTCGTCAACAAATATAACCTAGACTAAAATGTTAGGGAAACTAGCAGAGAAGAGATCCAGCAGAACTAATAAAAGAAAAAAGACAAGTCATTTTATGCTTGGTCGTTTTGTCTAAAGTGGCAAAGACCTTTAAGACCTATTTAATACCTCTAAAATGCCAATGACCATTACTGCGTAAAAAGTAAACAACAAACTACTCAAATTGTTGTCATGTACATTAGATCGGCTATTTTCTCAGTTTTTGCCAGGTGTTAAACCTGGCCTACAGTCACTAGTGGTTCTAGTAGAGACCTAGCAGACATTTTTTCATGATTGGCTGCCTGATCCTCTAATTCAATGGGAGACTTACCTATAGGGTTACCATATTCTGAATTATACCATGTGCACGTGCACATTGTGCGTGCATGTGTCCAAGTACAAATGGAACCAAATGGACCATTTTATAACTTTTAACTCTGATACTGTACAAATGGAATCAAATGGGACTCTTTATGGGTCCATATGGTTTTACTCTCAGAGTTATGGGGTCCTTGAAATTAAAAGGTTTGAGAATCTGTATGCAATGGCTTATCTCTTATAAAAAGAGAGACCAGACTATTCTCCAAACCATCATATCCTATGCTTTGCTAGGTTTTACAAAATAATATGCGGTCAATTTAATTTGCAGAAGGAAAACTCACCTCGCGCACAGCTGCCTTGTCTGTGTTGTTGACATGGGCGTGCACGCCGTGCAGGACAGAACTTTTATTTATGACAGATACATAGTTCCTTTGCAGACAATACAATCTGCTTCTCATTGGTCAGTCACAAAGCTAAGAAAACAGTATCCTACTTTTTCTGCATATCAATGGTTAGATAGTTCTTTGGCATTTCAAGCGCTCCTCGCGGAGAGCAAGAGGAGACAACAGTCTATCTGCAGACAGCGGCCGCAGCGAGCCTTTCTGAGTGCATGCAGAGTTATGAATAATACACATTCCGGTCTGCCTATCACAGTGTTTTTCCACTACGAACCATTGAACGTGCATTGTAATACACATTCTTGAATGGTCTGTGAGCGTACAGATACGTGTAAAACCCCGGACATTCGAAGGAATTTATAAAAAAAACCCGGACAGCCCCCCCAAAGAGGACTTGTCCGGGCAAAAGAGGACGTATGGTAACCCTAAGTCTTACCCATAGTCTGAACACCACAACGTGAAGCCGTATTGGCGTAAGGGTAGGCCTAACACCAGTGACGTTTGCCAGCGAATGGCAACAGAAGTGTTAACACAGGACGTATGGTAACCCTAAGTCTTACCCATAGTCTGAACACCACAACGTGAAGCCGTATTGGCGTAAGGGTAGGCCTAACACCAGTGACGTTTGCCAGCGAATGGCAACAGAAGTGTTAACACATTCTCTCCCATTAACATAGGCAGTAACATGAGGCTAGTGCCAGAGAAATGCGCAACATAAGCAAAGAAGAAGAGCCCTCATCCGGCCATCCTGGAAGTGATTGCCCTCCATTGTCGTGCCAGGCTCGCTCACGGCCATAATCTGCCGATCGAACTATTATTATGCATAGCGTGATCTCGAATTAATGTTTTATTAAGCTCTAAACATTGTTCTTTATCTCAATCTGAGCCCTAAAATGCTTTAGATCGTGTGCACGAGGAGATTTGGGATATTCGATGACTACACACCATGGGAGCAAAGGGAGGCTAACGATGGTTAGGGGGGTACCCAGATTAATATCTCAAAAACAGAAAGAAAGAAAAGAAAAGAAAAAGAAAGACCATTCCTGCATGGCTGCATCAAAAGTAATCAAAAAACTATGCTATAAAAATGGGTCAAACATTGGCCAAATTGTAAAATTCTATAAGAATGCAAGAACTGCAAACAATTGTGAGCTTGTAGAGGTTGTAGGCTACCTCATCTTTGAATTCTCCATGAAATTAAGCATTGCATGCATAGCCAACTTGCATTCAAATCGTAATATCTACTATGATATTAAATATTAAAATAAGAATTAGAACATACATTTATTCTACATTCCTGAGATAAAAGTAGAAGTCTATTTGTGTGTGGAGAACCACAGATCATAAATCTCATAAGACGCTGCGTATATCCACCCAAGCCCTGGTCTTCTCGGCAGCGGAATACTGCGCCCCAGTCTGGAGCAGAAGCCCCCATGCAAGAAAGGTCGATGTGGCAATCAACAACGCCCTCCGGATCATAACGGGATGCCTGAAGCCCACCCCTGTGTCTCACTTGCCAGTCCTTGCTGGAATAGCTCCGGCCGGCCTCCGACGGGAGGCTGCCACCCTCGTCCTGGCCAGGAAAGCCCAAAAGTAGGACTGGCACATCCTGCATGGCACCACCACAACTCCAGCGCCTCCAAGCAGACTCAGGTCTCGTCACCCCTACAACAGGGCAGCACAGGAGATGCTCAACTCCACCTCTGAGGACATCTCCAGAGATGCATGGCTGGCAGCAGCGTGGAAGCAGGAGTGGGAGTCAGCCGGGCCCTCCCGCATGCATCGGTACATCTGGGAACCAGGAGATGGTGCCATAGGAGGAGATGACCTACCTCGCCGGCAATGGACCACACTAAACCGCTTAAGAACTGGGGTTGGGCGCTTCAATGCATCAATGCAGAAGTGGGGATTGGCGGACAGTGCAGCATGCGAGTGCGGTGACCCTGAGCAGACCGCCGACCATATCATATACACCTGGCCCTTATACAGACCACCCTCGGAAGCCAGCCTCTTTGACCTGGGACCAGAGATGCGGGCGTGGCTCCACGACACCGAGTTGGACCTCTGACGTTAATAAATCTCACACAGGATATCATTGGTGGTTTATCAGATAAGAGTAATAAACCAAAGAAACTATCCAAAGCTATATTCTGCTCCCAAAAGGTTGCAGTGGACTAGTTCCAAGAGGTGTGTATTTTATGTTAAACCACACACATAATGTCTGATGATCCGAGAGAGAGGGAGAGAGAGAGAGAGAGATCATCCAAAAGCCATGTCCTCAAGTGGCATATATATACATAATATATCAATAAATCACACCCGTGTGAAGTAAGTGGATGCAACTCCGTGTGGGGGGGGGGGAGCCGCCCCGCGTCCGAAACGGTTGAGAAATGACAGAGTTACCGTGTGGGGGTCCCTCTACTGTACCCTTCACTGTACTGTACTGTACTGTCACTGTACTGTACTGGCACACCTGAAATCACCATATATACAGTTAATATGTGCGTGTGTGTTTGTGTGTGTGTGTTAGGTTGCGCACAGGTGGTGAAAAACAACCATGCTGTTTTCGTGCTCAGACGCACCCACCCAGCCAGCCACCCACCCAGCCAGCCACACACTTGAGGAAGTGGTTGCACCACTTACAAAACACGTATGTGTGTGTGTGTGTGTGTGTGTGTGTGTGTGTGTGTGTGTGTGTGTGTGTGTGTGTGTGTGTGTGTGTGCGTGCGTGCGTGCGTGCGTGCGTGCGTGCGTGCGTGCGTGCGTGCATGCAAACCTACACATGACACAAACCTAGCCTTTCACAAACGGGTATAAATTGTCTGTTTTGTTTCTCTTTTCCTCCGTGTCCTCTATGTTCCTGTTTTTTCTTTTATATTTTTGGGGCTTTTTCTTCCTTTATTGATAGATTGATAGTAGACTGACAGAAAATGGGGAGAGAGATGGGGGAAGACACGCGGCAAAGGCTGTCGGGATTGGGAGTCGAACCCGCGGCACGCCGTCAGGCTGGCTCAGCAGCCTAGGTGCCTAGATTGAGCTAACCGCCAACTGCGCCCAGGCCACCTCTATGTTCCTGTTTGTGCTGCATTGAACTAAACATTTAAACAAACTGTAGGTGAAACAGAATTCCATTTGATCCTGCTCTTTACTGGATTACCCAAATGTGTCTGGACACATTTACCTGTCTGTTCCACCAAGCAATAAAGCATAGTAAGAAAATATGGTCAACGACAATATGTCACTCAAGTAATAAAACCTTAGCAATTTTATTGAATCCTGCATGTTCTCTCAGAAAACGCTGTTCCAAATGCTTCATACAATGGCTGGTGCAGTGAGTGACATGCAAAAAATTACCTTCATATTTGACCAACTAATTAGCATGAAAGAAAGAAAGAAAGAAAGAAAGAAAGAAAGAAAGAAAGGAGGCTACCCTACATTACAAGACATTAATTCATGCTTTGGCCCCGCCTCGCTCAATAACTTAAAAATGAAAAATGTAATCAGTGTATGCAAGTTCATTATAGACATGCTAACCTCAGAAGGCATGGTCATGAAACAGAAGTGAAGTAATTAAATCGAGAAAAGAATAATTTACAGCTCTTGCAGATGAGATTTTCAAACAATCAATCGGTTAGCACGCTACCATAATGTATTACCATTGTTACAAGATACCTTTCAGGGGGTTTCAGTTTATGCATTTTTACTCGAACCAATCATATACTGCCACAGTGTCACCTGTTGCTATGATGTCTTTCTTCAGAAGAGAAGATGTGAATTTACTAGTTTCCAATCTGGTGATTTTTTTGTTCCAGTCACACTATTAATCCCGTGTTTAATACAACCCACTGCAACTCCCCAAGCTAGGGAGAAGAAATTGCTTTGTGAAAAATGCTCATCACCACTCCTTTGAAAAAAAGGTGAAAAAAATCAGAACACGTATGCTCCAGTAAACAACCCACAATCCCTGATTTGTTTCTGGGTATTTTCATCTGTTGAGCAGAAATAGGATATCGGCTGAGAAAGTTATTGTGCAATTCAAGAAGAACAAGAACAAAAAAATAATAATAATAAAAAGAAAGAAAAGCTGTGGCACCCAGTAGGCATTATATGGGCATGGTTAGAAATTATGCCTACTGTACACTAATTAATAAACAAAGAGAGACACAGATAAATAAGCAGACACATTTTCAGTGCAAGTTGAGGGAGCAGGTTATGGGAGTCGGGAGTGTGATTACAAAGCTTCAGACTTCCATGAAAACCAATTCCCACTTTGTAGTAGTTTCTGTAACCATAGTGCGCACCGAGTCACAGTCTTGAAAAACAAGCCTGAAGCCCAAATATTTAACAATTAATTATGTATCATTTATATATTGCATGGTGACACGTGAGTTTGTAGATCAAATTTAATTTCGGGGACCCGACTCCGTATAAATCAGTTAATCATAAGTATAAATCAGGCTTAGCGCTTTTAACATCAACTTCTCCAAACGGTATGGAATGACTAGCTGACATTGAACTGAGCTAGCTATATATAACTATCTGTAAAAGATGCCCCGAAAAATCTTAAGACACAAGTATTACATGGAGATTCAGCAAATGATTAACAATGGGGAATGTACTGTAAATTAAATTATAATTTTAAGATCAGAAATGGTTCACTCATGTAAACCTTAGACTTCACACTATGATCTTGAGTTCCATCGAGTTGATGATTGATGTAGTTGTGGTTGCTTTGAGCAGAGGGTACATTTCTGTCAGCATGTCAATTAAAAGCATAGGGGCTCAGTACAATACAATAAAATATGAGCCCTTTCAGCAAGGTATAAAATGCAGATTTATCGACTGCCCTTTCCACTAAGAATATCAATGTCCATTAATCCAGCATTAAGTAATCCCAGGTGGTTTTGAGTTTTTAATGTCAGATGAGTAACTAATTCACAGCCGGCAGTTTAGCAGTGAAATAAATTAAATAATAGTGGTTACAGACATTCTCCATCTCACATGGGCAACACCTCAAGGTTTCTGGCAAACGTTGTGAATGTCTCTGACTGACTGACCAAGTCACTGAGTGATGAAGTAAGTTACACCATTGGTCTAACACCAAAATCAACCCTCTATCTGCTAGAGGGTTGATGCCCTAGGTGGGCCCCAACTGGGCGTTTTTATGTGGGACCTGGGCTTGCCCATGTGGGTTTTAAGTGGGTTCTACCTGGGCCCTAGGTGGGCCCAACGTGGGCGTTTTTATGTGGGACCTGGGCTTGCCCATGTGGGTTTTAAGTGGGTTCTACCTGGGTCCTAGGTGGGCCCAATGTGGAAAATTTCTGTGGGGCTTACATGGGTCCCATATGGTTTCAAGATGGGCTGAACTATATGGGCCTCAAGTTGGTCCCATATGGTTTAGAGGTGGGCTAACTATATATATATATCACACACACACACACACACACACACACACACACACACACACACACACACACACACACACACACACACACACACACACACACACACACACACACACACACACACACACACATGGTTATAGCAGTGACTGAGGCAGCGTGAGCACGCGTTGTGCCCACATAAAGTGACCTTTTGACCAATGTGGCCCTCACCCCAAGTTGAGTTCGACAGGCCTGCTCTAGCAGCAATACCCAGAAAGGATGATTGCTGGGTAATGTTGTTCAATATAGTGTCTCAGACAAGTGACACAGCATGCATGCATGAGCCGTATACAGTTCCTGTACCTAGAGCCTGTAAACTGCTTATTTACTAGTGTGTCGTTGCGTGTGGAAGGTAATACAAATGTCCTACATTTAATGTTTGTTTTAGAAGTGTACTGGTTTTAAATAGCTGACAGTAATGTGAGGTATTTTATCATGTGTTTTATCAAGTACACGTGTGCAATCTACAGTCCGTTTGCTATTTACTGCTGTGCTCTATAAGCACCACTGAAAGTTTTGTGATGTGTTGAGTGCAGTTCTTGGTTTCGGAGCAGAGGACGGCCAGTGGAGTGCTATAGTGTTTGATTTCAGCCATTCCAGCAATCGACGCTGGCTGGCTTCTACCCATTTTGTAGCTCTCAATCACATTTAGCATGGCCTGTCAGGAGAATTCTGTCACTTTTTAGCTGGTTCGCTATCTTGTTTCCTGTGTCAAGCAGCATTTAGTCAGTGTTGTCTCTTTTACTGAACAGAACCGTGAACATATAACCAAGGGCTAAATTATGAAAATGATTGATACAAATGTTTTGCTTGTGTGATTAGTAGGGCCATCCTGGGATGTGTGAGTGAATAGTCGAGACAGTGCACGACAGAGAGGAAATGGGCTAAAAGATAACGGAGAATGTATAAAAATAACTCAAGAAATAAACGAGGACAGGGATAGGCCCATTAATGGACCATTTGAGTGATAAAATGCTGTAAACGAGCTGGGTTTTCATTTCCCCTTTCCATGGTGTGAATAATGAATATGTATCATTTTAATTTGGAGAGAGACTTACTGTACTGCTTTTCTGTTATGCACATGATCACCTCGTTTTGGTTTGAACAAGTTATTCAAATCATTATTTGATACACGTTTCTCATTCATTCTCAGAATTATTCACTGACATCATTGACTCCCCCTTCTCCCAGACCTATGTAACGTCATTTCATCATTATTATTATACCCTCTGCCTGCCGACAGCCATTCCCGGAGGCATTATGTTTTCGGGTTGTCCCTCTGTCCGTCCCTCCATAATGTACTTAATGTACATATGTACGTACAGTATGTACGCACGTCTGTCACAACCAATTGTGAAGGCCTTGAGAGAATTCACCCTTTGTCAGCCTTCTGATTGGTCCCTGACTGACTAACCAGCAGGCTCTTTCTGCCTTGTTCCACCCTGGTTCCGCCTTGTTTATGTTGAATTTGCTAAAACATATTTTTTGGATAAAACTAAAAACAAACCCAGTCACAATGCTGCATCTGTGATGTTCCCTTTTTACTGACAACAAGTTTAAAATAAGAATTGAGTGCACAGAATATCAATATGAAGCAACTGAAAAACATGTTATTTCAATGGTAGTGGATGGAGAGAGAGGATTTTTGTCCAACCACGAAACGGCAACCAATGGGTGCGAAGAGGGGCACAACCACGGGTGGGACATGACAAAGGGTGAATTACATGACATTTGTCACAAAGCGTCCACTTGGACTCAAGGTTGAACTGATTGGATGTAATGATCAAAGGTCAAAGGGCAAGGTGGTCACTGTGATGTCACAAACATGTAGAATATGTAGATTCCTTCTAGTCTTCACTATGTACAGTATGACTCTGAACTGACACCAAACATGGCATTCAAAGAAGAATGGAAAGAGCTCTATATGCACTCATTCTACCCCGTTTCAGTGGTGGAAAAAGTAAAAAATAAAATAAAAAATGCTAGTAAAAAAAGTACTAGTATATCAATACTGCAATGTAGAAATAATCTGTTACAAGTCAAAGTTTGGAATAACATTTTTACTTCAGTAAAAGTACAAAAGTATTGGTATGAAAATGTACTTAAAGTACCAAAAGTTGAAAGTACTCATTACGGGTTTTCACAAGTTTTCAAATGTATGAAATGTATTAAAATATTTTGAAAATAGCAGATCTACAATTTCACAATGTGTCGAATGACAATGAGCTTGTAGATCAGCTAATTTCAAATGGCCGAAATTTATATAGAGCTGAAGTGGTTAATACATGTTTTGTAATAATCAAAATCTACAAAGTAACTATAGTAACTATTAACAAAAGTTTTCATATAATTGTAGTGGAGCAAAAGTACAATTTGCTTCTGAGATGTAGTGGAGTAAAAAAACAATAACTTTACACCCCTGCCTGGTTTCATTAATGTAAAAGCCATTGTAACTTATCTGTCCACAGTCTATCTATTGATTGCCACTATGAGGTAATAATAATCACGCACTGTAACCTCTTTCCCCAATCTATTATTATCCCTTCTCTAATCTCTCATTTTGACTCATTTTTCGAGTCGAACCCACGGCACACTGCCAGACTGGATTACCAGCCAAGGTGCCTGGACCGCTGAGCCACGACCCAGGCAATCAGATGCTATTTTCTTGTTGCTCTATATGTCTATGGCTATTATTATAGGTCTACAATTTATTGCCCAGTATTTGTTGTTTCCGGAGGTTCGATAACCAAGAATGCCCGCTTATATTCTATTCGATATCACACTCAGACTGAGGATAAGTAAATTATATTGCACAAATATTAGGCTTTGAGTAAAACATATTACAGTAAGCCTCTGTATGTCTCTTTCTTTCCTCTATTCTCAGTGGTTCACATTTGGCAGTAGAAGACATATTTCATTTTATTTCATTACTCCCTTGCTCATATCTGTGGCATTCCTGCTCCATTCACCATCTTAGTCTCACCACATTTGTATAATACGGTACTTCGCACAAGCCCTATCTGCCAAACCAATCTCAGGGAATTCTCTCATCCAAATTTTGTCAGTGAGGTGCACGCTGTCCTGCCTCTAGTATGAGTAATGGCAGCACAAATGCATCTGGCAATGAGATTGGCAGACGTCCAGCCTGTTTTTATTAAGGCAAAGGTTGTCTACTCTTCCCTAAGTGGCACTCCAGAACCTTGGGTTTACAGCTCCTCTTGTTCATTTAACTTAAATTGAGGCAGCCATTGAGACATGAATATTACCAACATTGAACGGTCGTCACAAAAATTTCTGAGCTGACAGGAAAATTAATGTGTTTTAGTCAATGGGATTCAGACGCTATTTCTATGTGTCTAGTCCTCAATGAGGGGGGTGTGCGTGTGCGTGTGCGTGTGCGCGTGCGTGTAAACTGGAAACACATTTACTGAAGTACAGTACTTGAGTAAATGTACTTACTTTACAACACTGTGTGGGTGTGTGTGTGTGTGTGTGTGTGTGTGTGTGTGTGTGTGTGTGTGTGTGTGTGTGTGTGTGCGTGCGCGTGTGCGCCTGCGTGCGTATATTTCAATGCAGGTACTGACAATATATTGTATGCACATGTCATATTTTCTGGGTCCTATCCTGTCTTATATCTGACGCAGGTGCGTGTGTGGAAATACCCCATTGGTTTTCACTCAGTAAGCCTCTTACAGTATACCTAGATCTCTGCTGAATATAATAGAAATACTGTATCAAATATCACTTCTGTCTTTTTTCATCTTCCTGATGGGTGGTGTCATTTGTTGTCTGTCTGGGTGAGCTACTGCAAGTCACAGCATTTTGTTTCAGTTTGCAGCAGAAATGGGATGTCTGACTGGGCTGCAAGTGGCAAGGTGTTTTATTTATGACATAAAAAGTCTGTCCGCTGTCTAACTGATGTGAACATTTTGAGAAAAGAGCACATTACCTCTTGCCTTGGACACAGGCCCATGTTAAACTGGGCACAGTGTGGCTGTATAGAAATGATAATTATAGTCAAAGAATACAGTATAATTCCCACACATAGTACTGTATGCCATACTTTATGGGAATTAGAAAGATGCAATCATGCGGAATTGTGAGTGCGGTTGGCGGTTGCCTATCTCTATAGGAATATTGTTAAATTATAAGAGTTGAGTTGGGTATGTCACCGTATACTGTCCAATCAGATGAGGGCAAAGCTCACAAATGCCTTGGGAAGAGTTCCGAATCGCTGGCCAATCAGAGGGGAGAATAGCAAGTTAGTTATTGCAAAAATAACTGCTGCATTTTTATCAATTTAAGCACTAGTAACAATAGTCTGCTTGCCTATAGGCAATCTATCACCTATCCAATCAGCCTGATTGGAATGTAATTTTGACTGCCTTGAACTACTCGTTGTATAATAAAACAATAGTATGTTAAGGATTTTGTATACATATACAGTACACTGTAAACTGAGGTTGAATAGTTATTTGAATAAGACCACCAAATCTCTGCACCTGAAATAGTTGATCTACAAGCTCAAACATGAACCCTAGTGCCCCCAGAACAAGGATGCTAGGGTTCATGTTGTTAATAATCCTGTATTATTAATACAGGATCAATGGCGGATCAATAAATGAAGGGGGTAGTTTACAATGGCTACCACCGTAGGGTTACTGTCCAAGGACACAATGACAGGGACGGGCACAGGCTTTTTTCAGGGACCTTTCTAGAATGACGTGACTGCTCGTCTCTCCCAGGACATTATGAGTGACATCTAGAGAATACAGCCGTTTTATACAGTATAGTACTCACATATTATTGTGAATTTGTGACCCTTGCCAATCATGTCACGTTTACAGGAGAGGAGAGCAGAAATTGCTTTGCCAAATAATCACCTTTTGTATAGTGCACTGTGCCAACCAATCTACCAATCCCAATATCACTGAAAACAACAAAGTAGCCACATACACATTTAGCTATGCAGGTCGCCGCCCCATGTGGCTTTATCTTTCTTTGCGTCTAATATTGGCACTTAAGCCATGGGTGCTATGCGGTCACTTTAAAAAAAAAATGTTACAGTACTTAAACCCAGATTAAGTAGAGGGTATGCGCATGCATAAAGTGAGTGGCAAATCGTCAAGGCCAGAAAGTAGTAATTTGTCACTCAGTAGGTGTTCCACGAATAACTTCCGAGTATGTTGAGGATGTCACACGCATACCCTCTATAAAGTCAGAGCTGAAATTGGTGTATAAATATAATGTAAAAAATATATAAATATAAAAAATAAATATATAAAAATGAATGTATTAATATTATATAAATTAATGTATTAATATCAACTCATGTAAGTCGCCCATTATTATATTGCATGGCCGTGTAAAAGGCTGTCTTTCATACTTCCCGAAATACCTCTAATTGAGACTCATCCTTGTGACTGAGTATGATTAAATACTAGATTTCTCTTTTTCCCCTGAAAATATCAATTTCAAATTCATGCAGACCTCGGATTAATTGGTTTCAGTTTCATCATGACAAAGTCAGATTGGTGTATGGCAAGTTAAGAACTATGACTGAAATCATCACTCTAGAATCTAAAGTTTTAGTCAGAGTACCAAATATAGGGGAGCTATACGAGGAGCTCGATCGGCTCACCTGAAAGAGACTTGAGTTTCTCAGGAAGACTCAGGAAGACTCATTTGAGAAATCTAGGCTGAGAAAGTAGGCCGATTTTGGTCTTGTTGTTTTGTGTCTTGACAAAAGAAATCTCCTGTGTATTCAGGATAAAAAACTAATAGTATAGCACTTTATTCACATATAGCAATTTGCAATAAGCTATGTTTAATAAAGAAATATGTTTATACGGTATATGTGACATACAGTACAGCTCAAACTAAAGTTTGCTGACAACACCACCATCACTAGCCTGATTATGGATGAGGACGTGTGATTCCTGCAGACATCATGGTGTCAGGATAACAACATCCATCTTAACGTCAGCAAAACAAAAAAAGATGAAGTCCTGTTTACATCCTCAGGAATGCAGTGGAGAAAGTCAGCAGCCTCAGCCAGGTTACTCATGGTTCACAGGCCTGGTTACATCATGTGGGTGTTAACACCTAGGATTTGAACCCAGGTGTCCCGTGTGGAAAGCCAACATCTTATCCACTAGCCTAAAGGGGAATTCCGCTCTTGGTCATCAGGCAGAGCCTCTAAGCATAGTTGCTACATTCACTCTCCCGTTTTGATCTCCCCCCACCGGGAAACCTGATCCAGGTCACGGCACCGATATAGTGCCCAGGATTTGAACCCAGGTCTCCCGCGTGGAAAGCCGATATCTTATCCACTAGCCTAAAGGAGAATTCCCCCTTGGCCGGGGGAGATATTAGGCTTTTGGTCATCAGGCAGAGGCTCTGAGCCAATACGCCAGAGCCAATACGCCAGTCGCCACATGGGCAACAACAGCGTCATGGTGGCAGTGGCTTTGCAGCTTCATGCAGGCTGAAGAGGTTGGACTCACTGCAACTTCTACAGCAAAACTTGTAGAGAACATGCAGGACCTCTACACCAGCGGTTCCCAAATGTTTTGCTCGAGAAAGAGAAATGCATGTGATGTCTCCCTGGGACACTCAAACTGGTGACAATTAGGCTCGCAATGCCACACGTAGGGAGCTTGTAGATCTGTTTTTTAGTTTTTTTTTCTTAGGGTTAGGGTTTTAATTTAATTTTTGGAAAATCTTTTGAAATATATATACTTTTATTTGTAGGAAACAGAAAAAAGGGATTTACTCGCAACCCATGGATTCACGAACCAATAATAGGTCCTTGATCCATTGCTTGCGGAAATAAATCACACTTGTGTGAAGTGAGGGGCGCTCTTATCATCATACTTCATCACATCATATTCCGTGCTCAGCCAATCAAATCATTTCAAATTTGGCACACACAAAGCTGGGCATTGGAAGGGCCAGCGCCCCTCAAAAACCACACCCCAGTATGAAGTGAGCGGTGCCTTTGAGTTGCTCTTGTGCACCAAGTATTTAATGATGACGTATGATGATGATGTCTGATGATGATGCAATGGCCACATTGCATCATCATCACATGATAGACGTCTATATGATAGTTTATTTTGCCATTGACTTAAATGGGAATTGGGGGCGGAACACATACACAAAGACATGATGTTGGAGTGGTAGGCACCACTCCAAAACTAAAAAAACAACTGCACTAAACCCAGAGGAGCAGGTTGAAGACCCAGACTATCATTATGCCAAGGATCGTAGTCAACACAGCAGTGGACTGTTCCCTCCATCTGACTAACAGTAGCAGAACAACAGGTCTTTACAGTTTATCCAGCAGGCTCAGGCTCCCTTTCTATCCTCAGGCCATAAAACGTTTGAACTCAAAACAGCAACTGAATTCACAACTGAGACTCGCATATCCCCATGCACGCGCACACGCATGAACGCATGCACGTACGCACACACACAATTTCCCCCCAAAACACACACCCCCACACAGTATTCATGCAGCTGTTGTGATGCAATATTCACTTGAATTCCTGATGATTAGGATGCAGAGTCAGACACTGTGTGCCTTCACACACACACACACACACACACACACACACACACACACACACACACACACACACACACACACACACACACACACACACACACACACACACACACACACACACACACACACACACACACACACACACACACACAATAATACAGGTTAATATAACCAAGCTTGACAATCTTATGCAAAGGTACTGTAGGTAGGTTCATTTGTAGACCTGGCATAATCTATAACTATATGTACAGATTAATTCGTTTTGGATATTATACTGTTTAGACTGATGCTATAGGTTCTTGGTTTACCTATTATCCTAGTTTGCTGAAGCACTAACACTCTCTCTGCATTTGATGTAGCTTCTTCATTACTGTCTGTAAGTCGCTCTGAATAAACCTAAATTGTAAAATGTTCAGAGATTCTCTGACCTACTTTTATTCCTGATTATCCCCCCCCCCCCCCCCCCCCCCCAATGTATTTATTTATTTATTTGTGGTTTCATGTCTCCTCCAATACACACCAGCTGTCTCTTTTCATCTGACAGCGATGCGTTTCACTGCCGTGTATAGTGTAGAGGTACATCTCCATCAGCTCCGCTCGCTGTTGAAGAGGCGCCCCAGCCGCCAGTTTGATGTGTAAGCTTAAGGGTCCATATTAGTTCAAAAGCTTCCATATTAAATGTACAGATCATATTTAGATACTCTAGGGGCATGTGGTAAACAAGACTACAGTACACATAATTAGCTGGGCCGTGTACAGTAGCAAACACAATTTGAAACGATGGATACGGCAAACGGTGACACTCATCAGTGTTATCATAGCTTAGTCCTGTAACTTAATCAGTCAGTGATGTACTATATCCAATAATTTGTTTACAAACATTGGGACTGGGCACACGGGTGACTGTTTCATGTAATCAATTCCCAAAAGATCTCCAAACCGGTTGTTTTGAGGAGCGCTGGTTTCAGTCTATTCAACCTCCTCTTGTGTGTCGGCTAGTGAGGTGCACCCTAGGAGACATTTATACTTCATTGCGCAACAGTATTGCGCACAGAGAACAGCTGATATACAAGCTCACATCGCGTCGCGGACATGACTGTTATGAGTTTAGAGGTCTTCGTGCGCAACACCATCGCGGGACGGAGTATAAATTATACTTGATGGGCTGCAGGTGCGCATGCACAAACAGGCTCTGCTGCCACACCTCCCGTTCTTGTGACAGCGACTGGAGGTGTGGTTTTGAGGACAACTGTTTTGAATTGCTATTATTCTTCACACACAACAGAAACCAAGGATTATAAATTTCAAGGGCGAGAGATCACAATAAAAATCCTAATCATTCTTCCTCCACACTGGGAGAAAAACAGCATCTGAAAGTTTTTTTTTTTTTTTTTACACGTGAGTGCAGTGAGAACTTTTCCATTGCATCTTATGAGAGGCAGGGTTCTTGTGCGGCCTGCGAGCGCATGCTGGTGCTTATCAGTGTGACGTTGTCTGTTAAGGCGTCTATAGTAAAGGTTTTTGTTCCATCCCCGTAGAGGTATTTGGACATGCCGGCCAGCTCCAGGCTGACTGGAACTAAGGGTTGGAGATTATTGACCATGTCCATGCTAGCAGCACAATCCCGCCAACAAAATGATAAGAAAACCATATTAGAAATTTCCAGTCCAGCCACAATCTAATACTACCAATCCACCAAATACCAGCCCAAACATACATGATCTTGCCATAAAACAGACAAACTGTTGCAATGTTTCCATTGTTGCGGCCTCAATGTCTGTCTGTCTGTCTGTCTTTCTGTGACACACACACACACACACACGCACGCACGCACGTGACAAGACAGTTCTTGTCTAAAATGTGGCACATGGACAGACTTGAATACAACTGCATTTTGAATTTACTTTCCCCATCTCATCTTGTAAGATATCAGACAAATCATATAGCCCTACTGCATGCATCGATTGCAAGTTGCAATCGATGCATGCATTAGGGCTATATGATTTGTCTGATATCTTGCAACACAGCTGTTGTCAGCGGTACAGCACAACTTTGTATGCTTGATACACGTATAGTATGGAAGCATAAAGCTGCCAAAATTCAAATGAAATGCGTTAATGACTTGAAAATGAAAAAGCATTTCTCTTATTTCAATTGACTTTTCGTATTTGCCATTTAATTAGAATTTTGGCAGCATTATGCTTCCATAGTACAGCAGGACTTGCAGGACTCACTACATATTTTTGCACTGGCCTCACTCAAGCATGGTGAATAATGTTATTTACTGACTGTCCAATGCAACTAACAGTAACAGTGTGGTAGCTTAGGGCAAAATTGCTAAAACCACACCAACAATACCTGATAGGCCATGACAGCAAATCAAATGCATTATGAATGATAGACTATATCCCTTAGCCTAGTGGGACAATTGCTCTCCAATCGGCTACAGTAGTTAATTATTAGGCCAGCCGGTTGACCAACACTAACAGTGTTGCCATGTCTGCTTAGAAACGACTTTTGGCTAATGTAAAGTCACTTTTAAATATTGGTATTTGTGGGTTGTGTTTTTTTGGGGCTGGTTACTTAAGTGTAGTTGTTAATTTGGTCTTCCTTCTTAATGCTGTTTAAACCATGCAGTGGTTGTGAAACATTGTTATCTCAAGGACCATTTGTCTGCATACCCTCAACTGAAAATAATAATAATAATTTTGTGCCAGGGACGTAGATCTATATGAGCTCTTGTAGATCGGCTCTTTTCAAATAGCCAATGTATATAGGTTCAAAAGTGCTCTTGGTGTATAGGGTTGCTTCTTTTGGGCTTGTTTTCATAGACCTGCTTGCTTATTTCTCTCACAAAATCTGGCAACACTGCTGACCAATGGCGTCTACATCCCATAGCCTGTGGTGATGACCCGCTCGTCAAAGTGCAAAGTTACGGTTTTACGTAATCACTAGCAATAAATTGCATCACTCTATCATCACCAGCTCATGCATGAGCAGCTGTGTTGTATGTCGACAAGTCGCGGTGTAGCTGTCTCTCACATGGGCATGCTTTAACTTTTAGCTGTCGCCTGTGGGCATTGCTGTCTGTCGGTTACCATTATGACTCTGGAATAATGACTCAAATAGTTGTTCACTTATTTTACATGAATTTGCATAATTACATTTGGATATCATTTGGATATGTCAAATATGACAGGAAAATGTCAGCGTCCCGTGTTTCCTCTTTATGGATGACAAAAAACACCACAGACACATGACAGTGCTGGACAGCAGTGAAGCTCCATCCAGCTTTGACAGGCACAAACGCCTTCGCCCAGTAAAGCAAAATACCTCTAACATGTTTTGAGTGCAGTGTTTCATAGTTCTATGTTTCCATTCTACTGTATAGCTACTGTACAACACAAACAAGTGTTCTAGTTTTTTTTTCTTTCTTTTTTATGAAAAAGGCAGTGGAGGCCTGGGCCATGGCTCAGCGGTCCAGGCACCTTGGCTGTTAATCCAGTCTGGCAATGTGCCGCGGGTTCGACTCCCGATCCCGACGGCCCCCACTGCACATCCACAAAATCCTTTCAAATGGGGGTCTGTGGCCAAAAACATATCAATTTGGAGGTCCTTCGCGTGAAAATGTTTGAGAACCACAGCATTCCAATAAACATGTTGGCAGTGGGCGCGGGTGGGAAGCCAGCAGGGGATTGTGGTCTTTGTTGCTGCACTAGCAGCGTCTCCTATACTGGCTGGTCGGGGTACTGTACTGGGAGTGGAACCGGAGAGTGCCACACCACAGGCTATCCTGATGAAGCTCCTCACTGTCAGGTGAAAAGAAGCAGCAGGCAACTCCATGTGTATGAGGAGAGGCATGTTCCTTCCCTAGGAACTGGCGGTTGGTAGTGACAGGGACCACAGTGCACACATGTGGAATTGGCAGTGACTTAATTGGGAAGAAAACCAAAACAATGAAACCGGTTAGACCGTACGACGTGTGGGAACTAATCCAACCGACGGGTTGCTAGGACGTGTACACACGTGTATGTGTACACACGTCCTAGCGCATTTTCATTGATATCAAACGATAGAAAAATATTCTTATTTTTTATTTTTTTTACCATACTCCTGTGCTCTTCGCACATCTGCGGTCCCGTTCACCGCTGCAGAAAGAATCCCTCGTATCTCCTCGTATCTCCTAACCTATCGTAACGATAGCAAGGTAAGCAAGCAAAAATATGTCTCCCGATTTTTGTCCGGAACGGAAGGGGGGGGGGGGGGGGGGGGCTTTACAGAGTAAAAGTGGCCATATCTTCCCGGCACCCCGAGCTTCCATTTTGAAAGAAATCCCGGTGCTGATTGTGTTAACATGGAAAAGAAGGTGTTCCACCCGACAGAGACGATATCTTTTTTGCGATAACGTATGAAATGTAAGTCGTCAAAATTCATTGCGTATAGCAGCTAGCAGTCAAAACAGTTTTTTCCAACATTATCATACAAATGTCATCTATGGACGGGGACACAATTAATGACCAGAAAATTCCCGATGTTGGCTAAACTTCCCGATGTTGGCTGGAATTTTCTCATGGCCTGACCATGCTGGTCAATAACAGAAAAAACAGAAGGAAATGGATATTGGCACAGTGGATTACAGCTCCTGCCAATACTTTATTGATTAGTACGTTTCAACTCAATAGGGTCTCCATCTCTTCACATCTACTTTTATCCTACACCTGGCTGGCTTAAACAGGCTGGATGTGCAGTGCACTACAGCTACTGTACTGTGTAGAAACAACACACCATCTGTGGCTGATCCAGATAGGATTAATATCCCTAAGTAGCACCGTAAATAATGTAATTACAGAACCTCACATACCCTGGAGAAATTAATCCTGTCCAAACAGAGCTTTTATTTCAGATTACATTGTAGAGGGTATAAGGAACTAGTTTTATGGTGGTACTGTAGTATATACAGTACCAGCCAGGTCATTACACAGTCAAATCTAGTTGAGTGCATGGCAGCGAGTGGTCACACACAGGACAACTAGTTAACTAGTTGAATTCATGGCGATCTCCCCATGTTTACAGTACAGGTTTGTGCTCTCTACCGTAGGTAGTTTTCCCTAAGGTATAGTTTTTCGTCACTGTCGGGTGGAATGTCCAAACCTGTTTCAGGATTCTGATTTAAAAATAGCAAAGATGTCACAGAAATTGCTTTCTCAGGGTGGGACAATGTCGATCTGTGCTCTAAAGTGTATCGAGACAACTTGTTGTGGTTTGGCACTTTAATACAATGGAAATGGAGTGACACCGTTGTACGACAAAGTATAAATAAGGCTTTAAAGAAACATGTTTGAGCTGGAGTGAGTGAAAAATGCTGCTTTGTGCAGTTTCAGCAGTTTCAACATTCATATTCATATTTGGTTTTGTGGTTATTCTGTAGTATGTTAATGATTCCCCGGTGATTTATCTTATACAAGTAACTTTTGCTACATCAAACAAACACCATTCCACAAGATTTCTGTTTTTAGCTGTGGTTGTTAATAGATGTGTGCCCCTCTGTTTGCTAATGAATACAGTGTAGAAATTAAACACAATTCATATAAATGCAGCGCAGCTATAGTTTATTATGACATGGAAGGCAGGATACTTCTTTTTTATATTTTTCCCCCACGATTTTGCAAACAATTTTTTCACCCAGTGTCAATTATCTACACTTCCTCTGCCAACCTGGGGAGAGCAACGGACTGACCTCATGCTTCCTTCTATGCATGAGGAGTTCAAGCCGCTTCTCTTCAAGGGGAATTTCACCCGGTCGGACGTAAACGGCCTTAAATTGTGCAGAGAAAGCAGGTAGGGATGTAGCTCTGGTCCATAGCCTTACTCATGGACCAGAGTTACATCCCTACCTGCTTTCTCTGCACCATTTAAGGCCGTTTTTTTAACATGTAATGTCGTCACGTCAACACCATTAGCTCAGAAAAGGGGGCGGGGAAGGGCTGTGAGATAGGCCTATACTGTACCGTACTGTACTATACTGTGCCACACTGTACCATACTGTGCTGTACTGCTGTGCCCTGCGTGCGTGCGTGCGTGCGTGCGTGCGTGCGTGAGTTCCGGCTCTGAGGCGCGTGTCACAATTGAAGGCACAATTTTCCCGAGATTCCTTGCAAAGCATTTGCCTTCAATGAGCAGCTTCCGCGTGCATAGCATAAGTCCCTGAAAAGACGCGCTGTGATTGGCCAGTAGTCACTTGAGTGACAGCGAGAGACATGGAGGAGTCGCATGAGTGACGTCACTTGGGCAGCGACGCAGCGTGCCTTCAGCAAATGCCTTCAGCACTTCTAAATAAGAAAGCTGCGGAGAACTGTTGCTTTGTGTTCACTCTTTAATGTTTTCTGTTAGTAATCTAATCCCAACTGGCTCTGACACTGCACTTGGGATATACGTCGCTCCAATGAACTGCAAGGCATCTATAGATGCCTCTGTGAGGCATCTATTTTTTACATGTTCTAAACTACATTTCTGTCACTCATGATTCCCCTCCCCTCTCGGTTGAGGCCGAGAGGGGAGGGGAAGATCTGTGCCAAAAGTACTTTGAAACTTTTTGGCACCTGAAAGTGAGCAAAGTGAGAAGCGAAAAAAACCCCACCTGAAACCAAAAAAATATGATTTGAATCTGTAAAAATAGGATCTGAATGAAAAAAAAAAGATCTGAATGAAAAAAATAAAATCTGAAACTGAAAAAAATAATATATGCTATACATATATATTAAATGTATACGCATATGTATATTCAAGTTAAAAATTAAACTGAACTTTTGAATAAAAAGCAACGTTTGAATACATTTTCAAGTTCAAGAAAAGAAATAAGAGACATTCAGGTTACATTTTTACTTTTCAACTTCAATTAATTCTTTTTTCGATGGAACTGTTTCTGTAAAATGATCAAACGTTTGGCACGATTCTGCCCCCATACACATGACTATAGAGATACTGTGTACAACGATTTGCGGGATTTTTGGACAGAATCTGGAGGAGTAATATCAAAAAATCTGTTTTACAAAAGTCAGCCTCCTGGCCGTTCTGGAAAATGTGGGGCAGAGGTTCATTGTTGGCATCCAGGGAGTGTGTGTGCAAAATTTGGCATCGACCGCGTTAACGGTGCCGGAGATTAGCTGTTAACAGACGGACGGACACACACACACACACACGCACACACACTCACACACGGACGGAGTGCAAAACATACTCTCTCCCCATGCCTTCGGCCTGGTGGAGACAGTAATATATCTTTTGCATTTTCAACATTAGCAGTCCCACCCCCCCTCCCCCCTATTCTGCAGTGTTTATTTAACTCTGCAAAGTGTACTGTATAGTGTACACATGCTGATGGGTCCATTTGTATACACTCATTTGAATTAAATGAACACTATGGTCCTCATTCACAACGAAAATGTACGCCTCTGTGTAAAGGAGATGCGTAATGATATCGTATTTATCCGTCCGATCAAGCTGCGACAATCTCCCGTGTCATTCAAAGGTGGTGTAATGAGTTAATTTGTGCGGTTCGCCCGGTTTACCTTTTCCGCCTCTTTCCCAAGCGATTCGCCTGGTGTCGCCTGGTTTAATGGAACATCCATGCCCATTCCACACCATAGGCTATAAGGCAACAGGAAATATCGAAATACGTCATCATAGCCTGCACAGATCCGGGATTCCCATGTGCAAGCTTTAAGTTATACACAACAGTGAACCGCGATGAGCTAGAGCTGTTCATTTTGACAGGCAGGTCTCTGCACGGACAGATCTTCAAGCAAACAGCGAGAGTTATGTATATAATTATAAACGAAACTTGTCAACTTGGCACACATTGCTTCACTCCTTGTTAAATGTCAGAACGTTAATAAGTTAACTGATGTTACAGTTACTTTCACATAATGCGAAAGAAGTTAGTTCACCACACGACCAAATGCTATATTAAAACTCTGCAATGATAAAAGCCTTTACTGATGAATTGCCATGCACTGCAGGGGTTATAAAATCTGATTCATTGATTACTGGGGTGATTAATTCCCTGCCCTGCACTGTCGGATTTGGAAAGCAAATATATGGACATGCATGGCCATGGACACAGGACATATTTAATCCACCGGACCATGCGGTTTTGCATGCTTTTCTTTTCTTCCTTTTTTTCTTGTGGGATTAATCAGTTTTTGGACTCGAAAAGGCTATATTTAATCCGATCCAAATACATTGTATGTTTCCTCATCAAGCCTGATCAAGGTAAGAGTTGGCTATTCTGTGTGTGGGGTCCGCATGTGATCAATATACATTATAAATTAAATTAATACCACGACGCAAATGGAGGCAGATAGGTGCTTGCAGCACAGGCATTAGGCCTACGTGAAACTTTAATTGGCTGAGTCTCTGTCAACATACTGATCAGCGAGTTACAGTAGGTAGTAATGATCATCATCAACTGCCTTTTTTATGTCTGTCTGTCCGTCATGTTTGTGAACAAGCGCGAGTGGAGGTGAGCTGGCTTAAAACTACTGGCCGACTTTCAAACACGCTGCCATTCAGTAATGTGGTCTTCTATTTTGTATATACTGTAGCCGACGGCCGCAGTAACCCTCGATTTTGCTTGCAGGGGGGAGATGGGGGAGATGCCCGGCACCTCCAGTCAGCCCGCCGACATGTCCACCTTGTCCAAGCACAATCGTGCATGCTAGAAATATCCTAATAAATAAATAAAAAGGTGTCGGGCTTGCGGGGGCAGTTTCTGTATGGGACTCTAGGCTAACTTGACCAATGCTGCCTCTAGAATGCATGCATATAGGCATACAAGTGATACTCTGCTTTTATATGGGCTATAATTTTTTTATGTGCTGACCAATGTTGGGGACACATGCCTACATATTTTATCTGAGGTTTGGGAACTATTTATTGATTCAGCATGAAGACTAAAGCCTTGTAAATAAATATACGCAAGCCGTATGCCCTATACACCACCCTGGAGCAGAGGTCGTATGAGCGGAGTTTACGACCAAGGGCCGTCAAAGTCAAGTTCAAGTTCATGTCCATGAATTCCCATGTAATGTGGGAATCCTCGTAAATGCCCGTCCGCTCACGCTCCGCTCACGATATGAGCGTAAACGCTGTTGTGAATGAGGTCCATGACTTTTACTATATGAATTCATAAATTACAGACTAAATGAAAAGCACACCTGGGCTCAAAATCATAATGAAACGCAATATTTGAACAACTTCTGTTGTTTATTAAAGCAAACAAAGTGCTATAGCTGCTTTTTTTTGGTGCTGGTGTCTCCTCCACCTCCATGTTTAGTTTGTTTACTTCTCTTGCAGTCTACCACGAGTCACACACTAATTTGTTGTTCCGCGTTCCGGACAGGTTAAGGCCCGCCCTTCTGCATCCGATACTTCACACGTACTAGTCTCACGAGGTCGCTTCTCGCCCTCAGGCGTCTTACTGGTGTTAAGTAGTCTATAAAACCAACACATCTCACTTGAATAATGTTGATAAAACCGTGTCGGAATCTACATTGCAGCGCAAACATTTGGACAATGTCTGTGTGTGCAGCACGCGCGTGTGTATGTGTGTGCGCGCGTGCACGTGCACACGTGCGTGCGTGTGCACATACGGAGAGAGAGATGCAGAGAGACAGAGAATTTATTTTATGAAAATCAAGATTTTGCCGTTAAATCAGACAGGAGCAAAATGTTTGCGTCCTGTCTGCTCTACATTTTGCCCTGTGTATTGTGTGTGCGCGCAGAGAGCCTAACGGGTCTAGATCACATCTTGGCATATTGTTGTTGTTATGCGGCGTTTGCTCCCACCGCTGCCCCAGCACCGCCGGTGGGTGGTTAATGCGAATGCAGTGATTGCGAATGCAATGATTGCGAATGCAATGAGCCATTACTATGTAACCCAGGCAGAACTGTCTGTCTGTCTGTCACGCTGTGACACCACCCGCCCGCCACCAGAGGGCGCAGCTGTATCACACACAAAAAACACACACACAGTAGAAACTTTAAAAAAATATATTAAAAAATAATTTAAAAAAAAATCTTAAAAAAATAATTATAATAAGAGTACGTAATTTATTCTAATTGTTGTTATTGCAATTTACGAGCTGCGTTCGCTTCCCGCGTTTGCGTGTCTTACTTGTTACTAGTTCTGTTCCCCATGGGGGGGTTGTTATTGTATCTACTATCCCTGCTCTTAATGTTTAATGATGACTGATAATTGTGCTGAGCAGGAAGATAAAATGTAGCAGGGCTGAACACCAAGATGAAATATTATATTCTCATTCTATAATAAATATTGGTTCAATCTATTCGTGAGTTATCTGACTGAACTCAAATAGCCGTACCTGTGAATGGAGGTGCTAATGAAACATATATCAATCATTCTGTATGGTTAATCACAATCATACTGATTTAAATGCAGCGGTTAAAAGCAGATTAAAAAAATAATTTTTAGTTCTGCAATTATATCATTTGAGACTGAGAGCAGAGAGCACAAAAAATTGAACAATGGCGCAGCGCTTGATACCTCCGTGCTAAAGAATTAATAGTTGGCCAGCAGAGACTAGGCTGTAAGAACAGAATATCCTCAAAGAAAAAGATCAAGTCACAAAGTGTAGATTCCTGCTGTCTGTACCCGTTTCCTTCAATATAACAAAAACGAAAAACAAGAAATGTACCAGATGCTTAAAATGTAAATGGCAGCTACGTGCTGACAATTTCTAGTGTCACACAAACATTTCAAAGACAGTTAACAGAAAGCCTTTTGTAATAGTTGTTTGCATGTTCTTTGAAATGGATTACTTGCTGTGCTTCCTAATGGTTCCTCCACAGTGCTGGAGCAAAGAATTTCAACTACAAATAAACGATGGATGATAGTGACAGACAGCAGGTATGGATAATACTGAGCTTCCATAATTAATAAATAATAATCAACCCCATATACTGTAGGTGTATTGAATCTTAATTAAAAATATACTATCTTATTTAGCAATTTACCAAGATTTTACCAGGCATTATTGGGAGTTTCCAGTTAAAATAAATACTTTATTCAAAGACCTAGTGTTCCTAATATTTTGCACAACTTATATCATGTTATAAAACTATAGCATTCAAGCTTTCTGTGGCATCTGAATTTAGTTCACCTGGAGAGACAAAATCAGATACAATACACAGCCGGCTGTGCTGTGCTGCGGTGAATACAAGGACTTTAATAGAATCCAGCTGAATGATGTGTGAGCTCACCACTCTGCCCGCATTGAGCACACAGGGTCGTCATGAAAGAAGGCAGTGAAAAGTGATAATGATTCATGGGGCCTGAGGCTGCATGGGTGGCCCCAGTATTAAAGTCATCATCAGTATATGTTTTATACTGCAAGGCGCCCGCCGCCTTATCGGTCATGAGCCCCTAGAATTCCTGGCAATTCCCCTGATGGTGGTGGAGACAGCCGTCGGCGATTTAGAACACGGAGAGAGAACATGAGTGGGGTCAGTCAGTGCAGTTGCAGCGTTATTGCTGTGTTTTTGTGCTCGACAGTGGGTCTGGTGTTTGGCAGTGATGGGAGAAGTACTCACCTTTCTTTACTTAAGTAAAAGTATCAATGCCCTGTTGGAGAAATAGTATGTTACTATTAAGTACAAGTTCGGTATTAAAAATGTACTTGAGTAAAAGTACAAAAGCATTGGTGTCAAAATGTATACTTAAAGTAAAAGTAAAAGTACTCATGCAGAAGCTAATCTCACCTAGCGACACGTTTTTCTAATTTGTACGGTAATAAGTAGGCTACCACAAGATTTTACTAAAGTACAGTACTTGAGTAAATGCACTAGTTATTTTCCACCACTGGTGGGTGGGTGAGTAGGTACAGTAGACAGAGATGACATCTGGATATCTAGAGCAGTCGCGAACGACTCATTCCCAAACTGTGTGCCACTGCCTCGGCACACAGCGGAGTGCCGCGAGACAAGTCCGTGCTTTGGGATTCGGTGACAACCACTTTTCTCCTCAATACGTACTTTGCTCAGCCAACCAAATCATCAAAAATGCTTAATTGGGGAGCCAGGCAGTTTAATACCTGGTACAACAGGACAGTAGGACTGAAAGAAGTTTAGGGTTCTCCGGAACGGAACTGAAGTCAACAACCAGTGTCAGACATATTCCTGTTAGATTTTTTTTTTCTCCAAAAATCTGTATGGCATACTCACTCAGCACCTCCACTGCATGACAAAACTTGATTATGGGAGTGTAATCCTAATCCACAGGCAGGCAGGCATGTGTGGACACAATTGTGCTACTGCCCCACTCAGGGGTACATATGTAACATTCATGATCCAATCATGTACCCCCCTGTGGTGTCTGCCAGCAGGGAATATCACACCTTCCTAGTGAGCACGAGAAGTAGCCTACATTTTGATTGTTTAGTTTGTACACCCCTCCAGTATTGACTTAGGTCAGTCATGCACCGAGCTGGAATGCTTCATTACACACCAGCAGTGTCGATGTTTACAGTGCAAACATTGGCAAAAATGCAAAAAATTGTGCATGATCGAGATTATGACACCCGCAGAAATTACACACACACACACACACACACACACACACACACACACACACACACACACACACACACACACACACACACACACACACACACACACACACACACACACACACACACACACACTTATTTGTACACTCTTCCATCTTCCAAATGGACAAATTAACTGAACTGCTCATTTTACTTTAACAAGCTCATAGCGCCATCTGAGCTTGTAGATCTGCTATTTGACAAATCGTGAACATTTTTGCAAATCTTTGAATACCTATGTTTTTTAAAGATTATGGGGGTCCCCGGAACAACATATTTTGAGATGGGGGTCCGCTGCAAAGTACATGTAGTTTTGGGGGTCCTTGTCATGAAAAGGGTTTGCGCACTACTGAATTATAGTAGGTTTTTTTTAGAAAAAAAAGGGGTAAAACCTATAGTTTCTTCTTAAATACATGAGTGCTGCTGCTGTAGTGAGAAAACAGTTAGCAAATGAGCATTCATTTTGTTGACCTGCTTCCACAATAAATGTGGAACAATGTTGCCTAGACACAGTCTAGACAAGAGAGAAAGCAAACATTGCTTTCATTGTTGTTTTTGTTCACACTATGCTAAAAAGAAAAACTAAAAATAGCAGTGATCAAGTACACCATGAGACTGAAAGAAATGGATGACAGTGACACTGTTACTGGAACTGAGGAGAATTCATGACATGGCTGTCGTGCAGAAATTATTTGTGCAAAACAGGAAAACAGGAAATGATCCTATGGATCCGATGTAGTTATTATTTCACAAGCCCTATATTGGTAAAATATTTATAAAACCCACTTAACCACTTTACTTCCCCCTTAGGGGACATATTGGGTAGATATTTTTCAGGGGTAGGTAAAAAAAAAAAAAACAGTGGGTAGAACGATAGGTAAAACGAATATGTGGGTATATATTTTTTCAAGGGTAGGAAAAAAAAGGGGGGGGGTGAAATTATGTTTTCAGGGGATGACATTTTTGTTTGTCTTGGACTTCAGTACAGAACAGATGAGGGTAGAGAGGAGGGAGGACGTGCAACACCGCTGGAATCAATGGGGCAGCTATGTTGTTGAAGGGCACACAAGGTCGAGCAGTGTGCCTTTCTTTATCAATCCATAGGTAAACTGCTCTCATAAATTCTCAAATAAATAGATAAGTAAGTAAGTAAGTAAAAGTAACGTAAGTAAGCAACAAGAATGCTTCAGTATACAGTGGGCAGTCTATAGGCACAAACAAACATTGTTCGATCTAAATATCAACATGAACAATCCTGAAATAATGTGTGCCAAAGGAGCTCATTTTAAAGTAACAAGAGGGGTAAAGGTTATGCTGATTATACCTGAGAAATGCAGAACAGCATCTGTACACACAGTGCTCCTGTGGAAGTGTGTGTGTGTGTGTGTGTGTGTGTGTGTGTGTGTGTGTGTGTGTGTGTGTGTGTGTGTGTGTGTGTCTCACCTGTCTCAGAGCTCACATTGCACTTTTCCCACAGAAGCTGGTTTGCTCCCCTTAATCCTCGACTTCCTGGCCGGTAATCCCCCCTCCCCCCACCAACCCCAACCCCATGCTCTCTCATCATCATAGTCAATTATCCAACTCTCGCAGACACCGAGTGCATCAAATATTTAAGACCGCCATGCTAATATTGACTTTGCTCTTCATTACTCCTTCAATGAAGAGAATTGATTTAATAACGGAAACCAATAGGTGATCATAGCCTTGGCCTTGAGTTCACCTGGTCAGTCTGTGTCTTGGGATAAGAGCAGGTGGTCCAATAATGGTTTACACACACAAACACACGAAGCATCCTGCAGGAGTGAGCCAAACTGCACGGTTGGTATCAGGGCCACGCAGTACTACAATGAGCTCATTAAATATAATTATGGTTATTTAGCCTTTTAAGATATTCAGCAGCCAATCTGTATTCATAGTGCAATCTAAATTGTTTTCCCGGCGGATCATTTGTCTGACATATAAGGGCCATGTACTATAAAAGGATTTACTTCATTATATTTCAACTAGCCAGTCCAGGTTTCTTTCAGGTTCAGAGTTTCATCAAGGGTTTCTCTGGTAAATTTAGAGCTGTTTTGTGAGGACAGACAGACGACAGACAGACAGACAGACAGACAGACAGACAGACAGACAGACAGACAGACAGACAGACAGACAGACAGACAGACAGACAGACAGACAGACAGACAGACAGACAGACAGACAGACAGACAGACAGACAGACAGACCTGTGTGTATGCCTGTCTGTCTGTGTGCGTGCCTACGTGCGTGTGAGTCTGTGTCTTTATTGATCATAAAATGCCCTCACACAAACGGCTGGCTCTTTTCCAAAGTGCTGTCTTCTAAAACTAAAGGTAAGTAAATACATGCTTCAGGATATCAAAGGAGAACATGACCCAGGTTGTACCCCAGTTATCATTGTTCTAATATAAACATGAAAAAACCCTGACATAATTCATGCAAGAGAGGCAATTTTTAATCCTGAGGTCGTTTCTACAAACAGGTCTACAAATATCAGCACTTGCACAGAAGCCTGGAGGAAGAACTTTTTCCAAAAAGTGTACAGTATTTGTTAAAATCATGCTTTTATGTGGACACGCCCACCAGTTCATTAAGTATGCCTGGTTTGCCTGGTGGGTGGTGATGGGTGGTGATCCACCTGAACTGAAGCCACACCCACAGCTGTAGTTGTATGATAAAGGTGGAGGGGTTATAGGAGGGGCTGATAGTGTGATATTACTGTTTATTTAATTTGACTGTCAAGGGTACAGCCTCCAGGAAGAAACCCTAAATACAAAGTGAATACACCATTGCACATAAAAACGACTTGAGGGTGTCTAATGAAGTACTGTCACCTCATAGACACTGGAAAAAATACAAAAATTGTGGCACTCCCTCTTTAATGCTGCACTATATGTAACTTTTATTTTGTTTGCTTTTAAAATATATATTCAAAGATTTGCATACGATGTATTTTTAAATAGCAGATCTACAAGCATAGCACACCACTTAGTGCCGTGCTATGACCTTATAGCCAACCAATGTGCTGTAGAGCTGGGGCGGCAGTGGCTCAGAGGTAGAGTGGCTGGATGGTAACCGCAAGGTTGCCTGTTCAAACCCAGGCTCCCCCAGAGTCAGTGTCGAAGTGTCCTTGAGCAAGACACTGAACCCCAAATTGCTCCTGATGTGCTGGCTAGTGCCTTGCATGGTTTCTGCCACCATCGGTGTATGAATGTGTGTGTGAATGGGTGAATTGATGCACAATCTATGTAAAGCGCCTTGGATAAAGGCACTATATAAATGCACCATTTACCAGAGCTAAAATTAAAAATATTACATAGATGCTTTCCCGGGTTTAAGGAAAAATAATAGAAACTAGAAAAAGTGGCCCTCGGGGCACAGGATAATAGCGTTTGTGTTGTTTGGACAAAATGTGTAGGAGTAATATATGAAAAATCTAACAGATCTGTGTTGAACACATGTCTATAGACATAGACAGATTTGCATGATGTATGGATAAAATCTGTACGAGTAATATAAAGCAATGTGTGGAAAATGCAGGGCAAAGGTTTTTCCTTGGCCTCTGGGGAGTGTGCATACACAGATCGGTGCAGTTAGGTGAAAACATGATTTGGCCTGTTATAGCGCCACCATGAGGCTGATTTGAATTTGTGTCATGTCATTTCTTCCTCAGCCTAATGGGAATGTGTGTGCATAATGTCACGGAAATTGCACGTTGCCTGCAAACTTTGGAAGGCAATCTTAGCTAATCGGGATGGAATATGCAAAAGCAGAAAAACAGATCCGTGTTGATTCACACTATGGGAGATACGGTATACCGATTTGCATAATGTATGGATAAAATGTGTACGAGTAACATACAGGATTGGCGTCATGGTGGCACTATAACAGGCCGTGAAATTGGGGCAGAGGTTCGTCGTTGGCATCCAGGGAGTGTTTGTGCACAGTTTGGCATCGACCGGGCCAATGGTGCTGGAGATTAGCTGTACGCAGACGAACGGACGGGGACACACCCAGACGGACAGAGTGCAAAACATACTCCCCCCATGCCTTCGGCCTGGTGGAGACAAAAAGGAAGAAAACGTCATCAATGGAAAAAAATGCTGAGAAAAAGTCTGTCATTGGCAGAAACTAAGGCTCTGTCGATGGCCTTTGTAGTTTGTACACTGTTGTCACTGCACTTGGCTACCTCAAACCGTTTGATTTCTGTCCCTTTAATGAATGGATTTTCTATCCATGCCATCTGTAAATATTAGTATGACGTCATGTTACGAACTGTTAAAGTCTAGGCGTTTTACTGCCCGTAACAAGTATGAAAGAACAACATGGCTCATAAAAGAGTATCTGCTTTAATACTCAGTTCAACAAATTACCACACAGTGGCTTTAGTGCATGACGAAATGATAGACAGAATGGCTCTGTGAGCCCAAAATGAGTAGTATGACTTACATGACTGAAGGAACAAACGACACAACCTAACACACAGACAAATGGAACTAAACCTGACACACATTTGTAGTCGGCTGGAGGGAAGGCCACACGCAGCAGTGTCCCCACACCACACGCAGCAGTGTTCCCACCCCGAAGTCCAAGCAGAGAGTGAGCTTTATAGTCCAGGTAGCAAGGCCTGAGCTGCCACAGGACCAATCCGAGGGCTGATCAGGCTCCAAGCCAGGCCCTCCTCAGGACGGCAACACATTAGGGACACAATGCTCAGCACCTGCAGGGGACAGAAGCAACAACCAGTACCAGGCAACATAATAGGCGCTCCTCCATAACCTAGTACCTGCTAAACAAGCCTACTAATAAATACATGGTATAATATATAAAAAGTATAATAGCATTAGTCCCATATATATTCATCACCACTAATCAAAACATAATAAAAAAACAGCCAACGGCTGTTACATGTGAACTGACAGTTTATCTGTTTGCCGCCATAACGTCGCAGGACAAGAAAATCTTAAATATTGACTAAGTACTTGATGGCATTAGTGATTTATTCAGCCACATTTAAAACTGGTTGCTATGGCTGACGACGATCAATGTGGAGCTGAATAATAAACATACATTTCTCTCTTTAAACGTAAGGAAGGATGTATTACCGTGTATTGTTGGCTGATCATGGAACCGCTGTGACAGGCCTAAGTGTATAAATAGAATACACTAGAAATAGATATGGCAGACATGTGCTGTCGTGCACGGGAGAGGAAAGCACTTGGCAGGTACTGTATTGGGGGCTGATGTGATATGATGCGGCCCTGGACCTATTGTATTAATTGAAGCATGTCTGAGCATGTGTTCAAGAGCTGTTGTTCCATCTGCCTGAGCTGGTAATGTCACTGTTCTGACGACACAATCAGGCTTACTGATCGACCGACTATACATGGTTTTTCAGTGGCCGATATATAAAATAAATACAACATTAATAATATGAAACAGTAGCTAACAACCAACACATAAGTGAAAACAACAAGGTGAGTGAGCCACGGGTGAGTTTTAACCAGCAATGCATACCGGGAGCCACAGGTGAGTCTTACCATGCAGCCAAGCATTTGTCGGACTAATTCCTGATCGGACCAACGTATGCACCCACTTCTAAATCAGTAGTTCTCACACTTTCAAGATTTTTCCAAAATGTTCAAAAATAGCAGATGTAAAGTACAAGCTTACACACGGCATGAATTGACATGTAGTGCCAACGCAAAAATTACACAGATGCTTTCCCGTTTTTTATGAGTTAACAGTAATTCACAAAGGACTGCTTTTGCAAAATGATTGCATATCTAAAATCCTCAGAAGATTTAATAGGACAAAATAATAATGCATGGTTTTGTATGTCCTACATGAAAAATCAACGTTGAATCCCATAATAAATTATTGAACATCTCTGAGCATTTATTTTATGCCGTGTGAGCATTTCTGAAGATCATTCGGCTCATCTTGAACTGCTAAAGTGATCTGCAGGACTAGTCAGGGCTAGTAATGGTAAAACGGTAAATGGTCTGCATTTCTATGGCGCCTTCATCCAAATACAACGTGCGTTTCACCCATTCGCACACAGATGTTGAAGGAAACCACTGAAGATACCACCATCGTTGGTAGCAGTTAGGGGTTCATTGTCTTGCACAAGGATACAGTACATACATTGTTGATATAAAATCACATCAAAATAGGCAAACCTTTGGCACAAATAGGTGATCTACGATACAAAATCACAACTGAGCTTGTACACTATTTTCAACAAAGAAGGCTAATAAATTGACAGGGACCAAGACTAGACCTGGAAGACTCCATCAATGAAGTAAAAATGTATTGACTGTTACATTTTGAATTTAACGTAAAAAACAACATACTTCTATCCCTCTGACCGTATAAGAAACCAAGCTTTAGCTGATAACAGGGCGGTGATTCTATCTCCCTCTCACGGCTAGTCTCCATCCCAGCGCTCGGAAGAGCACATTAATTCAGATAGGGGAGATGGGCATATAAATAAATAAATAAATAAAGACAATTAGCTGCGCTTTGAACACAATTTTACTGGCTCCCACTTCACCCGCTGTCAAATTCCGCTCTCATAGGTAATTATTAATTAATGAAACAAGCCCACCAATGGTGCCGGCATCTCTTTGTTTATCAGCCAGTGTTGTTCCTTTCCAACTAGGATTCAAGGAGCAGTAGATATGCATGATATTCATAAAATCTGCCTCATCTTTCTAGGGCACCTGTTCTCAGCAGTTTGTTGTTAAGGGAAGAAGCCGCTGATTGCATATGCAGTGAGATAATGAAGAGGGTTTTTATGCATTCTGTGCCATAAGGGGCGAGCTCCAAAAGTGGTCTTTGGTATACCTCTCTACAAAAAGTGTTATACCACTTTTAAAAGTGATACCACTTTTAAAAAGTGCTATACCGTTTTGAAAAAGTGGTATACCACTTTTAAAAGTGGTGTAAAAGTGACAGGGTATTAAGCTGTCTCTGATGTCTTGGTATAGTGGGCAGGTGGGCAGAAAGTGTAGCTCTATTTCAACTGCATTTTATGTGCAGTGGGTTCATAGTCTGTCTTCCCTTGGGAGCGGGGTCTGTCTGTGGTGGCCTCTCTCTATTGCAAAGCTGTGTTCACTGAGCCTGTACCTAGTCATGGCTTTCCTTAGTTTTAGGTCAGGTATTCTGACAATATATTCTCTATTTAGGGCTAGGTAGCATTCCATTTTGCTTTGGTTTTAGGTTGTCTCTTTTCAGTATGTCAGGTAGCTTTTTTGTTTTCTTATAATACATTAACATTACTAGCAACAATGAATGCCCCTAGTGAAATAAATCGTATAGTCCCATCGAAATTCAATAGAATGTGGTGAGAGACTGAGAGTTGGCTCATCTTGTCCAAACAATTGGGCCTGGATAAACTCCTGTGTTTTGTCACCTGTGAATTCTATACTAAATTATTCGGTTTGGTTGAAGTGGTAAATGTCTGTTCTTTTCATACTGGATTGGACAAAGAATGTATGAGAGAATGAGTTCAAGTATTCTAGTATACTATTTCTCATATTAAAATATTATGACCTTCAGAATACTGCAGGACTCTTATTGCACTCTATGTGCGTTTGTCGTGGATTGCCTTTGTGAGTTCCAGCACATGTAATTGTAAATGATTCTGCAATGTGGAACAAAGCCTCTGAGGACTGTCTTATTGAGTTCAAACTCCTGTGTATTCATTCCAATGTATGTGAGTTATAATAATTCATTAGCATTTTGTATTCAAATTAGTGGGATAAAATGGGGTCATCCCTGATTCCCTATGTTCCCCGGCCGGGTTCCTTGATTAGGGTTTAGGGTTAGGCCGGGATTAGGTTTTAGGGTTAGGTTTATTGTTGTAAGCGGGGAACACAGAACATTTTTAGCCGGGGTAAGTGGGGAACATATAGGTACGGTCCCAATAAAACCCTACCCATGGGGACACAGAAGTATGCTGACAGCCTACCTATTCAGTTGCTGTCAGGCAGAAACCTCTTATCTCCATATTCAAACTTTTTGCTCAAATTTACATTCCTCATGTTGGACTAAAGGTATAGCTCTCCACCAAACAGACTAGGCCTAATTCAGACTGGCAGTGGAATAAAGTCAGGAGATCAGTCGGTTGGAACTTGGAAGGTGTATACCGGTATATATTTTTTTGCTGAATGCACCTGAGAGGCGACAACTGACAGAGATTTCGATGGTGCTAAAAATAGCCTATGGATTGATGTCTTTTTCAACAACAAGCCTGCTTCTATGCAATGGTCGAAAAACCTTCAGTGCTTTTCTACAACTTTCGACCCAACATGACAGTTCGACCCAACGTGACAGTGTACCCACTACCCAGCGCCCATTGAACCGCAGATATTCGGCAACAGGCACACTTACCGACGACGGTGAGGTGGAGAGCTACCTTTAAGGAAATAAAGTTGTGCACCTCAACTTCAATTATCAATACCATAAGAACCCGCCCCTAAGCCCCCCAGTCCCCCCCCGTGCGTGTGCGTGCAACTAATAACTATGCATGATCTGCGGCTTTTATAAAGGTTACACACACCGGGACATTCTGGGAGCGGTGACAACATTTCGCGGTGGACCTTTATTTACCAGTATTTATTAAACTCTAAAACATATATATATGGCATCTTTTAGTGTTGTTGTCAGGCCTGGCTCCAGATGTATCACTTCACTCCATTCACTATCAGCGTCATCTGTATAGTATCAGTCAAGCTAATGTCCGTCTGACTGCAAGGTGTCATTCTCACTCTGATCTTCTGCTATTGTATCGCCATTGGTAGCGCCATTGCTCACCCTGGCCCTCATTCATGAAGTCATCACAATTTATCAAAAGTAAAAGATTCAAAATGTCACTTGAGTAACATTTTGAATCTTTTACTTTTATAGCATAATAGCATCAAATATACTTAAAGAAATAGCCTATTGTTGTTTATTCTAGGCTACTCTAAAAGGTCAGTACAAAAAAATATGTGGATAAAACATTATTATGAACACTTCTCTACCCCCCTCATTCCCCTCTCAGATCTTCCCGTGTTGGTCCTGTACTGTACTGTGCTGCACCATGCTGTGGATGGAGTGGAGGGTGGTGGTGGACTCCCTGCGCGGGCGGAGGAGGATGCTGCCCTGCACCTTCTGGTTCCTGTTGCTGTTCGCCGCTGGCGGCCTGGTTCTCTTCATCCACCTGCAGGACCTGTCTGAGATGGTCCAGCAACAAGGACCAGGTTGGTGTGTCTGCCTGCATTCTACATAATACTAGCAAAGATGGTTCATTTATGAGCCTCCTATTGGAGTCGCTATAGAGGCTATATAAATGGTCTCCTAAGTGGGCAATAGCACCCAGATCTCGTGAAAGTCCGATGTTTACTGGTGCTAGATCTCGCGAGAGTGTGTTTGCTGAGACAGAAGAATTGATTGTCTCCTGATTTATCGCTCTGAAAAAAGTCATTTTTAGTGTGACAATCTTGGGAAGGTTGTGTGGCTTGTGACGATCAGTTCCGATATTTGGTTTAGTGACCATGATGGGGCTGAAGTATATAGTTCAGAAGCTGTGTTCACGTTCACTCTTCCATTGGAAATAATAGACTCCAACCTGCTTCCGGTCTTGTGAAAAGGCAGCCACCTACGTCATGCGGATATGGGAAGAAAACCTAGTAGCAACCTAGACCATATTCACACGGCAGCCATCTTGCCATTAACTCATTCCCTCTCAATGTGGTCACCCCCTCATTAGAGTCACATCTTGTTGTGCCTCTGAAGTTACATTGCTACGCTTGAGTTGGCTGCTCCGTTTAATACACCTTCATGTCTGCTTTTCACCTTTTAGACACTGAGCTGACACTCAATCCAAGCGCAACGAAGAGTCAGAAGTTAGCAATAGTAACACGTGCAAAGGGTCAGAGCCTAGTGGTTCTCAAACTTCTTCATGTCATCTACTTGGCCACGGACCCCCAAATCAAAATATTTTGACTATACTGTCCAAAGCGAAGAGTTGTCAAAAATGTTCGCTTGATTTTTTATTTAACTAAAAAATATACAAGATTTTTGGTAAAATAGCCGACCTACAAGCTCAAAGTGCCTGACAAAGTGACACTCTGTGAGCTTGTAGATCTGCTATTTTTGAATCACTAATTGCGTACACAATTATCACCCCACACAAGCACAGAAATGGGCAACAAAATCTAAGGCATCCATGGAGACAGTGGCGTAGTGATGCAAATGCACACATGGATGCATACAAGCACACATGGCACTCCAGAGAAGCTGGCTAATGGACTCCAAACCACACACATGCACTCAAGTGCACTAATACATGCATATTCACACACACACACACACACACACACACACACACACACACACACACACACACACACACACACACACACACACACACACACACACACACACACACACACACACACACACACACACACACACACACACACACACACACACACACACACACACACACACCATTACAGTAGGATTGGAAAAACAGTCGCCCCTCCCGTGAAACTATAGAAATGGTGTCTCGGAGGTACCGAGACTTGGAGGGGGATTCTGTCCCTATCGATACATAACTCGGAGGACGAGTCGACTTAAGGTTATACTTCCCAATGGCCTAAGCTCGCTCGGCAGTGCCTCACGTGGCTCAAGTCACGCTACGCCTCCGAGTGCTCACAACGCCACTGGGTGGTAGAGCGGCTGACTCATGGGAGCCTTGTGCGTCTTCTTGTCGTCGTGTCCTTGAGCAACAAACTGAACCCATAACTGCTCCCTGCCGATGAGCAGGCTGGTGTCTTGCATAATGGTTTCTCCTGCGTGTGTGAATGTGTGCGTGAATGAATGTAATGGCACATAGTAAAGTGCTTCGGATAAAAGGCACTATAGGAAAGCCAGCTCCATTTATTTACTTTATTGATCCCTGTGGGGAAATGTATTCTCGTTTGACCTGATCCTACTTATTAGGAGCCATTGAAGCAACCACTGAGCAGTGCCTGGGGACCAGAACAGGTGTGAGGCCAGGAGTACAGTACCGGTATGTCCCCAAACGTACATGCATTGTGTTGGAGGAAAGCCACATGTAAGTACAGCTCATGAGCCTAGTTAGTGGTGGGTGAACTAGGCAACTTTAGCACGGGTGCCAACATTGGCACAGTGGAGGGTAGCCTTATACTGGCACATGCAGGTAGCCTAAGTGTGAGAGAGAGGATTTTTATTTTAAAATAAAATATTCTTTTAAAATGTGGTCTATTAAATTAAGTCCCCTGGCTCCCACATCTGTAGGAAAATTAAACCCTGCACATAATTCTACATTCATAGAAACTTTGAACGCTGACTGGGGAGAGAGTCTGAGAGATGGGTAATTGCTCTGAATCTAATGGTCATTACAATGTCCTGATATGAAAGAAAATAATGGAAATCAAGGCAGTGGTAAAGTCCCACTGCCGTTGTGGGTTCAAATCTACCTTTCTTCCCCTTGGCTTGTATACAGTAACCAATAACCATACAACCTTATCATTGCCACCAGAGGAAACAATCCGTTTTCACATTTTTAAGTAGAACTACTTTACTGAAAGTGAGCTAGTTTCATGGGCTTGGGCTCCTTTCAGCTGCAGTGATAGACTTGTTCTTTTACATCCCTTAAAATAGAACTTTTTGGACATGCATTGGTTTTAACCTGTAGCAAACATTCAACTTCAACAAGAGATATTGCTTAGAGGTTCTACTTTAAAATTCCTCGCTGTCAATTTGAAAGCAGAAATGTTGCGTGTCTTCGCGTCGCCCGTCTATAATTCTCTGCAGGTCCTCCTCTCTGACCTGTCAGATTTGGCTTCCCCCATTACCAGACTCAAATTGTTTCCCTCCTTTATCGCTTCCTCCATGCTGTAGTTAACTGTCACGCTGAGAAGCAGGAGTAATTGGCCGTGAACTGTGGCGAGTGTGAAACAGTTGGGAGTCAGTGAGTCTGAAATGAACTCCTGCACACCTGCTGCTCTCGGAGGACAGACAGACACTAACGAAACGCCTCAATCAGAATAATCAGAAGCAATGACACAATCACAGCAGGTATCGATTCGTATCGTGTATATACGTAACTAATAACGTTCATTGGCCATGTTGTAATTCAAGGAATTTGGTGTTGCTGTTGCTCACATTAAACATTAATCTGAACATGGCAACATTAAATAAATGAATTGGGAGGGATACAAATTACTGTAGGCAGCTGGGATTTGGATCTCCTCTGCATATTATGCACATAATCTTGGTAAAAACTAGACTGATTATACTGATTATTTATGCAAAATATTTACAAACGATGTACGCTACTGCAGCACACTGAGACTGAAAGCTCTACATGGGAGGGAGGGAAAGAGAGGAAGACAGAGACAGATAAGCCTGAGTAATATTTAGTTGCGTGGGTGAAAATAGGAAATCTACTACTAAGATCTGTGATTTTCGTTGTGTTACACCAGCATGCAACCGTGTATAAATCAGGAGAGTTATTTATTTTATTTTTTTTACAGTGGGTAACATCACAACGCGTTTTTTTTATTTATTATTTATTTAAATTATTATTTTTCATTTTAAATACTTGACATTGGATATTCTTCATCGGCCACTACTTCTGTACCTTTAATCAAGTAAACTTTGAATACAAAACTTTTACTTGTAAACAGAGCATTTCCACATTGTGGTATTGGTACAGTAGCCTACTTTTACTTAAGTAAAAAAAAAAAGGTTTTAGGGCCATTGAGGCTCCGGCCTTGTCCACTGCTGAGTGTCACAGGCAGCTGTGCTATGAGTCCTCATTTCTATTGGCACCGTGTTGGCCTCTCTGCCAATAAGAGCCACTCCGCCATAGAGTACAGACTCTCCGCAGGCCTACAATTATACTGATTGTCAAGATACGTTTTCTAATCGTCTCACCCAACAATCTGTTTTCACAGGCAGGCATCCAACACACACACACACACACACACACACACACACACACACACACACACACACACACACACACACACACACACACACACACGTGGGGCACACCTACTTTCTGCTACGAAGGCACATCCTTTCATCCAGTTTGCTGTACTGCAGCTGATAAGTGTATTGAGGTAAATGTGGCAGTACTGAATCATGTAAGAGAGTGAGAGACACAAGAGAGAGAGAGAGAGAGAGAGAGAGAGAGAGAGTGCTGTGTGCAGAAAACAGTTGCTATTAGTACCATGAAGGCACCAGGCACAGTGAGAGAGTAAATTTGCCTTAAGCTATGGCGCTTCAGCCCAACAAAAGCTCATATCTAATAGAGTTGAGGTTTAATACATTGTGTGTCAGCTTTGATCTGCCTCTCTCTCATTCTCCTCCTCTTTATTTGCGCTATAGCAGTGCAACAAAGCGATCCAGAACCCCGACGTGGTTGAAGACAGCATCACATACAGTGAAAATGGCCTGCAGTTTAGCCGACAACAGACTTTGGCCCCCTTGATCTCAGTCACACACTTACAGGAGTAATTGCTTAAGAACATTTTGAGAGTCAACCCAAAGAGCCAGTAGTTCAGATAAATTGCCGGCACAAATGTTCATCCCCGGAGCAGCACTCTTCTGATACTAATGTGACTGAGCTGCAGGTGATGACTGCAAGGTCTGGTTTTGTGTCACCTCACTGAAGCTTAAAAAGTGGGTGGAAAGTGTCTCCCACTCTGGCTCCAGAATGCTATACTGTACCAGTGATTCTCAAACGTTTTCGTGCCAAGGACCCCCAAATGGAGCATAGAGTTGTCACAATGGGGACTGCAGTGCCAATAAGTCGAACATCCCGTTAGTCAGACCTGCGTGGCCGCACTGGCCGGTTAAGACTCATGCGTGCTGCGGGTTAAAAATCACCAGTGGCTTCCTGTGAGGTTATAGGGTTTACAGTGTATTTTAACAGTGGGCGAGCATCGGCCGACACATCGCCCAATCGCCTGAAAAGATTAATTATTTATTTATTTATTATCTTTTCGGGCGACGTTCCTCCGCCCACCTTTCGACCATCGCCTGTTCACCTGCTATTAGGGGTGTGCTGAAATATCGATATTGTGATATATATCGATACGTCCTCCCGCGATAAATAATCGATATTGATTATTAAAATATCCATATAAAAAAAATATATAATAGTAATAATAATAATTTTAAATAAAATAATGTTGTTCATAATGAAGTGATGAACAACATGTTTAGAAAAGGAGGAAATGACAGCTAAAATAAAGCAAATCCCACTATCACATTCCACAGCAACCAGAAGTACTGAATTACTGGATGGTGATTTGTCCAAACAGCTTTGTGGGAATACAAAATGCAGAGTGCCATTATCACTGACACCAGTGATAATGGTCAGTTGGTGGTGTTTGTGAGGTATTATGATGATACCAGTGATAATGGTCAGTTGGTGGTGTTTGTGAGGCATTATGATGATACCAGTGATAATGGTCAGTTGGTGGTGTTTGTGAGGCATTATGATGATACCAGTGATAATGGTCAGTTGGTAGTGTTTGTGAGGTATTATGATGAGGGTATGAGTCAAAGGGGGAGTTCATTGAGTATTAATTTAGTGTTTGAGTGGTGCAACCACTCCTATAGACAGCATGTGTGTGTCCCTCCCTGTGTCCGAGCACGAAAATAGAGTTTTTTTGTATGTATTTTGTAGTTGCAGATATCGTGATATATCGTTGATGAAATTTCATACAATATATCGATATATCACAAATATCGCAATATATCGAATATCGTGATATTATCGTTATCGAGGGCCTAATATCGCGATATATATCGTATCGTGAGGTACCCATATCGTCCCACCCCTACCTGCTATCGCCGGTAGTCGCCGGGTCCCATAGACAAATAATGCACTTCCGGAAAATCCACCTGGCTGTCGCCCGCTGTTAAAACGTGCTGTTAGGGTTAGGTTAGTAATGGTCTGACTAACGGGAGGCCGGACCAATGACATGTTACCGTCACGACGGTCACGATTACAAATTTAAGTTAACGATTATCTTAGAAATAATTGCGATTAACAATTTAATTGTGTTTTTGGCGTTGAAAATTGGACAACATAATGAATAAAAATGTAATTTCAGATTAAGGCTTTGTAATAGAAAAATTGCACAGGGTAGATATGACAAATAACTTAGATATATAAGAAATTACTGACATATTTAATCCTTTTATACTAAACAAATGTAAAAATGTTGGAACTAGCTTATCTACAAGCTTACAATGCGTCACTTTAAGCTTGTAGATCTGCTATTTCTTCTTTTTTTATTCATTCAAATCACTTCCAGCTAGATAGCTTTAAAAGCGAACAGCAGCACACAATTGAAAATATGCTTCAGGTACATTTCATTGCACTTTCTCCTGATTAGCTTAATGCTGCCACGCCCACTGGCGGCAGACATTTTAACCATGAATCATTTTCATTTTGATTACATTTTATGCCTGTGTTTTTTTTGAGAAATGCTTTTGTGTGTAATTCAATAAATGTATTATGCACCAGGACACACACACACACACACACACACACACACACACACACACACACACACACACACACACACACACACACACACACACACACACACACACACACACACACACACACACACACACACACACACACACACACACACACACACTTCTTATTCAGAGGCTTTTCCCATGTATTAGATACAGTTAACGAACTCAGCTGGAGGAATTTGTTATAAAAAGGAGCATTTGCTCCTCATAATAATGAACTGGAAAATTTGCCTATTATGTGGCGAGACATAACATTCTTTTAGCGTTTTGGTTCTATATAGTTCACCAGTTCAGTAGTTCATGGCACACAAAACACTGCCTGGAGATTATATTCCCTGTGAAGGGCAGTGGTTAGTAGTAGTACACATCATCTGGACAATGCTTTTTAATTTAATTTTTTCAACCAAGGTTCATGTTTTAGGTTATTAGAGATTGTAAAAGATGAGTTCATTTTTTTTTCATTTGCTGCTTTCTTTTGTTTTAGCGATTTTCACAATTTCTTGACAGGCAGCGGGGGAATTCAGACTTTAGTCCTGTTTTCTGTGTGTCTCAACGGACAACTGGATAATAGGGGTCTGCCATACTGTGTGTTGTAGGCTCCTCAGTTTGTCACCTCCCCCTTCACATTCAATAGATCCCGTATCTTTTGTGGCCAGATTATATACTTTCCTGGGGACTATAGTAGGCTATATAAAAATAAAGAAATCGCCATACAATTTTGTAAAAAACGAAATACATATTTAGCCACTTTCAATCGCGAAAATCGCTAAAACGAAAGCAAGCAGTAAATGAAAAAAAAAAAACATTAAATATTTTACTTTCTCTTATAACAACCTAAAACATGGACCTTGGTTGAAAGAAACAAAGTTGTCCTTTAAAGGGATATTTGTTTTTTGAAAATGAAAAAAACACATCCCCTCACATATTAGAAGGACAATATCAGTCATCAGAACCAAGGACGGGCGTTTTCATTGAATCTAATATGGTTAAAAAAGTGTTTGACAGAGTTGACGGGTTTGTAGCTGACGTGGGGATATTAGCTGAACCGACGATTAGATTGAAGATCAGAGGTGACCGCGCCTTCTCTGTCGCTGCCCCCAAGCTGTACAACAGCATTCCCTTCTCCATTCTGTGCCCTCCGTTGAATCTTTTAAATTTGTTGTTTCCATATTATAGCACTTCTTCTGGCCAAGCAGGGATCATGTCTCGACAAAGTGGTTAAGGTTAAAATCCCCGGTAAGACATTACGGATTGCAGCTTTAAGGGGGAAAAAAGGCATTACTATTACTAACTGTGGAATGTAAGACCATGTTAAAACGTCTCTAGTAGACGTCGTCGGCATGCCATCGGTGCAGTCAATTTCAGAGTAAACATGCCACAGGCTTTCACAAATGAAATGGCTGATGTGTACTTTTCCACCCGTTACACTTGTAGGATTATGAATGTTCTTGTTGTGGGGTGAACATTCATTCTAACTCCTCTTTCACTTTGCATCTCGTCTCAGGATATCATCTGATTATCGTGATTATTCACTGCACAGTATACTACCTCTGCATGTACTATGCCTAATTTCCACGCGCCAAAAACAGATGATCTACAAGTTCATAATGCTTTGCATTAAGCCCTATTTTCCACGTTGTTGTGTGATGGTGTCGCACATGCAGGCAAAAATAAATCCAGTGCAGCTTGTAGATGCAACATTTTCACACAAAAATGTTTCAAAATGTCTACCTATAATGGCAAATTGAATGCATTGCTTTGAAAGGAAAAATACATACAGCAACAACAACAAAATTCTCATTCTACTGCTCTGCCACCAAGATGTGGAATGCTCTGACACCATCCATTAAAGGAGGACTTTCTGTCAACATTGGTCTGAAAAAAGGCCAATCAGGAGACCACAAGGGGAGGTAAATGCATGTTCCCATGCATCCAAAGGAGGTGTCATTCACCGCTGCCGTTTTTCCTTTTTCTCCTTTGCACATAGTGTTTTTGTATTCATTGATGACATGTACAGTATCTTTCGTTACCGTTTTAATGCTTCGTTGATTAATTAAATACATACACACAATGGAATGTCTGACTACCATGTTCCATTTGCATTTCTGACTATTAAAGTATTCAATCAACCAATCCTCAGCCGTGATATCACCAATATTTTTCAAATCAACTCTCATCTTGGCTTTTCCATGAGCAGACTCCCTCCCTCCATCCATCCCTGCCAGGGACTGCGTGGGCATATTGTTTCTCTCTGGAGGTAGAATTTGATCTCCCAGCCAGAGGTCCCGTAATCCCCCTAAGCCCTGTCTGTTTGCAGAGTCTAATTTAGCTGTCTCCTAATGTAATTAAATTGTGCCGATGACCCCTGGAGTGGGGTGGGGTGGGGTGGGGTGGGGTGGGGGGGCTGCACAATATTTCTATGCAAATCCCACCATTGGATGATAGTCGTAGTGATGGAGGTGGAGGTGGTGGCAGCAGGGTGGAGTGACAGGATGTTATTTTACCCTTTTTATTTTTTTCATCCTCTTTGACTGTGACCACAAAGCTGCTTTAAACAAAGCCGTCTTTCTTGTGTAGTGCTGGCACTGTCCCCTGCATTGGGCACAAGGCACAAGGGAGAGCATTGGAAAGCAATACTTGGCACGGCTCACTCCATCGCAGTCATTTTACACAACCCCTTAAGTGCAAAACAAGGGAGAGCTTGTGTCTCGGGGGAACCGGTTACGATAACAGACCTTGATTGGAATGTTGCGAACAGCATTGGTGGTGGGGAGTATTAGGGGGTCCGCTCTGCTATATAGCCTGCTTCTGTGTTCGGCTTGGATGACCACCTGGACCGGTATCCCCGGCAACTGGGCACCTCGGGGAGCAAGGGCGACTGAGGATACCTTAGCTCTAGGGAGGCTTCTGGGATCTCCTGAAAAGAAGGAGGGGAAGAAATGGATTGCCAACGGGGAAGTAAAACCCTGTATTCTTCCTCCGTGCAGGCAGTGTGCTGTGTGGGTATCAGATGGCTACATCACACTGCCTTAGTGCCATTTCCAGACCGGGGCTATCAGGAATTGGATTTGAGAACAACTCATGGCAAATGTGAGATCACCCATGTGGTGTTCCATTTACATTAAATCCGTGGGTTATTCCATGGGCTCTCCCAGCGTAATAAGATTTTCCCTGCAATCTGATCTTCCCATCAGTGGCACATATCACAGTAAAATCCTCACCGCTAATTTAATACTGAGAGCGTACAAATGTAACCATAATGGACCCCATTTGTACTGTTGTACACGCACTTCTGGTTGCATTTGCAGACTCAGTCACTCACAGACACAAAAGTGGATGAATAAACATGGAGGATTTTATAGTGTATAATACGCTGTCAAATAATGGGTTTGTATTTGCCTTCTGCATCTCTACTACGAGCAAGTCTATCATGGAAAAATAAAAAATATCTAAAATGTAAAACAGTGAGGCAACAAAAAAAAGTAGTTAAAGATATGTTTGATAGAATAATCCCACCAAACCAAGGATTTATATGGTTTCTGTCGAGTGGACGTTCTGTCCAAAACTGTGGATTCAAATTTGTGTGTACTGTATATGTATGATCAAGCAGTGTATTATTATTTTTTCAAGCAGCGACAAGGCAGGACCAAGCAGGAAGGCAATAAGCAATAAGAATAATATGCACAATAAGAAACATGGAAGAGTGAACAAAGACCATGTAATTGTGACAGGGTCAGTTTTAATCGTGTGTGTGCTGTCTGCTACACTCACCTCCCTTTTGACCTCCTCCTACGGGGAAACCCGACCCGGGTCACAGCACCAATGTAACGCCACATTGCCCAGGATTCGAACTCGGGCCTCCCGCGTGAAAGTCCAACATCTTAACCACTAGACCATGTGGTCTACACGACATTGTTCTATTGTTAACAGCAGCATCATTCAGTGTTTGTGATGACAATTATGTGTGTCCTGGTCCATTATTCATTACTACAGTGTGTTCGCTTTTCATGTTTTTTTAAGGCTGGTTTCAGTGCTATTTGGCATGACCCTCTACCATACTGTAAAGTTGCAAAAGCATATGACGCTGCATGTATTAGGGACAAAAGAAGAATTTTCACAAAACGGCAATTTTCATTGGCTCATAAAACTTAAAAAAACGTACTATACTTTCCCATGTCCGTATAGGTCCAAAGTTCACGTGTAGAACTTTTCGTGCATTTTGATCAAAGATCCTGGGAGGAGATGTATTTTAATTGATTTTCATATAATTCAAAATGGCGGGTGATCTAGAGGTCAGAGGTCAAAAGTAAGAGCACGTTACTTGTTCAGCATGAGGAGACGCATATGTGTATCGAAGTTTCATTGCCGCCGGTCAAACGGTTCATGAGCTATGCGTGGTCAAAGTTAGCATTTTCAATTGAGTGCTATAGCGCCACCCTTTGGCCACTGGTTGTGTTTGGCATGGCCCTCTATCTCCAAATTTCGCGAAAACCAACTGCACGGTTCAGCCAGAACTGCTATTTTTTGGCGGAAGGAGAAGGAGAAGAAGAAAAAAAATAGCAATAACAATAAAGGACCAAGTCCTTTCAGGACTGCTTGGACGTTTAATTAATAAGAGGTTTATTCTGCCTTAATTCATGCCACGTTGAAAACAGTTGGCCGCAACTCAGGAAGCTACATTAGAATCAGAACTGGAAGAAATAATTTCACCTGACAGGAAATGCCGTACTGTTTTACAGTAACTATTTATCAAATATATTACATATGTGTGAAACTTGTGGATAGTGCAGGTTTTTTTAAGGGAAAGATTTATGGATATAAATAAGTAAACACTGTGATTATCTGGCAAATAGATGGACATTGTAGGCCTACCGGTATTTGAACACATATGGACAAACCCACACCCGACATGAACACAGAGAATACACACATTTTTTGATAAACCAATAGCTATATGGAATGGAAAAGTAATTAAACCCATCTTTTTATTTTTTATTTCTAAAGTACTTATATTGATTATTTCCATTGCAAAACGATACGATACAAAGTCAAACGATACGATACTTGCTGTTTACATCGATATACTTCGATTTTCTCGATATTCGATAGTTACTATATCGTTACACCCCTAATATATACTGTGTGTTGTGTGTATAGTATATATATATATATATATATATATATATATATATATATACGCGCGCACACACACACACACACACACACACACACACACACACACACACACACACACACACACACACACACACACACACTGTAGGAGAGTCCAAAGGGAATCATGGGTCACAGCCACAAATCACATTAGTGTGGAGCTGAAGCTTGGGCATTATACTCTTTCTCAACTATTCTTCACTTCTCTGACATGAAAGAAACCTTTAAAAGAGCTGATGGGGGTAATAGAGAGAGCCAGGAAGCATCAAATTCAGCACAGAAAATAAATGCGTACACGGTGTGTACGCATTTCTTTTCTCTGCTGAAAGAAGCTACATTTGTGATTTTCAACCGAGCACAGACTAGAGGCAGCAAGCAGGGAGTGATGTACATGTAGGCTACTCAAGTACTGTACTTAAGTACAATTTTAAGGTGTGTGTTTTTTCTTTTTTTAACTTTACTGGAGTATTTCAAATTTCAAATACTTTTACTTCTACTCTAACTTTAGTTAGGCCTACTAGTTATTTTGATTATTATTACAAAACATACATTAACCAATTCAGTATACATTTTGGCCATTTGAGACGTGTTGTGAGCTTGTAGTTCTGCTATTTTTAAAGATGGAGTGCCATGATTTTTTTCCACCCTAAAACATGCTCATCAGGTATTATTATAATATAAAGAGGTATAGTATAGGTATAGAGGTACAGTATTTGTTAAAATCATGCTTTTATGTGGACAAGCCCACCAGTTAATTAAGTATGCCTGGTTTGCCTGGTGGGTGGTGATGGGTGGTGATCCATCTGAACTGAAGCCGCACGCACAGCTGTAGTCCAGGGTGTCTAATGAAGTACTGTCACCTGCATAGACACATGAAAAACTGGAAAAATACAAAAATTGTGGCACTCCATCTTTAAAGAATTTGTATGCATTTTAAAACGTGTGAAATGGGACGTTCTGCAATAATGAGTATAAGTAGATTTTGATACAAACACTCTTGTACTTTCTTGAATACCGAGTACTTCTTCCGCCAATGGGGAGGGGTATAGGACACCCCGCTGACGCAGGGAGCAGTAGAGTAGAGAGGGACCTGGGTGGATGGTTGGGTGGGTGGTTGGTCGTGGTATAGTGGGACTGTGAGGTTTGCCCTTTTCACTAACACCATGCTGGGCTGCATTAAAAAACTCCAAAGGAAATCAAAACAGGATAGTGGAGGGGGGGGGCATGCAGGTGGAAACGCAATAGAGAGGCTGCCCCCCTTTTTATTTTTTAGATGAAAGTCTTTGAAGGCTGTAATCAGGGGAGTGTGCCACTCAGCTGCTCCCAAGCCTAACCCCCCATGCAGGTCACTGAGTGGTGTAGCTGCTGGAACAGTACAGTGGCCTTTACTGCAGCAACAAAGGGAGAGAACACCTTCATGGATAGACCCAATCGAAATGCAAAGTCTGACGACCTCTGTCTGTCAGTCTATCAGTCAGTCTATCAGTCAGTCAGTCAGTCAGTCAGTCAGTCAGTCAGTCAGTCAGTCAGTCGGAGCAGGACAAGTCAAGCATGAAACAAAATAAAACATTGATTAAAAAATTAAATAAAAAATAACATATTTTGAGGACATGATCCAATAGCCAGCAAAATGTGCACAATATACATTTAGCTTGCTCATTTTCATATAATTGGTGAGGATCTTATGTTTTGTTCCTTTGCTTTTCATTTGTTCATTTAAAGCACAGAATAAATGTAGAATAGGCTAAATGTTACACACACCCACACACGCCCCTGCTCTCTCTGCTTTCCTGCCCCTCATCATGCACCATCAGTTGTTCACTTGCTTGGGTGTGGTATAAGCGTTAATCATGCAGGCTCCCTCTGGGGAATCAAACTCTCATTTCCACCATGTTCGCCATGAATGAACACGTATGAACATACGTAACATGCTTTTAAAGGTTATTATGGCAGACAGACACTCAAATGAGAAATTACCCATGGCTACAAGCATCTCTCACATGCAGCGTGCTCTCCTCTTGAGAGAGAGAGAGAGAGAGAGAGAGAGAGAGAGAGAGAGAGAGAGAGAGAGAGAGAGAGAGAGAGAGAGAGGGAGAGAGGGAGAGAGGGGGAGAGAGAAAGAGAAAGAGAAAAAAAGAAAGAGAGAGAGAGAAAAGAGAGAGAGAGAGAGAGAGAGAGAGAGAGAGAGAGAGAGAGGGGGAGGGAGGGAGGGAGGGAGAGAGGAGAGAGAGAGAGAGAGAGAGAGAGAGAGAGGGAGGGAGGGAGGGAGGGAGGGAGAGGGAGAACAGTATTGATCAGAACAAAGTTTCTGATAGATTTGGAAAGATTATATTTTATTTGTAGGCTTGGTGCAGTGGGGGATTTGTAAATAGAAGAAGTACAACTTTCCAAATTGATTTCTTTCATAATAAATATGCCAAATTCCATTTCAAAAACTATAATGTTCTACTGGAACTGCAGTTATTTTGCGAATGCTGCTTGCCTTGGGAATCCAATAAACAAAGTTGTTTATTACTTGTATCAGCACTATTTTCCTATTGCATAATAGTCAAGGTAGAGTTTGTACTGTTTTACTATAATATGACTGACGTTCACAATTTTACCTATATCGTGGTTATAGGGTTGTGTATATTATTTTCAAGTAGGTAAAGGCAAGCTGTGCGTGCCCTCTGTGGGTGGTGGTGGCCCTCTCTCTGGCTGGCTGGGGTTCGGAGTGTTGAGAGCCCCACGTACGAGGCCAGGGTGTAGCATGGCCCCGACTGGGCTTTTCCCACCGGATCGTATACTGTAGTAACTTTGGCGATGCCCCCTTCTATCACTGATGCGGAACTGCTTTTCCCCTAGTAGTAGTCATGCATGCGTCACATTCCAGGAGGACTGGACAGCACTGCACCGCACTGCCCGGCTTCCTCCGTGGTGCCTATTCCCATTTATGACCTGAGGGTGATTCTACAAAATGCCTTTTAAATCAGTGGTTTTCAAACTTTTTCGTGCTAAGGATGCCCATGTAGATTAGCCAGGAGCCCACAGAAGAAAAGATTTGTGTTAAAAAATTCTAAATTATTTGAGATTTACTTAGCCAATGCTAAAATCTAAAATGGCACATGCTTTACCAGTTTTAATGGGTTAAAAGACGGCCCAAAAGATGACATGGTCAGTGTGTTCCTCTGTATTCTTGCATCTGATCTTCACAGTTGATGAGCTCCCATTTTGTCATTAGCTTGTATCACTTCACAATAGTGACACATCTTTTGAACGTATCCTAGGTGATGAACATGGGCTAGCCAACAACAGAGTGCTGCATTGCCTAGGCGACACTTATTAAAGTTGACACGCTTCTTTCTTATTGGCTATGACAGATATGGACCCTGATCAGTGCACCAATCATACTCATACACCATCTGTACAACGCTGTCCAACAACAAATCCTCATCTTTCTCTGGGAAAACAAATCTGTCTGCACCGCAGGTTCACCAATAAATCAAGTCTGGATCGGTTTTCAAAGGGCCTTTAATTAGCCGCAACATGGCTGTAATGTAACGTGTTTCTCAGAGTCAAAACTGACGTCTCTGCAATGTCTTCAACGAAATTGTTTCTCTTAACCAGAAATTGGAGAGTTTCAAGGAGAATAATAAACATTGCACTATATATTATATCCCCTATTTGTTTTGTTCCTCGTTCTTGCTTTTGAAAGCTTGGTAAAAAAAAAAAAAAAAAGTAATCAAAGCTGAGAACAGCAGAGTGATTTTGAGACAGGGCGTAACTAGCCTGGGATCAATACCATTTCCAGGTTTCTGGAACGGAAATAACTTCACGTCATCAGGTGGCCAGAACACACAACCTTCTAACTGGTGGTGCGATGACTATAAAGGGGCGATTCACACTATGGTCCCAGGTGCGCACTCGGGACCACTTGGCAGATGTTGTGGTAGTGTGAATAATGCGTACCGTTCCCAGGAGCGGATTGCCCAACCGTCCCCGGGACCGCATGGGGGGCGGGTCTCTGGACCGTTGAAGTGTATTCGGATACGGATCGTTCCAATGTGAATGCATGCGTACCTAAAGAAGGAAGTGGACTTTTTTTTAAGAACGTGACATAATCTCTAGTCGACGAGCCAAGCGTCAACAAAAAAAACACACAGACTCTGCACAACGCGTAACACTAGCACATTTCTCAACGCCGCCCGTCTCAAAAAATAAATAATAATAATGCTAAAGTAGAATCCATAGCAAACTAAACACTGGAGCACAGAACTGACTGACACAGTGAATAGCAGGCAGGCTGACAGTGAAGTAGTATAACGGCAAAGAGCCAAAGAGGCAATGCAATGCAGTGTGTCTGGATTTATTGGAGACAATGTCGCAGAGTTGATGGTCAGTGTCCGAGTGCGCCAGCCATCAAGCACACCGCCACCTGTAGGATCAAAGTGTGTTATGCAAGTGTACCCGGGTGAGCTGTTGAATCTCGGGCAATGTGAATCATGGCCAGCGGGGACCAGGCCACCGTATTCGGAAACGGTTCGAATGAAACAGACTCAGTCCGTCTCAGTGTGAATCCCCTATTAGACTATAAACTCATTGATTTGTGCATTATATGGGTTGAACAAAAACAATGAACACACCACCGGAACACAACTCTTTCCCCCTTATTTCTAAACCGGATCACATTCACATGGCTCAGTTTTAGAATAAATACCAGGCTTTCCTCCGTGGTGGCGCAAGGTTAGGGCATGGCAGATGGTTTCCTGGTATCCCTGTCACCCTATATGAGCCTGCCTGCCCATCCTTATCAAACGTTGGTCCCTGTCAGAGCACTTGTCTTTGCTGTCGCACACACTTCAAAAAGTAAGCTCTGTTGCCAACTTTTAGCACATCACGATTCGCGCTACATGGTTGACACGACACATGGATGATATTCATTAATTTATATAGCGATACGATACAATGATTTAAAATCGATACATGAGCCAAAAATGATTACGTTGGTTCTTTGCAAGTCACACAATACAATATTTTAATGTTTACTAATCAATATAGTTGATCATTGATTCGTTGGGCAGGAGGAGTAGGACGAAGGCTCTACTGTACGTCCTAATGGGTGCTCCTCACTGGCAGGTGAGTCAAGTCAGTAGGATACAACAGCAGTGAAAGCTTATAGAAATGTGTGTGGGGAGGAATCAATTAAATTGGGGAGAAAAGAGGGTAAAAAGCAAAAAAAAACGAAATGGAAAAATACAGAGATAGAGACGGACTGACAAACCCTGTTCTAGGCGGCTGAACTTTTCTACGCCACTATGTGAAAATAGCTTGCTAGATGCAGGGCAATGTAGGGCAAGTTGACATAGTAACCAAAGCATTTTGATGTTTTTCTTTGTGGGAACCATGGAGTCTGTTGACTATCGATAAACTGTGTACACTGTTCTATTCTCCCTATAGTTCCCTAGGTCATTTCAGAAAAAAACTCACCCCCTCGTCTGGGAAAACCGAGAATAGCATAGTATCTGATTTCTTGTACAGTCTCAGAACAAAGACTGAGCCCCTCCATCTGCCAACAACCCCCCCCCCCCCACCCCCAAAATCTCATTATAGTCACAGAGACCCATTTTTGACTGAGATTCCAAAATGCGCAATAAAGTTATACAATATTGCTCCCTGGAGACGAGAAACCTGACCATGTGATATACGTCACCGGCAGACAGGAAGCCAGAGAAGGACGCTGCTCATCACTGATCTCCCCCCGTCTGCGAGGTGAGCCATGCAGAATGTGAGATCACTGTGCTCCGCTGAGGTTTCCATCACTGTAATCCCTCCACAAAGTGGCCGGGTCCGGTCTTAAGACGGGAGATGAAAAGAGAGGAGAGAGGGAGCCCTATTCACTGAGTTGTGTGTCGCCACAGAGGGATTAAAAAAGAAAAAGGAAAAACAGAGTAGATTGTCGCACGCACACCACACACACACACACACACACACACACACACACACACACACACACACACACACACACACACACACACACACACACACACACACACACACACACACACACACACACACACACACACACACACACCTCCCACAAGAAAAGAACAAAAGATAAAGCCGTCCTGCCATCCACAGTGATAACAAGCTGTCAACTTCTAAAATGTAATCGGCTGACTCTGGGAGGAAGTGTCAGTGTCAGTGGAGAGGGTCGCCACAGGATGATGCTTATCACCTGAATGGCACACTGTGATGGAGATGGAGAGGGGGGGGGGGGGGGATACACAGACCCACTGTCTGTCTGTCCTCCCTCCTCTCCTCATGGAAGATGGACCACAGAAATACATCAAACGCCACAACTGCTGGTTGGATCCTTTTCTTTTATGTAAAGTGACTTTGGGTATTTAGAAGAGCTATATAAATAATAATAATAATAATAATAAACATATTATTATATAATAATAAATATAAACATAAATAAACAACAACAATAATAATCATTATTATTATAGTTATAATTATTATAGTTATTATTATTATAATTATAATTATTATTATTTGCATTTCATTCAATCTGACCAGAAGAAAACATATCCCCACCAGCTATAATAAAATAAAGACCAGAAGTGGAATATTAAAAGCAAAGTCAAGCAAATCGAACCCTGCATAATTATACTGTACATACCTCCCTCCTAACACGCCCACTTCAGACCTGCAGATACAAAACATGAATGGCCAATAGAGTGAGGGGACAGTAAGCCATCACCCCTGACAATGCTGACAAGTGATGGGAGGCTCTCTTCTGTCAATGTCGCTCCTTCGCTTCCACCGGACCATTCCCATCGGAGTCCTCCTGATTGTTAAATGTGAAAAAAACATTATTGCTGCTCACACAGAGAATCTAATGTGCAGGTTGCAGTATGGGAGTTGTCACAAGCCTGTAGCCCAGTAAATCAATCCAACATGGGTATTATTGCAGGTCTTTAACAAGGATCCCAATGGAGTATAATTGACCCTATACCTGCCTCGAGAAGAACTTACCTCAAGCTCTCAGCTTTTCTCTCAACTGTCAAAACATTGCTTGAAAGTACCCAATGCAGTGGCAGCTGATAAAGTACGCCTTTCATCGTTGAGTGTAACAGCCATGAACATTGACAAGCCATATAATCTCTGTGGTGTTGCGTCTCTAAAAAGGTGAGTCCATTTACAATACCGCGTGGCAGCGGCACAAAGGCATGTTAGTCACAGCGAGGCCATTTGAGGCCGGGGGTGTTTATTTCAGACTGGAGTCAATGGGGGGTGGGGTTGGGAATCCAAAGTGGATACGGGAGCTATTGGTCCTGTTCATGCGATACGAAATTGATACGCTTAGTTATGTAGAGCCCGCTGCGACAGAAATGGATGGCTGAAACTCTGGGTGTCCGAGAGTTACCTCGTACAATACAAGACGTAACTGGTTCTAAATAGACAGATAAAGCCCCGAACTCAACGCTAGACACCATGCTCATGTAAAGGTATTGGCTGGGTTTCCCAAACGCATATGGTGTAAGACTTGTAGTGCTGCACATGCTCAGATGCCCTCTAGGCCGCACACAGAAGCCTGTGAACATAGACATTCCGTGCATAGATGTGCCACGCAATGGTAGGCCTCAGGCCTCAGGCCTGGTATGGTAGGCCTCAGGTCTACCATTCTGAAATTTAATTTAATAATATTTGGACTGCTGGACAGCTGACAGTAGGCTCTCTTTACTCTTAAATAATAATAATAATAATAATAATATATATATACACACACACACACACACACACACACACACACACACACACACACACACACACACACACACACACACACACACACACACATAAATAGACCTGAGGCCTACCATTGCGTAAAAAATATGGCTTTATGCTGCATTGTATTAATGAATCGTTAATTTCATGTCAGAATTCATTTCATGGCTGTGTACAATAGGCTGCAGGGGAATGTGATGTAATATCATGATCATTTATCATCCTATTATAAATGTGTGAAATCTCTGTCCGGCCTTCCATCTGTCCATCTCTCTGTGCATCGGTAGTTCACGTATCTCGAGAACAGTCCGACTGGATGATTTCAAACTTGTCGCGTGTGTCGCCGACAACCAGAGGGAACGCTGTGCCTGGCATCGAGCCGGTCGTCCAGAACCGTCGATCCAACCGCTATATGCCTGAGTGACAGGGACAAACCAACAAGACATCAGATAATTTCGGGGTCGGTGCAAGAGATTCTTTGTTTTCCTGGTTCACAACAAGTGATTGTAAACTTCTCCGGTAAACACTGAAATACAACAGTTTGTTGTATTTCCCTTGAGATCCAACTATTGGTGCTGAGTGACGTGGCAGCACACCCACCACTGGCAGGCCAACAGAGTGCATGAATACTAGTAATAAAAGCAATGACTGCCAAGTCTAGTGGGAAATTAACAGCAGGCACAAGCTGACTGCTGGTATATTAGGTAGTGGTATGGCATGGTAGTCTATTCTAGGCACAAAAACAGCCAATGTCTTGACGTTCTCTCCTCCATTGCTATTGACAATTTTACAAATTGGGTATTTACTGGACACTCTTCCGACTTCCAAAGTGCAATTTGAGAGCATGCATGCTCCACGAACACTATATAGTCTTCCAACACTCCACAGAAAGGAATTAGAATACTAAAATAGGTATGTGCTACGTAAGGAGAGCCGTAATCAGAATCAGAATCAACTGGGTGAAATTGTGCATAGTTCCCATTGTGTAGGCCTATGTTAAGAAAAAAAGAAAGGAAGAGAAGAAGATGGGTGGGGGTGGGGGTTAGGGGGGCAAGGAGATCAAAGCAGGAAGAAAAAGTTAAGTTTGAAGCTTTTTCCACAAGTCGTACAAAAAAAGGCTTCCCCAAAGAGTTTAAGTTCTGACTGCAGACTCCAATGTCCGAGGAACTGAATAAAAATTATTTGTACTACGTCCTGCCTGGTACCAAGGACTGTCTAAGAAGGACGAGACGCGAAGACAACATGGCGTCGCCATGTTGCTCCATGGAAGGAAAGAAACATGCGCAATGGGCTATATGCAGCCAACACTTCCGCGTTCAGCTTCCTTGGTCTCAACTGCGCATGTTTCTTTCCTTCCATGGAGCACTATTAGCAACATGGCGTCGCCCGTACGGTCTTCGCGTCTCGTCCTTCTTAGACAGTCCTTGCCTGGTACACGGGACTTAGGGCTGGGCGATATGACTTCAAATCAAGATCGCTATTTCTGCACACTACCATTGTACAACAAATTATAAAACGGGTAGGCATTGGCACGGGTGCCAACATTGGTACATGGGAGTGTGTTCTCTGGCATCCTGGCATAAGTGTGAGAGAAAATTAAACATTTTAAAACATTTAGTATAGATTCAATGACATCTGTATGCAAATTACATCCTGCACATAATTCTACATACATTCAAACTTTGAACTCTGACTGGGGAGGGTGTTTGGGAGATAGGTGGATTATTGCGTGGATTATTGCGTCTAATGATCATTCCAATGTCCAAATTCCAATGTGAAAGAAATTATTTCGAAAGAAGAAAAATAAGTCAAAATCTGTTGGAAATGTTTTTTTCATGATGTGTCATAATTAAACATAATATGGAACACTGACCATCAAGAAAATAAAAACATGGCAATTCATGTCAAAAAGGTTGCAGACCCCTTGATATACGTAGGTTAGTCTTCTTCTAGTGTTCTAGTCTTCTTTGTCTTGTCCTATATGTTTTTTTCTTTTTTCTCTCAGTCTTATAGCGCACTACACATACTGTACCAAACCTATGAACCTAATCAGACTAATCAATTTAGATTGGATTATTCGATGAATCTACATGAGCAAGATTAAGTCGATTATTGGTTCTAAATTTCAGTCAATTGCCCAGTCCAGTACAAAACATAACAAAGAATCTTGAAACATGAACCTTGAACCTTGAGTATTGACTGTGGGGGGAGCGGAGGACATTCCACATCCACTTTGGATCCAGGAGGGAGAAGAATCTCCCTGGAGCCCTGGCCAGGGTGTCGTAGGGAAGGGAGGCATCGTGTGTTTGCTGATCGTAGTGTGTAGGAAGGGCAGGTAACCATGCATGGTGCATGGTAACCATCAAGAGCCACTGTGTATGAAATAGTAACTTTCCTGGCCTGTTGCGAGGGAATTGGCAAGGTGCTGCCTGGCTGTTATAATAAGGTGTTGTTCAATAATAAGTGAGACAGACATGAACAGGGGGGGGTGACTGACATAGACCCAGACTCCTGCAGTTTCTTCTTTCTCTGCAGATGAGGATGATGATGCATGGTGATGATGGCAGGAATTCAGCAGAATGAACCCTGCTGGCCTGTCAGGCACATATTCACAATTAAGTAGAGAAATGAGAACTATGCTATGTACTGTACTGTATGTACAGTGATCTGGATGTCACATCCCGAACCTTGATGGTTTCAATGTGTGTGTCTTCACTACCTCATTCTCACTAGCCCTCTCTCTCTGTCATCCTTTTGGAACTGGAAAGGCAACCGCCTGCCATAAACGCATTCAAGTGCAACTTTGCAATTAGAGAACATATGTTTTACATCAATTACTATCTCGCACAGATGCATCAAAGCACACACAGGACGGCACTTCTTATCCTCTGCATCTCCCCACCCTGTCTCAGCTAGCTGTCTAAAGCCACTTCCGTTTTGGCTTAATGACATTGAGCCTCTCTCTGTGGGAAGCCATTAGTATAGCATTGGGGTTGCTGCCAGTGTTGCCAGATTCTGCAAGAAAAGAAGACTATATAGGCCACATGAGAGCCACAAACCTATATTCATCGGCTATTTGAAAATAGCCAATCTGCAAGCTCACAAACAAACAAGCCCCCCCAAAAAACGCAACCTGCAACTACCACTGAATTTACGAGCAACTTTACAGAAAAAGATCAGCCCAAAGTTGCTCATACAGTTGGAGGCCATCGATATTGTCCTTTTCTTTTTGCTGAGGTTTGCGTGATCTGCGCAAAAGGACAGTTAACCCATTTTGGGCGGGAACCCCTTTGTGTTTTAAACATTGTTATAATTTAGCTATTGAAAAATAGCAGATCTACAAGCTCATAGCGCGCCACCAAGTGGCGCGCTACGAGCTTGTAGGTCTGCTATTTTTGAAAAATCATGAAAATATTTATTTCAGAAAACTGGAGGATTTAGAAGGATTTTTTAAAATGTTGAGGTCAGGCCTAAATGGGTCAAATGATAAGGGACAATATCGGTGGCACCCAACTGTATAATAAGTAGACATGGCAACACTGGTTGCTGCTAAATCTTTATAAGCATGTATCACATATGCATTTAAGCACATATTTATTTTCCATCCCCTCTCCATCACTGAAAGCATGAACTCATACATTACAATAAGTTTGCAAGTTTGCAGGCATCACGAGACTCACTAATAGTCACAGTCACATGGTTTTCTTTGACAGCAATGTCTTTTGTTAGACATACTGTACGTGTGGGTCCTTTTAACGTCACATGCAGTTAAAATTGAAAAGCTGTTAGACATCTGCCATGGAGGGAGTTGTAGATGTTTTCCTCATACGAATCATACGCATGTATTTGTTGTTATTCCTCCCCAACTCCCCCCCTCCCCCACTCCCCCGCATTAGACTGATCAGCACAAGCCATTCATACAGCAACATCCCATTTAAAATCTGAAATCTGCAGGATTTGTTTCAGCCTCTACCATAAAACAGCCACTGTTTTATATGATAAGAATTGATTTAGTGAGGCAGAGGAATGAATGGCTTAACTTACAAGGCACGGGACTGTCCTTCATTTCTCAACTTAGTTGTCACTGGTGTTGCTAGATAATTGCTACACGGTACTGTACTCTATATGTCCCATGGCCTTTTGGCTTATCGGGATCTTCAGAAATAAAAGCCATGGCAGAAAATAACATAATCCACACACCCATGCTCGCTCGCACGCACGCACACACAAACACTCATCCCCTCATCTATCGATTGTGAATATGATTTCATGATGAGAGCTGGATAATGTTATGATTTCACCAGATGGACCAGGGGTTGTGATTATTGGTGTAGTGATGAAAGTAGCGGTGGTTTGTCATACCAAACAGCCTAACAGGCAAGGCATTTCAATAATGGAGAGATCAAGTTGTTGCAAACAAATGTATGTGAAGCATCCCCGCAAAAAAGTCAAATTAAATTAAATTGAGAGAGAGAGAACTTCACGTCTAGAGCTACATGAGAGTTGCTGGCAAGGTGCAAAAACATTTGGGCTTTTATTGTTTTTTTGAGTGGTGCAACCACTCCTATAGAGGGTATGCGCATGACATCATCGTACCTGAGTGGCAAAAAACTACTTTCTGGCCTTGACAGCCCATTCATCCAAACAGAAAAGTCCTGTCTGATTGCATTAAACAATGTTAAACTCGCCAACATTGCAGCTGAACGAAAAGCTTGAATTATCCTCTTTCTATCTGCAAAGTTTTTGTTTCATGAAAATCCATCATAGAAACGTTATGCGCTACTTTCTGTCAAGAAATGCCCTGCATTTGATTATCTACTGGTACTGTAGATCGTAATCTACCTTTTGGGCACCCCCTGCGTCTACTTTCTATTTGAAGATCTGGATTCGGATCCATGGATCCAGTCCGGGGTTTCTTCCTAATAAAAATGGCAAAATGGCAAAATCAACAGGAAGTTAATTTTTAGAAAAATAAATAGAAGTTCGAGTTTTGGTGATGTTCTATTGTCTGAATCAACTTTGTGTTTGTTTCCGGTCTAAAAGAGTGACTTTGAGAGCGTACAATGTAAGTCAATGAGGAGCATATTTTGAATTATCAATTTCTAATCACTGGAGCAATTATTTTCTTTTTCTTGTCCACATTTGGAGTTACATCATGGCAAGGTAACTACATCAACCCCGACCTCTACCAAAGTGGCCTTGCCCTTGGAGACCACCCCCTGGCCTCAAGGACCGGACCACTGGTTGAGAACCACTGGTGTAGACGCAGACAAAGATGGTTGCATAACAGTGGATTTGAACAACCTCTGTGGTGGTGGGCAGGGATTTTACCACTGCACCACCCGAGCACCTATAGGATCTGCTACTTTTGATACTTTTGTGTGACACTGTAGTATGATCAAGTAGTAGGGCGTTCATTTACGACAAAACACAAAAAGCTAAAATATGGAGTTTCTGCCCAACAGTACCCATTATCACCGTGGCCTTCTGGAGGTCAGTCTGTCATCAGTATACCTTAGTGTCATATTGCTGACATCAGAGGTGGTCATAATGGACACGTAATGATACCAGATCACATTACGTTCATGTTTGTGATTGACAGCTCATTTGTTTCATTGTTTTATTTATTATTCTCTTTTTCTTTTGTTGAATTGTTTTGATGTAATGCAATGGCTTGCAAAAGAGTTTCTGTTTTTCATTACATATTCAAAATAATCAACCAAATAAAAAAAGTACAAGGTAATGAAGGCTGCTGTGCAACTGCTCAGGCAGCACTCATGCTGAACGACACCCAAACCATTAGTGCAGACAATTCCAAAATGAATTAGCCAATTTGGATAACAGGACCAGATTGGAGCGGGCTCTTGATATCCGGCCCTATTCATGATGCAACGTGTCTTATTTTTATGGGAGAACTTCATTGTGGGCGTTTATGTGAAAAGAGGATTCCAGGGGATCCATGAGAAATGGTAGAATCGCTGTTAAGAAATAAGCCCACTTCAATGGAGGGATTTGCCAGGCCCACTCAGACAGTGGGAGGGAGCCCTTTCAAAGCTGCCCCTGTTCCAAGGCTGTTTCAAATTGGAACTGTCCACACACAGTGACTGGCACAACTCAGCATGTTTCTGAGTCTTTCCACCACTAATGGTGGAAGTGATTTAGTTTTCAAATATAAAAAAATATAATATTTGCATCTGAGATGTAGTGGAATAGCATTTTGTTTTTTAAATCTTAGAAATAGTCCAATACAGTAAATTTTTTACAGTATTTGAGTAGATGTTACTTTACACCACTGCTCTCCACCAGCTCAGAAATGTAATTGGCTCTTCAGCACAGTAAACAGTGTTAATTTAACTCCAAGAGTGTACAGATACCAAATTGAATCCTATGTGTCAATTTAGCAAATTTGTACACTCAGAGATACAAATTAACACTGTAGAGTTTACTATGAAAGCTCTGTCATACCCTGCACTATTAGATCGCAATCTTCTTCAATGACCAGTACCATTATTTGTAGTATTGAGTATTCTATTCAAAGGTATTGTATCTTATCAAAATGGATACACAAATCACTACGGCGTTCAACATGTTCATTGTCATTTGAAATCCTCTTAAAGTTTCCAGTTTTACCTTTGGTCATCCACAAGTTCAGCTTGACAGCGGCTTTCAATATTTCTGAGAACGTGACTAGCTTGTAATTCCACCAACAGATCAATGTAGGCTTAGAACTGACAAATATGTGCATGCCGCTGTCTGCTGCCTGTCCCCGTCATAGTGCCACTGACCCCTAAATGGCAAATCTATCAATTGTGTGTCAAGCTCCCCACCCTCCCCATGAGAGGGAGTGAGGCAGCATTAATTATGAGCCTTTGAGCTACAAGGGACAGTTAATCTTTGTCATTTTGCTCCAGGAGACATTTGGATCTGCCACCGAGATTGGAGCCAGGTCGCAGCTCTTGACCCCTACTAGCTGGTGATCTGAATTCTGTTCACGATCCTGTCAGAGACTAGTGATCATTTGCCTTATCCCCGGCCTACATGGTTTCAAGGCTTTTAAAAGTCTGTGGATTAATGTGTGGCCCCACCACTTTCCAGGGGAAAGTTTTGAATCACCTTAAGCAAGTTCTTCTAGTGGGTAAAAAAGATCTTCATCAGATTAAGAGCCCATGGAGTGTGAGAAATACTGGAAACTGCACTTTTTAGTTGGGTCGTTTACGCAGTTCAGTGACCGTGGAGAGCAAAGGTCTGTTTCTCAATGGATTTGTCATCTAGGAGGGTTATTAAACAGTTATTAAACACGTAAATCGCAAAAATGCAGGGAAATTTGATGAGAGCCCCAAATCCATAGCCACCTTGGGCTAAAAACGGCCATAGCCACTTTTGTGATGACGGCTATGGCTGTTTTTAGCCCAAGGAGTGTTTTTCGTGCAAAACTAATGCTTGGAATGGATTCAGAATCATGAAAACCCCCTAGTTTGACACGTCACAGGCTACTGAAAGCAGAATGAATTTTAAGTAATTTTGCCTTATTGTGCCTTAACAGGTTTTTGATGGTGGCCATATGGATTTGGGGCTCTCATGAATTTTCCCCGCATTTTTGCGATTTACATGGGGGCTCAATTTGTTTAATAACCCTCCTAGATGACAAATCCATTGAGAAACGGACCTTTGCTCTCCGCGGTCACAGAACTCCTGAACGCATTTGGTATTTGGTAAACTGTAAAATCCTTTGTGGGCTTTCAGAGTTAAACTCGTATTGTTTGCATCAGTGTATCATCGAACTGGTTATCACCCAAAGCTATAGGAGACATTTTAAAATTGGTTGCTTTTCATTTTCAAATGTTTTTACTTTAATTATCCAACATGCAAAAAATGTTTTAGAGCCATATTTACATCAACATAATATGTTGATGTAAATATGCATCATAAATATTCTCTTGGACATACTCAACACATTGTTTCCAGCATTTCTAAAGAAATTGGGAGACGTGCTTTTAGGTTCAAAGCACCATATCAGACAGGAACAACCTGCCCTTGTCACTTAGATCAATTTCTTCTTTTAATGCTTTACAATTCTTCTTTGCTGGTTCACCTTACATCTAAGCTGTTCCTGTTTCTGATTGTATTTATTTACTACTTTAGTAGTAAATAAAAAAAGGGCTATCTACTTTATTTTTAAGATGATCCAATATTGCCATCATGTTTGTTTATTTGCATTTAAATTGTTGTTAATTTACATTAACAATACTGATGTAGCTGGGTTTGAGATGGTGGAAGAGGCTTTTTGTGTATAGACAAATCCATGGAGTGGTGCCCTGTAGGCCAGGTGTATGCAATCAATGCTGAGGTGTCAAGCTGCACTTAATGGTACACCTGACCTCAGCTATGGCTGTGCCCAGGGCACTATCCTTGATTTGTTTTTGTTCTGTGTGGACTGTTTTCTTGTTTTGTTTTGTGTTGTGTTGTGCTCTGAGGACCCCCCAAAAAACTAGAAGCTGAACCTCAAGGGGCTTATTTATCCTCTAGTGAAATGTCTATAATAAATTGTGTACTATTTGTCCATTAGAAAACTCTTACAGCATCAGCTTTTAAAATATGGTTATTTGACCAACAAGGCCAACATTAGCATTTGTTTTCAATCCTGATAAACATTTTTGAGCACACGTCAGATCATGCATTATACATTTGGAAAAAGCTCTTTACATAATGAGCTCTCGCCATTATAAAGGGACCGTTCATGCTCGATCGTGTCTAGTCTGCGAGGCTCATTGTTTGGCTTATTATCATTTGCAGATTGACATTGAAGAGACAGAGCATTCAAGTCAAGCAGCCATCTTGAGTAGGTAAAAGACTCGAGGAAGTTATCATAAACCAGGTGTAGATAATTAACCGATTGATTCACATGGGCAAACCAGACAACAATGCAATAGAGAGAAACAGAAAACTGTGGGAACATTTTGAAAGAATTGGGGCATCTTCTATCTACATTCTTGGTGCAGTGCCCCTTTTGTATGTGCTTAATATCTTCAGAAGCGGGGCAGGTCTCACGTCAATACAGAAAGATGATACTAATAAATACCTCTATATTCACCACAGGCATGTGGTGAATAGTCCAGATAGTCGCATGGGGCTAAGCCTCATGTGCATGCATACATTATAGTCTGGCAGTAATTGGCAGGCTGAGAGGATGCAAACTCACTGCCTCGTGAGTGTATAAGCACAGCAGTAGTATGCAGGGCCATGGGCGCAGGTGTTCATGGCAATAAAAAAGAGGTGTGCTGCTTAAGCTGTTAATTCCACGAATGCAAAATTGGTTGGTTTTAATTCAAACACACGTCCTTATTTGCCTTTCAGCTGCTCCCTGCCATGACACACAGCACAAATCATTGCTGTCTTCATATACCGTCTCCATGTTTCAAATGTTCATGTTGTTTTTCCTGTGAATTAACGCCCTACTTCATCCTAAGAGTGTGTCACACAAAAGTATTGACAATTTCACTTATTATTCAAAAATATATATTCTAATAACCAATAAAGTATTACAAGAGCTTGTGACTAAATCATAACTACATTGGATCCATTGGAGTGCAGGTTATTTTTTCCCGTCCTGAAAAGTAACACTTTTGAACAAATACGTGGTTTCTGCCCAGCAGCAATGAAATGTTGAGTAGCATCCTCCAGAGAATATGCCACCCAATAAGATGGGCAGGCACACGCAGAGCAAGGCAACTCTTTGACTCCTGGTGCTATGAAGATTAATGTGACACTGGGTGTTGTGTCAGTTTTAGGCCACTGCCACCTGAAAGAGGAGCGTGGCTTCTTTGCAGAAAGAGACCCCGCTGTGGCACATGTGTCCCGCCTTGAGTGCACGCGTCCTTCTTATCTGGGACAGAATGGGGGGGCTGGTCTAGGGGGGCTTGATGGAGCGACACAGTGGGGGGGATGGGACAAGAATGCCTCAGCTGTGTAAAGCAGTGTGTTTCTCAAAGTGGCGTCTGATCGATGGAGAATCTTTGAGTGGATTCGAAGGGGTCCCCTGGCAAAATAAGGGAGAGTTCAAACACTATATTATTTTTCAGTTATTCGAAAAAAGCTCTTCTACAACTTACAACTTGGACATTTGGCACAGTGGTTCTCAAACGTTTTTGTGCCAAGGACTGAAGGACCCCCGAATTGGTATATTGGCCAAGGACGCCCATCTGAAAAAGTGTTGTGCCAGCCACCCCCAGAAGAGAATATTTATGTTTTTAAAAAAAATCTAAATGACGATGCGATATTTTTCAAAAGTGGTAAAGTGATTGTGATGCTGCATTAACTACTTTTGCTGGGGTACCTGGCCGGGTACCCCCTCGGTACAACATCAAATGCATAGAAACAGCTAGTGTAGTGCCTTAGTAATCTAGGATCATACAGTTTAAATTACATCGTAAACTAAGAACATAGCATCAGTCTAAACAGTATAATATCACAAAATAATTATATGTACATTGAAACTTTAGAAACTATATTGAATGCCAGGTCTACAAATTAACCTGGCATCTGTCTAAATAACATGCTATCTAAATTGCATTTTTAACCTTTGCATGAGACTGATATGGCCGTCAAGGCTATAGTCAAGTGCTACGCGTTGAAGTGTCAAGAGGTGCAGTCTGCAGATTACGGTGAAAGTGTTTTCACAAACTTCTCTTATGGGGGTCCCTGGCGCAAAATCCTTTTCAGATGGGGGTTCGTGGCCAAAATCCTTGACATGATGAACATGTTTGAGAACCACTGGTGTATAGAGTTAAAAGACGTCATTGCCTTCATCAGAGGCATGAAGCTGCCCCGCCCTCCCACCCCCCACCAGCTGTTCCATCTGGATGCCCAGCATCCCACCTTCAGCGTCTCCACATTAACGCCCTGGGAGTGGCATGGCCTGGCGTTTGACAGATGAGGTTGATGGATGATGGATGCCCCCCAACCAGCTAACACAATCACGCGCACACACACACACACACACACACACACACACACACACACACACACACACACACACACACACACACACACACACACACACACACACACACACACACACACACACACACACACACACACACACAGGAGGAGTTTAGAGTTAGGGGTCCTTTAGCTTTGCGGCAGGCACGTTCATGTTGGTATAATCCGATCCTTGATTAGCAGATTCTCGGGCAACTGGTGCACTTGAACCCCTGTCCTGATGCGGCTGCGGTAGAGGTCTGGGTGGGTTGGTCACCGTTTCGGCGAGCACGTTTGTGCATTGCAGCTGTCTGCCTGATGTTGCTGAGCTTCACAGCAGCTACGTTTACAGCAGAGCGCCAAGAGTTTTTGTCAGTGGCAGTGGACTCCCACGTTTTCGCTTGTAAGCCTGCTACCGTAAGTTGGTATTTGAGCTGGTCTTTGAAACGTTTACAAGGTCCGCTTCTGTCCCGCTTCCCCTAACACAGCTCACTGTAAAGGACTGCTTTTGGCAGCCTGGTGTCCTCCATGCGTGAGACGTGCCCAGTCCAGCGCAGCTGACGAACCAGCAGTGTGGCTTCTATGCTGGGTAACTGAGCTCTCTCCAGGACTTCAATGTTGGTAATGCGATCCTGCCATCTGATGTTTAAGATAGAACGCAGGCAACGTTGATGGAAGCACTCAAGCAGCCTCAGCTGCTTCCTGTAGAGGACCTATGATTCTGAGCCATACAGTAGCATACAACAGCCCTGTAAACTTGAATTGTGGTGGTCAGACGCAGTGAGTGGTTGTCCCACACCCGTTTGCGGAGCCTACCAAATGCACAGTTTGCTTTGGAGAGTCTATTGTCAATGTCTTTTGTGATTGAAGCATCATTTGAAATGACACTGCCCAAGTATGTGAACTGCTTCACTGCACTTAGACAGTTAGTATCAATGGTGATGGATGGTGGGTTGTACTCTCCACGGGGTGGGGACTGGTAGAGTACTTCTGTTTTCTTGAGGCTTATAGTGAGTTCATATGCCTTTGCTGCTGCAGAGAAGCGGTTCACGATGAGCTGCAGTGCCTCCTCTGTGTGTGCTAAGAGGGCACAATCGTCTGCAAAGAGTAGTTCTGTGATGTGTAAGTCAGTGGTTTTCGCCTTTGCCTGTAGACGGCGTAGATTGAAAATACCACCATCAGTTCGGTATCTAATGTAGAGGCCTTCTGTTGCATCTGCTGTGGCCTCTTGAAGCATCATGCTAAAAAATATAGCAAATAGGGTTGGTGCAAGCATGCACCCTTGCTTCACCCCGTTGTTTACGGGAAAGGACTCTGAGATGCTGCCAGAGTGTTTGACCTGGCCTTTCTGCCCTAGCCTGGCTAATAAGCCAGACTCAAATCACACTGTCGTGTGGTATTTGAGTCTGGAGATGCTGTGTATGGATCTTGTTTCCCGGTGGGCGGGTTCAAACATTTTCTCTTTGACGCAATTGGTCAGAGCTATACTGTCAGTCAAAGGTCTCAAGCATTGAACGTCACTGTACCAAATCCCGCCCATATTGCATACCGTGTCCCGATTGGCCACACCAGTTCTCTGGTGTAGGAAATGGGCGTACAATTGAGCCTCTCCAGACCGTAATCCGCCGGCAGGCAATTTTTTTTTTGCCAACGGCTGATTCGGTCTGGCTTATTAGCCAGGCTATTTCTGCCCTACATGGAGTTGTTGAAGAATGGTGAGGAATTTGGGGGACAGCCGAGTTTAACACACACACACACACACACACACACACACACACAGACACACACACACACACACACACACACACACACACACACACACACACACACACACACACACACACACACACACACACACACACACACACACACACACACACATGTTATTCTTTCCCCTTAATGCACCATGCCACCGTCCAATTAGATTACCATAGTTTCCAGTGCCTTCCACTGGATGCATGCTCATGGATTATAGTGGTGGAAAGTAACCAAGTACATTTACCCAAACACTGTACAAGTGTCATGTTGAGGTACATTTGACTTTACTGGAGTACTTGGAGTACGTGTCGCAAAGCGACTCGTTGTGAGCTTGTAAATCGACTATTGAAACGGGACATTCTGCACAATGAGTATTCACTTTTGGTACTTTACTTTGTCTGTGAGGTCTTTCTGACCCATTTTGAGATTTTTAAGTTGATTATCTTTCCCTGTGAATTGATTGATTGAATATTTTATTAGACAACAAACAAATGCAAACAGCACAATGTACAGTCAAGCATCTTGTCCAAAAGGACTTCCCCGAAGAAAGACTTTGCGGTCTTGTTTACATTCGGGTCCCATACACTCACACACAATCATGACATGAACAACAATCCAGAACAGCAACAACAATAAATAATAACAATCACAAAACAATAACACCATATGAAATTTCTCTAAACATGAGATATATGGCATGTACAGGTTGGGAAGGAAGTACAGTAAAGGGGAAGGGGATAATCAGGATAAGGTGGTGGGGGCGATCACCTCCTCTCCCTTTGACCTGCTGACAGGTGAATTTTTAGGTCTGTCTTGAAGGAAGCCAGTGATTTGCTTGTTTTGAGGGAAGGGGGGATGGCATTCCACGCCTGAGTAGCAGTGCTGTGGAAGGTGAATTTTCCCATATTTGTTTTATATTTGGGTGCATGGCACCAGATCGTTGTTCACGCTCCCTCTAGTATCGTGGCTGTGGGTGTTGCTCACCTTTTTTAAGTAATTTGTCAAGTAAGTGGGTACTGAGGGCATGGAGGATAAAGTTGCATTTACAATTTTGAATTTCAGGCCCATCTTCAATTGCTTGACTCTATCTTCTACTCTGAGCCAGCCTATGCTGTCAAAATGCTCTGCATAGAGGTGGTTCATGGGCCCTAGGTGTAGAAGAAGTCGGTTTAGTTTGTTTTGGGAAGTTTGGAGCTTAGTTTTCTATGCCATTGATATGTTTGAGAACCAGGACATACAAGCATAATACAAAATGGGCAGTATGAGGGCTCCAGCTAAGGTCCTGAGGGCCCTTTTGTTAACAAAGGAGGAGATTCTGCCCAAGAATCTTGTCCTTTGATTTACTTTTTTGATCACCCTTGTTGCCATGCCCTCACCCGTCAGTTTATTGTCAAGGATACATCCTAGATATGTGACCTCTTCTTAGCTGGAGATTACTATGTCATCAACTCTGTCCTGTTCAAAAATGAAATAACTAAAGTCTTGGTGTGTGCGACCCACTACCGTTATTTTGATCGACTCAGACCTTTAAATCATTTACATTTGTCCTACTGAGGGAATGGTTGGACCCAAAAATAATTGATTCCGTTCTGTACTGAGAGCCTCCTCAACCTGTGTTTTGTTTTCTCCCAATATCAGGAGTGCTGAGTCGTCAGCAAACAAGAACAATTTGCAATTACATGCAGTTTCTGGAGACAGTAGTCAATAACATCACAGGAAAAATAATATCTTTGACATGAATTCAGCTTGTGCGGTAGGTGGCTTTCTTCAGTGTTAACTATACCTTTTGATGCCAATATTTGGTACATTTTGAATACTGAACTTGTACTTGTGAGTACTTGTGAGTACTTCTTCCATCACTGATTATCCATTCCCTCCAGAAATAGATTAAGCGTGGGTGGTGGTTGGTGTGGCGGCCGGGTGGACGGGTTCTTGCAATGATTTTCTTTATGTTGTCAGCAGCACAGAAGTGTTAATGGTATTTCTTATCTGCGATTGATGAAATGATGCATTCAGGGATAAGGTATCATTATTATTAGTATTCACAGATTAGGTCTATCGACTGTATGGAATACTTTTTCTTCCCCTCAGCAGCGTAAATAATAAATAAATAAATAAATTAGGCCATCAGGTGTGAACACACACACACACACACACACACACACACACACACACACACACACACACACACACCAGCACACGCCACACAGACGCACGTGTACGCGCATTGCGTGATGATCTCATTCATTATGACTTAGTGCATTCGATGCGTATGACAGTGCGTAAAATGAGCTGCATGCAGCCAGGTGCCATTAGAGCTTCCTAATTTGCATTCTCTAATATTTGAAGAGGGTTCCGTCAATATGGAAAGAAGTATTTGCCTAGAGTGGCAATACATTAGGTTCGGGGGTGGTTCAAACAGAGATTGCCTCACATTAACTTTGCAGATGCATGGTCTCATGGTCATGGCGCGGATGATTCCTTACCCATTCCCAGCATCATTGAGGTCATTACCATGTCCATATTTAAACAGGTTGATGAGGCACATTTTTCTGTTTACGACGATCTAGAGGCAAAGGACACAGTGTCTCCTTCCAATTCTTAGCTGTTGATTATCGTATATACAATAAGTAAGGATTTTGAATGTACAGTGAAAAGTTACAAAGGTCATGGAATCATCGAATGCTGCCGAAAAAAGAACAGTCAGTCTGCTTGGTGTAGATACAAATTGCACCCGCTGGCCATGCATGCAGGAGGATCCATGGCACTATAGAGCACTTCATGGTGAACGCCCCAACAGTTTTCTGAATAACTTGCATTGCTATGTCATTGGTTCTTCTCACGTATTAGACCCCCATCTCAAAATATTTTGTCCCAGGAACCCAGAAGCAAAGATTTGAGTAAAAGATGTTTGCTTTAAAAAAAATCACACCCGTGTGAACTGAGTGGTGTAAGGTCTTATATAGACTGATCAGCTGTGGTCTGACGTAATAAAATCATGTCTGACGTAATGAAATCACACCCGGATGAACTGGGTGAACATAGCAACCATGCTCATTTTTTCAGCACAGACAGACAGACAGACAGACAGACAGACAGACAAACAAAGCCAGTCGTAGGAGTGGTTTACACCACTCAAAAATATATATAGATTTATAGATAGATAGCAGATAGCTCATAGCGCTGCACAAAGTGACCTGCCATGAGCTAATATATCTGCTTTTTTTGAATACCCAAAGTATAAAATAATGGTTAAAGTGGTTAAATTCTAAAATGACACAGATGCTGGATGTTTCTAAATCTAAACCAATAATGAAACATCGTGCAATGCATCAGAGATATGCATGACATTGATGGCACCCAGCAGGTATATTTAGCATTCCCTGAGCTTTGCAACTCAGTGCTGCACTAAAATACTGAGAAGACAGCCCACCATATCAATCAGAATGCAGAGGAAAGGGTGTGTGACAGAGAGTGATTACATAAGGAAACATGCTGCATGGGAAGCATTTAAGAGTTTAGTGTTATATTCTTATATTCTTGTGTCTGTTGATAAAATGAGTTGTAGACCTGGGTTGTAGATATGGATGGAGCGTGCTCACAATCATATATTTTTGAAGATTGACTGCAAAATCATTTTACCACAGATTCCTGGAGGGAGGTAGTCTGTGACCATTATTTATTGCATTTATTTGCTTAAAGTTAATAAGCAAATATTATATTTTGTGGATATTCCACAACACATTAAAAGTATGTTGAAGAAGAAAAAAAATATTCCAAAAATCATGGCATAATGTATAGTTCTGCTGCAAAGTTGATTGCCTCTAAATCCTATTAAATTTGGAGGGCTTAAAATCAGCTGCCAGAGTCGCCTATGTGTAAAATACAAAAGAAAAAAGAAAAATAAGTTGCTGTGAATCAATCAGGTCCAATCAGATATTTAATCATGTCAGTTCAGTGCCATCTAAGAAATACAACACGTTATATTACTGAGGCTCACCTCATCCTATTTGTCACTGTCCTTGGGGAGACAAAGTTATCTGCGGGAGAAGATTAATCTCTCTTTTCACTTGGCTTTTCTCTCTTTCAGTGTGAACCTACCCGGAGTGAGATCTTTTATTTCAACCCATTTCAAATTAAGACCCCTGGGTCTGCCACCACCTGCACCCCTGCTGGCCTGCATGGACAAATCACGTCAGTGGCCTCTACTGTCTCCCCTCCGACGTGTCCCTCTCAGGGTTAACTTCTCCTAACGAATTGCGTACATTCCCAAAGGTTTGAACTACGTGCCCATGTACCATCCTTGGGAAAAATGAGAAAATCTCATTTTGAGCAGGTTGGAGAGGATAGGGGAAGAGGGATCTGGTCTCCCTGCATGGCCAAGCTCAACTAATGAATCTTCTTAGCATATATTTGGCCCCTGTGCTGGGTCTCTTACTGGTCCCCTGTTAAAAAAAGGCCAGAGGGGTCGATGTGCTCAATATCCCTCCTGTTTAATTACTCACCTCATTACCACACAGCTGTGCAGATTGACGATCAGCACCTCTGCCCAGTGTGGCGTGCACTGCACCGGCCATATAGTGACTAGCCACTCAAAATACAACCCCAATCGATTGGTCTCTCTTGTTACAGCTGTTAACAGTATTGACACCATCAAAAAACAAGATGACCAGGTTGAGCCAGACAGGGTTTCCACAGAAAACATTTGACAGGGCAATTTGCGAGTTGAGTATGACTGAAGGGTTTCATTCCTTTTGAAAAATGAGACCTCATAGATTTGATAGTGGAAAACAAGATATAGATATGTTTTGAAGGACTGTAGGTAACTTAAGCCTTCGGTTGACCACAACATCGTACTCGGTATAGAGCTAAGATCTGCCAAGGTAGCAGTTATGTATATTCCCCACTGACACGCCCCCGCCCAATTAGCATAACCACTTTCAACCTGGCGTCCATACTTTGGGCATTAAGAATGTAAAAATAGCACTCGTGGAAAGTGAGGGGCTGGAAATTAACTAATTATTTCTCTGTTGGTCTTCTTCCGTAAACAAGGTAACGAATGTCTACATCTGCAGAGTAAAACGACCTGAAAGTCAATTTCGGTGTAATTCCTTATCCTTGAGAAAAATAATCAACTTTAACATGCGTTGCCAACTTGCCACCGACTTCCCAAACAGTCACATTCTGTGCCATGTCAGATATTCAAACTAAATGAAACATCTGAGTAGAGGGTCGTTTCACTTGGACCTTTGCAGACGAAGCGGAGCCCTTAAGCGTTTCCCCATGCCTCCCAATCCTAAACAGGCAGATTAAAAAGGGTTTGAATAATGCATGGGCACAAACTCCATTCAGGGTTCAGCAGCCTCTCGGCTGACCAGCGATAAATCACGCTCGTATTATCACCCCTGCAAAAGTTAAGAAAACGATAAGCAAGGTCCCAGTGACACAATGATAAATTCTCATTCTTTCCCATGGAGATGGAGATGGAGGGGATTTTCGGATCCGCTAGGCCCTATCCTGAGATTTGGGGTTATTGATTCTCTTTCTTTTTAGCACTGCCTTTGCTTAACCCATTAAAACTGGAGAGTCGTTTTTCATAATTTTACATCACAATCTTTTAACCACTTTCTTTAACCATATTTTATACCTTGGCTATTCAAAAATAGTAGACATGCAAGTTCCTAGCGCGGCACAAATGAGCTTGTAAATCTGCTATTTTTTAAAAATCTTGAAAATAATGTGCAAATCTTTGAATATTCTTTTAAAGCGACAAAATACATATCAATTTGGGGGTCCTTGTCATGAAAAGGTATGGGCACCACTGATATAACAACATACAGTAAGCATTTTCAGAAAACTGGATTTAGAAGACATTGTAGAATCGGTCTAAATGGGTTAAATCTGTAATTTGATTAATTCCGTAGGTAATTTGTACGTCTTGGCTGAATTTGAATGATTCCCTTTAGTACAGCATCACAGTGCCTTATTGCTTCATGTTATCAAGTGGAAAAATGCAGCTGTTTCCGTAGACTAAAGGAATCCACCTATTTCATGGACTGAATTTAAATTCAAAGCCTTACTATTTATTTGTTTTCTTGGGCTTTTCCCACCGGGGATATATCCAGCATGTGCTGATCTGTTTGCAACAATCTGCTTTATATTCATAGAGCTATAAACATTCACATTCTGGGAGCAGCTCAGTTGTCAAACCTTTTAGTCACTGATCAGCTATAGGTTCCCAAACCATTCAGAATTATCCCCCAAAATGTTCTTGAACTGGGGACGCCCCAAAATAATCATATTTGAACTGTGGACGCCCCAAAATAATCATATTTGAACTGGGGATGCCCCAAAATAATCATATTTGAACTGGGGTTGCCCCAAAATAATCATATTTGAACTGGAGACCCCCCCAAAATAAAATTATGAACTGGGGAGCCACACTCTGACAAGCACTTGGTAGGCATTACATTTAGGTTGACTTGGTTCCACAGATAAACTTTTGCCTCTTTCTTACGTAATATTTGACAATTTGGTCAATGTGGTATTAACTTACTTACTTATCCTCTTCGTCCCGGTTGGGGCATAAGGCCGCAATCATACACTGCCACTGAATCCTGCCTCGTGCTTTGGCCTGTGCTTCGTCCCAGTGTAAGACCCATCTCCTCCATCATCACTGTCCTTCGCCTTGGGTAACCTTTCGTTGGGCATCCTCAATACATGCCCGAGCCATCTTAGTCTGCATCTCTTTATCTCAAGCTGCCCGTCTTCTTCTAAAGTTCGTCATTTGAGATTTTATTTGGCCAGAAGATGTTGCAGATTTTGTGTAAGCAGCTAAGATGTCAACCTTTCTCATATCCTCTTTCGTTTCTCTCCAGCACTCAGAGCCGTATAGCAGGACAGCCTTAACATTGCTGTTGTAGAGCCTGAGCTTGGTTTTGAGGCTATATTGTTTGGACTTCCAGATGTTGTGGTTGGCTGAAAGCACCTCTTGCTTTTTTTAGACGCGTCTTGATGTCTTTTTGCGTTCCACTTTCTCTGCCAAGGTATGTAAAGTCTTTAACACATTCCAATGTAATGTCTCTCCATCGATGGTGATTGGAGGTGCTGTTGCTGTGTTGATGCACATCACCTGGGTATTTTTCTGGTTGATGTACAGACCAGTTCGCTTTGCATAATTGCATAGCCGGTCAGACTTTTCCTGGAGGTGGCTACGAGTGGATGCCATGTCGTCTGCAAAGTCAAGGTCTTCCATAAAAGAGAACAGGGTTCATATATATCCTGTATAGACCGGTGTTGGTTTGTTTACTGTTGAGGTAGAAAACAATGTTGCACAGTAAGCTAATCATTTGGGGACCACCGTGGGGTTCCGACCCACAGTTTGAGAACTACTGCTCTAGGGCAGTTGCGGCTAGTGTCTCATCCCTTAACCTGATTTTATCCGTTGTTGAGAGATTTGGGACTCTACTGACACCAGCCTCCACTGTACTCTAATAAAAATGTATCACAGGTCGATTCAAACTCACTAAACACATCAGTATATCAAAGTGAAATATAGAGACATACACCCCTAAAATTTGTATACACGCTAAAATCCAGAGAGTGTACATTTACAGTGTACCTGCCTCAGAAAGACCTGCAGTTGCCACAGTAGCACCTACAAGGCAATGAGGCATAGTGATGTCTAATGCAGTGACATATCACTCACATGAAGTTCCACCATTTATTTGTTCCATCTCTTAACTCTGCAGTTATTGCATCCATTTGTTTGTCGTAGAGCTCCCTTTATAATAGTTACAGTTACGGTATGAATATGAGAGGCCTGCTCGCATTCCCTCTCCCCTTCCGCTTCACTGCAGGTTTGACGTGATTAATATTGTCACAGACGATATTAATGCAAGTCTATTTTTAAACGCTGACAAAGGCACGGCTTTCTCTCACACCAATAATACTGCTGATTGAGAGCATCTGCTTTTTTTCTTGCTTTTTTTTTTTTACATAAGAGAAAATGAATGTACGCAATAATTCCTCAGCACATGTTGGTGTGTTTTGGTCTATATTTAAGTACTGCGATTGCAAAATAGTACAGTATGTGCGAGGAAGAACAGCAGTGTTCTTTGGGGGTAGGGGGGTGGCGGGGCTGGGGCAGCTGGGGATTCATCCCAGAGTGGTGAGATATTGAGTGTAAGCTCATTTGTGTTTATAAGGGGGTGATATTAATAGCTCGTCGATAATGGGATATTTCAAAACTCTAAAATTATAACTCGCGGAATAATTAAGCTGGCGAGAAATTCACTGATTAAAGACGACAGTTTGATAGTCCTGGGAGATCAGAGGGATTTCTAATGCTTCTCCATCTACCTCTTCCCCTTAATAGATTACCACTGATCTAGTTGGGAATTGAAATAGTGTATAAGTGAGGGGAATGATGCTCCATCAGTGTTACGATGGTGGTATCTGTACAACGTAATGTATATCATGTGATTCCCATTGCACTGTACAAGCTGAGATCATATGTGACCAGATTTGACTGAGAGCCTGCCATCGCGCAAATTCCAGCTTTTCACCAGGAGGAGAAAAACCTTTTTTTTCCTTTTTTTTCCCAAAATCAGTTCACAGGCAGACTCTTCACATACTAGAGCATGTCTGAAATAAGTGTCAGAGCTGAAATCGACATGTAAATATGAAATAAATGCTTAAACATGTAGCTAGGTGTAATGTTAGAGACCACAGAAGTGAACCTTTCAAGCCTGTTTTCTCAACTCGCTGTTTTATGCAAGACATTACTCTATAAGCCATATCTCCAAAACTGGTGGGCCAAACTGAACAACCAATATGTCAATTTGAAGCTATGATTCCCTGCTTTCATGAGACATGAAAAAACGAAAATTCAAAAACATCCAATGGCAGTCCCTCAGTCAAATTTAGTCACATATTGTCTTTACGCATGTAGGACAACTCTCCCGCCGGATCAGAAACCGTTAGAAGAAGGGCAGGCACACTCAACTCAAGGGGAGTCTTGAGGAATAATCTCTTGGTTGCTGGGTGCATGCAGATTCTTGAAGATGTACAGAGAAAGGAATATCCGCACTCCCTTGAGTAGTTTCTTATGAACTTGGTTTATTGAAGAACAATTGAAACAACAATTGGCCTTCCTCAGCGTTTCAAAAAGAGCTGAGGAAGGCAGACGTGCTGACTCGAAGAGTCTCCTACTTTGAGTACGAGACACTTTGAGTCGGTCATCAAATTATTGGTTTAGGAATGCGACAAAAAAAAAAAAAAATCTCATTGAATTCAAGGCTTCATGGGATGTGAATTGATAGAAAATATGTACGTTTTTTGTGGTTTAGTGGATATGTTGGCAAGATATGTGTCAGCACCCACACCATCAAGACTAAATCTGTAGTTTGGCAAACAAACTTGCTGAATTTGAGTCACACTTATAATTATGTTTGCTCTTGCTGCAATATAGCATGTTTTTCAAAAGCTTTATTAATGACCGGGGACATTGTGGGAATTCACTGTTAATTACTGTCAGGGTACAGCATGCGTGTACATGTAATTATGTGCATTGCAGGCGTGTATTATACCGTACCTGAGTTGTACACATACATCGTACTCCTCGATTGTAAATCGACAACCTCTTCCAAGCGTACCAGCGCACGGATCACCGTACCGCACCCGGGTACACAGTGATGGAAGTTGTAGCCTCATATTTCTTACCCCAATATAGAAATACTCACTGTAAAAGTGTGGTATTCATAAACATAATTTACTTGAGTATAGGCACAAATTTAAAAAGTTCTCATTATGCAGAATGTTCAATTTTAATCTTCAAGCTCACATGTCAACTTAGATTGGCTATTTTCAAATAGTCAAAGTATAGGGCTGAAGTGGTTAATGTGTTTTGTAATAATCAAAATCTACAGTAGTAACTAATTGCAGTGGAGCAAAGGTACAGTATTGAAAATAGTAAAGTACATTACTTTACTATTTCCAATTTTCAATACTTATACTTCCACCACTGCGGGTACGGTATGCAGTGTTTACAGTATACTAATCAAAAGATTTGGTGAACCTTGACCTAGTTTTGACGACCATGCAGACTTAATTATGCAATTTAGATGTAATTTAGATAGCAGGTTATTCTGACAGATGCTACGCTCAATGTGCACCTGATCAAACTTAATCAACTGATCAACTTAATATAATAATAATATAATACTTTATACGCACACACTAAAAAAACATACCAAAACACGCACAACAAAACGTATACAGTATGTAAAACGTATGGTTGCGCAACTGGTATCCTAGTTTCAATGCACAGAATATTATTTTTGTTTAAATTGATGCTAGGTTAGGTTTACCTAGGCTGTTATCCTATAGTTTACAGAGGCACTACACTGTCTCTCTGCTTTTGATGTGTTTACCATGCGTATTGTAGGCTAAGTCTCTGGATAAGAGCGTCTGCTAAATAAAATGCCTAAATTGTAATTTTCCCTGAATGTGCTATTTGCGTGCATCACCCACTCTTGCTGATTGGACGGGCACGAGGGCCAATGAAATCGAGTGCTGCCCTCAGAAGCATTCCAAGGCATATAAGTCATCTGCGTATTGCTCATAGAGTTTCAATGGAAGTTGCTCAGTGGCGTTTGAAGCACCCGGTAGCACTCTACAGTACCCTACTTCCGCATTTCCGTGATTTGGGCACCAAAATTTGATGCCCAAAATGCGGAAGTGCTAACCTCCATGAATGTGCCTGAATCGATTCATGAACAAGCGCTCTGTGTTGAACCCCTCTTTTGCTCATCTATGTACTTCGCCTGCCTGCCGTTCTAGCTTTGGCCAGTAGGGTGGGGCGGCTACAATGTGTCCCATCCGCTCTGGGGGCTTGGTACATGCATTTGAGTGCATGCATGCATACAGTAGCCTACAGTATAGTCATAATACAGAGAGCAGCTGAGCTTATTAACCAGATGTGCACAAGCCTGATTCAGACGCCATTCATAGAGAATCACATAGACACAGAGCTTGTAGATCTGTTATTTTCAGCATGCGACACCACTGTGCATTAACAACACATGAACCCTATAGCATCCTTACAGCCGGGCTACACTGGGCGCGGACTTTGCTCCATTCCGTTCAAGGAGCGGAGTCCGCTATCAATGGAACCGGGCTACACCGAGCGTGGCTGCGGTGCGCAAGTTGTGCTCCGCACGCAAATCATTTTTTACGCAAGTGCTCTATTTTTTCATGTGTACGTGGGGGTTATGCAGCCCTTCGCCTCGCCTTCAGAGGAAAGAAACTCAGTAAATACACCCACGGTACGGTACGGTTCCGTTCCGTCCCCAGTGTAGCCCCCCCCGTTATTCTGACCATGGCATAATAGGCAAGGCAAACATTCTGCAAAATTGGTAGATACAAGCTTGCAATGCATTGCGTCGTGAGCTTGGGGCGGCGGTGGCTCAGGGGTAGAGTTTCCAGATGGTAACCGCAAGGTCGCCAGTTCGAACCCGGGCTCCCCCAGAGTTAGTGTCGAAGTGTCCTTGAGCAAGACACTGAACCCCTAATTGCTCCTGATGTGCTGGTTGGTACCTTGCATGGTTTCCGCCGCCATCAGTGTATGAATGTGTGTGTGAATGGGTGAATGTAATGCACAATCTATGTAAAGCGCCTTGGATAAAGGCGCTATATAAATGCACCATTTACCATTTATTTACCATTTACTTGTAGATCAGTTATTTTTGGTTAATACATTTGGTGTAGAGGGGAGAAAGGTACAGAGCCCTGTGGGACCCCAGTCAACAAAGTCGGGTTTAAGTGGATAAGCGTCAGTCTAGCTAGCCCCACAAATCTACTACCCTGATGGAACAGACCACAGCAAATCAGCAGCCATTAGAGGTTGGACAGTAAAAACAAAACTAATGTTTTTCTAGCCAGGGCTCCTTCTCAAGTATGAATGCACTGTCAACCAAACATCTGTCTTAATAATGTGGTGTGGTCTGGGACAAAATGCAATAAAACCACTCACGGATAGTGAGTGCTGCTATTTTCCACTAAGCACAATCCACCGAATAACTGGCACATTGCATTATTGTTCACTCAACCCGATCCATATGGAGGCACAAAACACTGAGATTTCATTCAAGGCTGGAAAATGTGCACCTGTCCGATATTACCTCCCAATTCAAAGCTGAAACAGTTACAGCAGTGCAGTCCGGGTTCACTCACATGGCACAGCGATGCAGTTGGTCCCCCAAAACAAAGTATCACTGTTGAAAAAAATAAAAGAATAAAAAATAATATTTATATGGACCTTGATGTGCATCAACCTCTCACACACCTGAAACACCTGAAAGTCAGATAGTCTACCTACAACATGATCATGGCACCTTTCAGTTTAACTAAAAGCTAAAATGGCTAAAAGTTCCAATTACATGGCTGTTCTTTATCTGGCAAAAATAATATTGATAAAGAAAGAGCCTATACGGAAGCATGCTTTGTACTGTAGGGAATATTAAATGTGGCATTGTGTGTGTGTGTGTGTGTGTGTGTGTGTGTGTGTGTGTGTGTGTGTGTGTGTGTGTGTGTGTGTGTGTGTGTGTGTGTGTGTGTGTGTGTGTGTGTGTGTGTCACTTACACAGAGTGCACTGGACCATTGCACTACTGTATTCCTGGGACTTCACCACAACAATGAGAGGGCACAACATTCAAATTGTTCCCGTGTGACCAGGGGCATTTCGGGTCATTCGGGTTTCTAGATTGTTGACAGACGGAGTAGCTGTGAGAATGTTGACCAGCTGATTTGCCTATGCCTAATGCTATATGACATCTAAGCCACTGGTTCTCAAACCGTTTCATGTCAAACACCACCAAATGTGTTTGGCCACGGACCCCCATCTGAAAATTGTGTTGTGCCACAGAACCCTACAAGAGAAGATTTGTCTTTCGAAATCAAAATTATTCAAAAATGTCCCAAGATTTTCGACTGCGCTGCGAGTTTGTACATTTTTGAATAGCCAACATGTAAATGGATTCAATGATTGTGATGCTGTATTAACACATTTTGCTGCGGACAGCAAAGGACCCCTGGCCCACTTTGAAAACCAATGATCATGTTGATCATGATGTGTAGATCATGTTCAATACTAGTTCTACAACACTACTGCTGCTGCTATTATTACTAAATTATTACTATATTACTTCTAGAACTACATGGCCTAGCCTTGTGTCCGGGTATCTTAGTCAGTAGTATTCTTGCCTTTGGACCACAAGGTTCTGGGTTTAACTTTGATCCCGGGCACCAGCAGCTGTGTATGGCACAGCACAGCTTCAGTAGCTCATGCATTATTACTGGGAACTGATGATATGGTGCTGCACTCTACCTCAGCTCTACTGCATTTAAAAGGGGATAGACACGCTCGTTCTGGGCTAATACGGACAATCCGACCCACTTACTTATATTCCTTACTTTATGACTACTACTAAAATTATTACTATACCGACTATTATAGCCACTAAAGCAATTATTGTAAATCTACTTATACTACTTTATTCTGTTGCCTTTCCTGTCGTTTGGTCTTTGTGGATGGTCTATTATATGAGTTTAACCTTTTTGCCTGCTTCCCTAGTGCCCTACATGTACTGTAAGTGTATTATCACGCGTCTGTATAAAAATACCCTTTAAATAATCTTTAATTCAGTGTTAAGGGGGGGGAAGGCAACAATCTGTTTGTGTGCTCTGTGCAGCCGTACCAGTCCGCCTGGGCATTGGCCTGGCTTGTGATAGTAGCATGCCTGGTTTGCTGTGCATCCGTCCGTTCATGTGTGCACTTACATGCCCTGCTTACCGGTTGAACACAGTCAAAATAGCCACTACACCAATCCACGAGGCATTTATTTTGTCTGTCCCACTGGGCAGGGACGGGAAAGCTGTTTTTTCAGGCTAACAATTAGGACGCAGAAAAGGCCAAATTGTGCCTTGTGCAAACTCACAAAGGATTTGCAAATCAGGGTTAATTATGAGTCAAACTGGCCTTGCAGGGGCAACAGCAACACTTGCAGACGGGCTGTAGCAATGCAGGATGGAATATCATATTTACATACAGTACAAATATAAACAGATAAACTACTTTTTAAAATCACTGTACATACTGTACCTTTGTTGATTTGTTTGTTTGTTTTGTATTGTCAGAGCACTTCATTTACACCATTACACACTGTGCAATTAGTAGGCTATTATGTTTCTTCCCCCTTCCCCGTGGGACTCACATAGTACAAAACCGGTGTTGTAGATCACGGCCGGCATTTATAAAGACAGAATATTGTATTTAACATTATCTGACCCAGATTCGGTCTTACTACTTTTAACAACTCTTGCGTTGCTACAGCACTTTAAAGTCTAATTAGGAGATTTTTTTCCATGGCATATTCCCCTGACACATTCATTTCATCAGACGGGGTAAAGAACACAGAGGAGCACAGGAACAGAGCAAGTAGATGTGGGTGTGTTGACACGTTATTAAGGGGTTCAAACCTGTGTCTTCTGCTTCATGGCACTGTGTGCAGTATTTACCAGACCATTCTGTTGGCCAAAGCACGGTGCAAATATCACATTTAATGATCTTCTGTATCTGGTCCCGTTACTAGTCATGGTCTAGTTTCAGTTGTAGATCAGGGGTCTTCAACATATGGCAAGGACCCCTGAGAGAAAGATGAAGCAGGGACCCCTGCTCTACATATTGTATAAAATGATGTTGCAGATTAAAGGGATATTACACTTTCAATGTTATCGCCTACTCAGACTCATGCACCCCAGACAGTTTTTAAGTATTTTTTTATAGGCCTATACTGTATATACGTATTTTGTTTTTTGTTTTGTATGGAGCCTTGTTCTTTCCTTATTCTAAGGATAATCCTAAAGTAATAGCCAAAAAAAAAACCTCACGTATTAGGAAGGCAGTATGAGTCACCAGAAAAAGGACAGGTTTTCGATGAATCTAACTGGTTAAAATGGATTTTGAAGTTACAATGGGTTTGTTGTTGCATGTGAGCTTGTGGATCTGCTATTTTCAGCTAATGTTCCCCTCAGAATGGAAGCTGCTCTGAGGACACCCTAGGGGTCCTGGACACCCTGTTGAAGACCACTGCTGTACAGCAGATGACTAAACAAAGCACAGACAGGTCCTTGCGGACTCTACCTCAAGGTCCTCCACAATCTTATTATAATTCACCACGACTAATGACTTCCCCTCTCTTCTTCTGAAGTTGGAACAGGAAGGGTTTAGTTCTCAAATAGGTTACTAGAGGCTTATAGGCGCTAGCAGGCTATACCAAAAGGTTTATGATTGACATTTCACTGTGATTGAGTTCTAGGAGTGTATTAGGATGATAGGATCTTTATTAGCATCAGCTAATCTCCCTGGAGTCCACAGCCCACGGGAAGATGAAATATGCACGTTACAACAAAAGGGTTAATACTGTTCTAATGTTATGGCTCTACGTGACTTCATATTCAACTATTTCAAGCTGAATCACATTTAAATAGCCATTTTCGCTTTATTTTCCATAATTGCGACCAAAGGTCGCAGTTAACTATCGAATCATGCATTTCCCGTCAGTGTATTGGTTGGTTGGTCACCCCGCCTCGTGACATCACGTGACATCATCAGGGATGATGTCATCAATATTAAGCCCATACTGTATATGAAGATCCCTGATGTCATCAATATTGGCCAGCAACTCTACATCTGACCTCAAACCTCAAAACCTTAGATTTCCATATATGGAACTGACCTGTTCTGACATTCCATATGTTGATCCTTCCCCATCCGTCCTTCCTCTTCGATGTCTCCCTTTTGACTGATACCTGTCCATTTAAACTCTAGACGGGCCTGCCCGGAAATTCATTCCATATGTTGATCTGACCACCCATGCCAAAGCGCCAGCACTCGCCCAGCAGTCTGCTGTCACCCAGGCGGATATGTTGATCTGACCCCCTATTCCAAAGCGCCAGTGCTCGCCCAGCAGTCTGCTGCCCATGCGGATGAATATACCTTGCTGTGCTTTATGTATAGATCTATCGCGCCAGACAGCTCTCTTATAAGGTTAATGTGAATGGGCTCCTCCTAATGAGTATAATACAAATATGTAATTGCATTGTAGTGACTTGTTACTCGAGTGGACTTAGTGGGAGAAGAGTCCCAAGTCCCTTGGCCCGAGACAGAGTCAAGTCCAAGTCAAATTAAGGGCGAGACCGAGACTAGACCGAGTAAATGAAAATGTGGACTCGAGACCGGACTCGAGACGAGTCAAGGACTCGAGTACTATAACACTAGCTTGTAGATCGGCAATTTTCGGAAAATAGCCCTGACACTTAAGTATAATGGGTGGTTAAATTCTCCTCATTTAATTCACACTTGTTTAGCATCACACTCCATTTGGTTGGGATGCCGCTCATGTGCATGCCACGGCACGCATCAATATCATGTTTGCATTTCGGACGGCTTACTTGTCTCTCACTTTAACAAGCGCATGATCCCGGTGTATTCTGGGCATAATTAATAATTCACATGCTCCAGGAGTGTCAGCTGATGATGGGTCATCCCGCAGTGCTCCCACCTTGTGCTTTGTCTCATTAAAATGGTAATCTGAACCACTGACCCACCCTGTTGGTGAGGAGGACTCATAATGATTGACCATGCAGCCATTCCCCTGGCTCTCTTCCTAGCTCTCGCCCCCTAAGGACCCTACCCTGGGCTGCTAACACGTACGGGGCTTCCCAGGTGCCAAAGCAGGGAGCTCTTCACAGTCAATAAGAACACGTTGGTTTGGTGCGGCAAGAAACATTGTATCTCCATTAGGGCTGTCACCATTATGACATTTTACTTGACTATTAACGTGAGCTTGTAGATTACCTATTTCTACTATTTTACTAAAATGTATGAACATATTTTTCAACATGCAAATGATCATGAAGATTATATGCAAAATATTATTGTGATTATCTCAAATAATTTAAATTACGTCGCGCCGCCGATCCCACCAATTTGTCTGATTCACAGCATGACGGGGGGTTGTACCTGTTTGTCTGTGTCCCTTTCATGCCCATATGGAGTGCCCAGATCAGTATATATGTCCATAATGCCCATATATTGGCATGAAAATGATGGGCATATCCAAGTATGGAGCTGACTGATTTGTTTGAGCCTGATGTCACGTTGAGGTTAGGCAACAGTGCAAGCTTGTAACTTGTATATGGCTATTTTCGGGGCACATGGCAAAGTATAAATCAGGCATTACGATGGCATCAAGGCCTGCCAAATTACATTTGAGTAGACAAAAGGCCCATGCATACTCCAATTTTAGGTGAACCACCTTTTCGGTGGTTAGTAAAAACAACGAGACTTGTTGGGGTGAGCGGTGAGTCGCTTATCACTGTGGCTCAGTGACGTCATGTTGTAGTTTTCCGAACCGCCGCAGTGAGACGGTTATCACCGAAAAACTGGAGTATGCATGAGCCTTAAATCAACTGTACATGTAGTTGTCTAAAATATTTAGTCAACTAAAACTAGACAAATCTTTCAGATTACTAAATGTGTGTACTAAAAGTGTAATTTTAGACAAAAGACAACGCTTTTGGGCATACAAGGTTTCCACCCGACAGTGGCAATAATATAAGTAGCTATTCAGTAAGCTATTCATTTATTCCACTGTGCTCCCCTGCTGCTGCCATGGAAACCAAGGCCTCATTAACCAAATGTGATTTCCTTGTTTTTCTTTCTTTCTTTTTCCCCCCTCCTTCTCTCCTTTAAAATACCCGGTAGCTCTTTTCACTTCTGTCACCTAGCATATACCATACTCGGCAGGGGTGAAGGGTCTGTGTTCAGGGAGAAGCTGCGACCGCAGAGATTATGAAGTGCTGAAGACTCATTTGTCAGTCACAGAACAGTGGGATTCTGGGATATGAGATGGAAAAGAGGAGGGGGTCCTATGGGGTTTAGGGAGGCTCCTCCGGTCCCAGGTCTATTAAATCTGGGGAAATTATTTTTTGCAATTTGATCTCTGATTATTTGCAGGGTCATATCTGCCGATACAGATTCTGACCGATTCCGATATTATACTGAGGTCCACAATGGAAACTAGAAAAAGTGCCCTTCTGGGCACAGGTCTCCACCAGGAGAGTGTGTGTGTGTGTGTGTGTGTGTGTGTGTGTGTGTGTGTGTGTGTGTGTGTGTGTGTGTGTGTGTGTGTGTGTGTGTGAGTGAGACACGGCTTTGCCTGTTGTAGCGCCACCATGAGGCTGATTTGAAAACTGGCATTTCTTCCTCAGCCCAGTGGGAATATGCCTGCACAGTTTCACCGCAATCGGACGCTGCGTTGAGTAGTTGTGGCGATTTGTACAAAACGGGTACAAAGCGTGCTACTCCTGAAAAGTTTAGATGCCAATCGTAGGCAATGAAGGTGGATTATGAGAAATCAAACAAACCCGTCTTGATCACATGACTATGGAGATTTGTGTACCGATTTGTGTGAAATTTGGATAACATCTGAAGGAGTAATATTAGAAAATGTGTTTTACATATGTCGGCCTCCTGGTGGCGCTATAAAGAGCAGATGTGAAAAATTCCAGGCAAAGGTTTTTCCTTGGCCTCTAGGGAGTTGGCATACAAAGTTATCCACAAATCCGTGCAATTGGAGGTAAAAACACTTTTCGGCCAGTTATAGCGCCACCATGAGGCTGAGTTGAAAATGTTCACATGGCATTTCTTCCTCGGCCTAGTGGGAATGTGCGTGCGCAATTTCACGGAAATCACACGATGTGTTCATGATTTGCAGCATTTTGTTTGAAACTGAGCACTCTAGCTGTTCACAGACGGACGGACACACGGACGGACGGACACACGGACACACGGACGGACGGACGGAGTGCAAAACATACCTTCGGCCTGGTGGAGACAACAAGCCTAGGCCCTATAGGCCTATAAGGGCTTGGCCCAAAGCCTGTAAATAAAGTATTCAATCAATCAATCAATCAATCAATCAATCAATCAATCAATCAATATACTCTTTTTCCAAGTGTCTGTTTTCACTACTGAATGACTACAGAATGAGATGAGTAGGCCTATACTGTTCTAGACTAGAGGTACTACAGAAAAATCCTCTGCTGTCTTCAAACATTAGAAATACAGAAACAAAAGTGACAGAAAGGCGGACTGGTTGCTCTGTGAGTACAAAGCTATTGACGGTTACATTATTATTGCGTCATCTGTGAAAATAATCTGGATACAGATATGGCATTTTGAGGGGCACCAGCCCATCCTATACACAGGTTTAATGTTTGTCTTTAGTTCAATGTTTGTTTTGTAAACGCCATTGACAATGAAGGGAAAATGTACGTCATAATGTGCCTCATTACGTCATACTGTCTCTTTATTGTTAATGGCGTTTAATGTTTGTGTTTGCACCGTTTGTTTTACATCACCTAATCAACATGAGTTAGACTTTAATATATTAGTGCCCCTCACTTCACTCGGGTGCGATATGGCTGATTTCGATATGCTACCGATTGTATCGTGCATCACTATTTTTTTACAGATTAATTGGGGGGGGGGGGGTAGTTTTAGTTTCAGTGCACTGGTCACCACAAATCTTAGAATATTCTGATTACAAATTGGCTATTTGGGGAAAAAACAACAGAATAAACCTTAATTTAATCTCTAAAAACCAGTATAGGCCCTATATGCTTTGTTGAACAAAGTCCCCCGGGCTTCTACACTTAGCCTCCTCCTCCATCTTTCCAAATCTCTTCGCCGAAAATAGCCGATCTACCTGCTTGATGAGCTTGTAGCTATTGTGCTTGTGCTATTTTATAGTATCCAAATATAGTATAGTATTCAAAAGCATTTTTTGTCAGTTAGTAGTACAGACAAATCAACGTGTTTTTGGGATAGAACGCAGTGTGAAATTGGTCACACTGTGCACAGGCTCACCAGCCAAGTTAGTCAAAAGTTTTGCATTAGGCCCCTGAAATAGGACATCATCTGGTATTAGTCTAAATACAGTATAATCATAATTGACTGCGGTGCTCAGTGGCGAGGAATTGTCTGATTCATTTCCATCCACTTGTTTTACATTCTTGTCTCTCTGTCAATTTTAAAATCAATCTTTTCAAGGCTGTGTACTGTACTGTACTGTACTGTACTGTACTGTACTGTACTGTACTGTACTTGTTGGCAGTCACAGTTGCCAGAGACTTTGGTGTACTAGCTGCTGTCTATACGTACTGTAGTACCCGTACTGTACCGCACTGTACTATAGGGCAGGCTACTGTAATACTCGGACTGTACAGTACAGTGCTGTACTTTACTGCAGTGTTCGTACTGTTACCGTAGTGTACTGTACTGTACTACTCGTACTGTACAGTACTGTACAGTAGTACTTGTACTCTACCATACTGTACTATACTGTACTACTGACTCTGACTGCACAGTACTGTACTGTACTGTACTGTACTGTACTGTACTGTACTGTACTGTACTGTACTGTACTGTACTGTACTGTACTATTCATACTGTACCGTACTTTACTGTACTGTAGAATTTGCACTGTACTGTACTACTCGAACTGTACTGTAAAATACTGCACGGTACTGCACTTTGTACTGTAGTCTGTGCTGTATTGTACTGTACACTGTGTTGTATACTCTGTAGGCCTACTGTACTCTGTACTGTACGTGCTGTAGTCTGGACTGGACTGCACTGTAGTAACATTGATGCTGCAGTGGTGAATGGGTGAATGGGTGTGTTGCAGTACTGAAGTGGACATGCATACATGGAGTGGTTAGGCACCGGAGTGGTTGGAGTTGGCACAGAACTAAAAAAGTTCAGTTCAGGAAGTAGCCAGCGGAGTAATTGCAGTGTTATGTTTATTGTACATGGAGGAAGTCCAGTAAGGCTGAAGAAAGTGTCTATAGTATACAGACTACGGAGGAAGATTTATTTCCTTAGAATTATTTGGAGCATGCGTGTTGCCGTGTGCGAGGAGACCCCGGCGTAATACTCCTCCGGATGTTGTCAATTATTATTGTAGCAGGATCATGTGCATGCATTGTGCGTGCGTGCGTGCGTGCGTGCGTGCGTGCGTGCGTGCGTGCGTGCGTGCGTGCGTGCGTGCGTGCGTGCGTGGCGTGTGCATGTGCATCTGTGTCAAAAAGGTCTGACTGATACCTGATACTGAAATAAGAGTGTAGATCAAACAGAAATGCTATATGTGTGAACTAACATGCATTAGGTTACGGTTTGTACCCTGATTCTGCATCTTTGCTTTTAGGCTGCCTTTCAAGACCTATCCACATGCATTTTTACTTTGTACTGAACCTTTTGTTTGTTACCTACTGTATAATGCACAAGGCTGTTTTCTACCATGTTTCTACACCAGAAGGTCAGAGTGCCGTGTTATGCAGCAGATACCCTGTGTGTGGTTCGCATGAAAGATCTTAGGCCTACTGGCTAAAGAGCAATCCATGCCAAGCACTACAACTAACTATAACAACTACTATAAATGTTGTTCATGCACCACTGTCGTTATCTCCACCAGGCCGGAATAGCCCGGGGCAGGGAATCAGGGATCAGGGGCAGGGATTATGTGTTCACCCTCGTAAGTATGTGAGTCAGTCTGTCTGTCTGACACTGTCTGTCTGTCTGCTTTTTCTGGTTTTATCCTCGTAGCAGTTTTTGTATTGACAAACTACAAACTGTCAGTAAAATTTCCAATCAATCAATCAATCAATCAATCAATCAATCAATCACTCAATCAATGTCACAATTCCCCGCCACACGAAAAAGCAGAGGTGCCAAGTGCCTTATCTGGCAAATAGAGAGATGTTGAAAGGTACAGCATACTGTGTAAACATTGCTTTGTAGAGCTACGATTTTATACTTTACATTCAGCTTTCTCATTCCTTACAGTTTTGAGCAATATTATGTAATTTCTTTATTACATTTTCTTGTCTATCCCCACTTCCCAAATACTGTGGAGAAAGAAAAATAAATGTCACTGCGGCAGTTTGCAGCTAACTGGCATTTACTTTGTGAAAAGCTTCACTTAAATTTTGATGTGTGTCACAGGCTCTGTCTGGTGGTGCCAAGGCCAGCCATTCTAATTGACAGGCAGTGCTAGCTTAACTGGTTTAGCCGAGTTTTATTTAATAATGCATTGGATGCCTCAGACGTTAAAATGAGGTATGATAAATTAGGCTTAATCTAGAGTTTTAAAAATATTTATTACCTTGATTTAGCTTTGGTCGCTAGCCACTACTAGCTTCAGTAACAGCCAAAATCCCTGTGTGCACGCGTGCACGCCGTCTTTAGTGACATTATGGCTCAAAATGAGATGTACCAATGATCGGAGCCTAATTAAAACATTAATTTGAGCTCCCGCTAAACAAAACAATGGCTCAGAGGCTAGTAGGCCTCTGAGCCTCAGTAGACCAGGGGGTATACGTACTTTCAGTTTCAGGCACAACAAGAACTTTTCTTCTCTGCTCATGTTGCACGTTTAGCTGGCACTCGGCACCTACCGCCCCCTATGGGTCTAAAGTCTTAATAGAAGGGCTTTACGTGCTGCAGCACAGGGCACCACCAAACATAAGGAAGAAAGTCACAGAAGACTCAACTATTGCCGCAAGAGCACCGAAATTTAGAAGCAAAGGCTGCTGAACATGGGCATGGGCATGGGCCAAAGTCCTAAGAGCTTTCTACAGAGGCACCACAGAGAGCATTCTGACTGGCTGCTTCACGGCCTGGTATGGCAGCTGCACCGACCTCAACCGCAAAGCAATGCAGAGAGGGTTGTGTGAACAGCTGAACGCATCAGCGGATGTGATCTCTCCCCCATTGAAGCCCTGTACTACGATTGTTGTGTCAGCAAAGCTTGTGGAATTATGAAAGACCCAAGCCATCCCAACCACAGACTGTTTGAGATGCTGCCGCATGGAAAACGTTTTCGCAGTCTCGAAGCCACTGGAAACAGACTGCAAAAAAGCTTCTTTCCCCGAACAATCAGATACATGAACGAACTGATAAGAACCAGAGCGAAACCGGGCAAAAGAAAACGCTAGACACCCCCCCCCCCCCCCCCCTTCAGGCTGTAATTGCACCTTTTAAACTAAATTTGCTGTATATACGGAACATAACCTCAAATTGCACCTTCTTAAACTAAATTGTGTTGTATTTGGAACATAACCTACCGTGAAGCTGTTCACATAAAGTTTACCTAACTTTGCTACTACATTGAAAACATGCACAGTATGTAGGCTACTACGTATATGTTACTATTTTCTTTTCTTTTTTTACTCTTTGAATGCTCTTTCTTACACTCTTATTCTATCCCTGTGTTTGCTGTGCTTGCTGTGTTTTGTTGTTTGAATGTTAAGTACAACCTTGAACCTTTAACCTTGAACGAGAAGGAGCCAAAACGCCAATTGTCCATGCTGCACGCCCCCGCCCGTTGACAGGGTGTGGATGCCTTTCTTTCTAATGTGTGATTTTTGAGATCTATAGGACAGGGAGGCTGGGAGGCTGCATGGGGATGAATGTAAATGATGCGGTAATGTGTACTTTGGCTAGACGCCTAGCCAGTCACACCTGCTGTTACAAGATGTGGAAAGCAAGATCTTATCAGCACACCAGTGCATCTAACAATGACCGCAGGCGCAGATATAGAATAGTGTCCTGGTTGGTTGGAGAGGTTCACAAGCAGGTCAGGAAGACTTTTTATAATTGTCTACAAATGTCTGTCCTTCCGTCAGTCCGTCCGTCCGTCCGTCCATGAACGAGCTTGATCACTGCCAAACTATGCACACACTCCCTCGATGCCAGAGCAGAACCTCTGCCCCAAAGGTAAAGATTTTATCCTCATTTAGACCTGAGCATAACTTTGGTTTCTTCTGATCTAAGTGCAGTGGCTCTCAAACGTTTTTGTGCCAAGGACCCCCAAAATGTATTTTGCTTTTGGCTGTAGACATCCCATCTGAAAATATTTTGTGCGACTCTTTTTGGGACCCCAAAAAGATAATATTTGTGTAAAAAGGTTTTCAAATGTATTCAAACATTTTCAAAATTATTCAAACACTTTCAAGATTTCAAAAATGATCCAAAATAGCAGATGTACAAGCTTGCAGCGCGGGACAAAGTGATGCACTGTGAGCTTGTATATCTGCTATTTGTAAATAGCCATGGTAACTAATTTAGCTGGGGACCTCTTCCAAAGACCCCTGGGGGTCCCGGACCCCAGAACCACTGGTATAGAGATCAAAGCAGTCCAGTTATATTTCTGGTAAATCGTATTGGAGAGTAATTTCAGTCTGTCGTATCAGTGTTTTGGCTTGTAACACATCATAAGTTGTAAACATTGTTTTAGTAATGCTAGAGGGCTATGGAATGGATCCAAAAAGTCAAGATGATGAAAATTCCTGTTAAACACAGAGACCTGCTGTAAGTTCACCAGCAAGTGAATGCATGCAGAAATGAGAATAGAAGAATATATTATATGTATTCAGGACAGTGTGTGTCATTGCTGCAGCATGGTTATTTTAGTAGAAGCACTACTATACCTTAATCTATAACCTGCCCAGATCAACTACAGTGCATGGATACCGCTAGAGGCAGAATGGTAGAAACGTTCACTCTTCCATTAGAAATAATAGACTCCGGTCTCCTAAAAAGGCGTCCTACTGTATCTACTTACTGATCAAGTAAACCAGAGATGGCATGTCTTTCTATTTGTGTGTGTGTGTGTGTGTGTGTGTGTGTGTGTGTGTGTGTGTGTGTGTGTGTGTGTGTGTGTGTGTGTGTGTGTGTGTGTGTGTGTGTGTGTGTGTGTGTGTGTGTGTGTGTGTGTGTGTGTGTGTGTGGTGTGTGTATGTCCTAGCCCCCCTGCTCCCCCTCACTTGTATGGAAGCATAAAGCTTCCATAAAGCATTTTCATTTTCAGCACATTTCTTGGGGAAAAAATAAATCTAAAATGCAATAGCATTTACATTTAATCTACACATGTGCTCATTCTATGACACAATTCAAATTATAAATAAAATATCATTTGTATTTCAATTTTCAAAAAATGCCAGCAAATTAGTGGTCAATATTAAAATGAAAATGCAATTTAGAAGATTCAAATGAAATAAGAGAAATGCTTTTTAACCTTCAGATAATGAACGCATTTAAGTGAATATATAATGCAATAGCATTTACATTTCATCTCCAGGTGTGCTCATTCTATGATAGAATGAGCACACATGCATTTTGCACACAGACATCGACCATCGTGTTATGCAGCTCACCACAAAGCCCTTTTTCCAAATTAACAAACTGAACACTGTTTATTTGCGTTTATTTGCATTTTCCCACAGTTACACCGGCATGCGTAGTTTCCACAGCATCACCCTTACGCATGCGTAAGGGTGATGACTCTCTACAAGCGCAGAGAGTCCATTTCAGGGCACGTGGTGCCAGTGCGCGCCTATTTAAGCATCACTGGTACACTCCACGGCACAGCTAAAGCTAAAGTTTGAACAATGCTCAGGCTGGTAGTGTATACATGTAATTACCACTGAGGGACTGTGCTTAGTGTTTGATGGCACCGTTGGCACGCAGCCTGCCCTGTGCTTTCTTAATTACCCTAATTATGCTGATGATTGTTTTTGCCGCTTCTCTTCTCGATACTTCCTGGGGCGGGGAAAGGCCTGGGGCACACAAACTGTACACAAGATTTTTACGGAGGAATTCTCAAATAACTGTTTGGTTATCATGTTAAGGAGCTGATGTACTGTCTGTAGATAGATACTGCATTGCATGTTTGACACCTGTAAATGTGCTGGTTGGTGATACATCTAATGGTTTGCTCACGCTTTTGATGCTCCATGGGAAAAGATATCTTATACGGTATGTTCTTCCCTCAAGACATTTTTAGTAACAACCATACATTTCTGGAAATGGCAGTAATATCATCTTACGCTGTACATCTGAAAGAAATGTATAGTCATCTCTTTGAGCACAATTTGCATTGTCTTGTCTGTCATCTTTGTGGACTAATGCAGGGGTCTTCAACAGGGGGTCCACGATCCCTAAGGGGTCCTCAGTACCAGGGGGACTGCCAAACCCATATGATAGGAACCTGTTTTTCAGATACAGAGAGCTCCATACATGGCCATATTAGCATGACCATATGTGGGCATTTACTGATGACATCAGGGATCTCTGTAAAAGGGACAAGGACTGACAGATACAGAGATCTACATATATGATCATATCAGTCGGGTCAGCGGTGCAACGTAGATATATACCTCTAGTTTTCATAAAAATCAGACAACAATGTAAAACCTTCTCAGGACATGAACTCTGATAAGCCACTATATATGCTTATGTGGATAACAAGAGGACATGTGATGCAGCATTAGTTCAGGATAATGAACTCATAGTGGCTGATACCAGGACATCTGGCAAAGTGACTGTTCTGTGCATCCATAACAAGAGAGCCCACTGAGAAACAAGGCTGGTGGCAGCCAAATCTTCTAATTAACTCCCAGATTTGCATCATGCTGCAACACCCCTCAGTAGATAATCAAATTTGAACAAAAAAACTACACAAAAGTGTTTATTTATTGGTTTGTTTATTCTTTGCCAGAAGTAAAACTAGTGTGCCATAGCCATCTTGGATGTCAACAGATATCGGTTTGTTATGAGGGGGCACGCTGGGTATTTTATTTCCTCCAGCTTGTGTAAAATAAATTCCCAAATAATCATGGAAAGGGCCTCTCTGTTCCTCAGCAGAGATTTATACACCACTCATTTGGAAAATGGTATGTGTGCGCGTGTGTGCGTGCGTGTGTGCGTGTGTACGTGTCTGTGTGTCTGTGTGTGTGTGTGGGGGGGCATACGAATAAGAAAAAATAAAGAAAGTCTGCAGGGCAGCTGAAGACTTTCCGGAGAGAGAGAGAGAGAGAGAGAGAGAGAGAGAGAGAGAGAGAGAGAGAGAGAGAATTATATTTTGGCATGGGAGACAATATGGACGGCAACGACGGCTACGGCAGGCAACCGAAAATGGATCAGTGCTCGATACATAAACCTGCTTGCCGTCGCAGCCCTTTCTACTACGGCAGAACCTACCTACACTTACACATAGTGTCTACAACGCCATGTCATAACCATGTTTATTGAAATTAGCTGTCATACATTTACTTTGATTGCTCCATCACCTCTCTTATGCTGTGTAATGTGTTGGCATGCTCTGAATGAAGAAATAACACTAATACACTAAATAATACATACATGTCATATAATAGGTCTGAAGTGGTTTTGTAATAATTATCAAAATCTACAGTAGTAACTAAGTTTTCTAATAATTGTAGTGGGGTAAAAGTACAATATTTGTACTCCAGTTAAGTTAAAAAAAATGTACTCTACGTGCAGTACTTGAGTAAATCTACTTATATCACATGTTTCATGAGTAAGGAGCACCTCTGTCAGATCAATGTGTGAATTGATGCTTGGATTCTGAAACATTACACATCCCTTTCCTTTCCTCTTTCCCAATTAAAATTACAGTTTGACAAACTTTTGCAACCTGAATGTAGAAAGCCTTTGATATGAATTCTAAGTGAAGAGAGAGAGTTGCTCTGACATGCAGCCTTACACTTGATTCTATTTATATGTGACTTACTTTGTGCACTATATGTGTTACATGTGTTATAAATCACAGTTATGTATACTACATTAAAAGCACACTTTTGTATTATTGCTGCTATAGGAAGCAGAAGTGAGAAAAGAGTCAAAATGGATACAATATATTCACATTATGAATAGTAAATGCATGGGGGTACTTTTATCTCTACATTCAGCATCAGCATTCTACATCAGCCATTTGTTCACAATGCGTCACTCACATCGCAAAATATTTTGTAGGCCTATATTTATGTTTTAAACGACACTAACTCTGGGGGAGCCTGGGTTCAAACTGGCAACCTTGCGGTTGCCGTCCAGCCACTCTACCCCTGAGCCACCGCCGCCCCTACAAACCATGGCAAGCCCAAATAAGCAATAAGGGCCTTTCTTGGCCCCACCCTTCTCCCATGTGTTTAGTTTCCAAGATGGCCGCAGCACCAGGAGGGGGTGGGGTGGAGGTGAGTGGGTGGGGTCGACATATGCCCTTACTGGGCTGCATTCAAGACACTTGCCTTGTGTCTGACACCTGACTTGTGTCTGAACACAGCTTTGATGGATGTGTTCTGCCCCCCTCCTCCCCATCAAACAAAATGTTTGGTCAAACCATATGGGCTTCCATTGGAAATGCATTGGAGCAGCCATTAAACACAGACACAAGACAAACACAAGACAGGTGTCTTGAATGTGTGAACGCAGCCCATTAAGGGCATATGTTGACCCCACCCGCTCAACTCCGCCCCACCCCCTCCTGGTGCTGCGGCCATCTTGGATCCTAAACACAATATAAACAAATGGTAGAGGGGTGGGGCAGAGAAAGGCCCTTATTACACTTTAGAAAGAAAACAGAAAAACACAACCCGCAACTATACCAATGTTTGCGAGTGACTTTACAGAAAAACAAGCGCAATAATGTTGGTTATAATAAGCAGACATGGCAATACTGGTAAACAGAAAAACCCTTGATCCTCCCTTTCCCCCTCTCCCATGATGGGCTTGGCCAGGAATAAGGTGAACAGTGACTAACGGTGTTTTGTAAGAAAAAGCTATATAGCTAAGAACTAGGACCCCTCATGGACAGGCGTGCCGTTCTGCAGACGGAAATCAAGATGGTAAGATATAAACCAATCTGCATGTAGCAGGCAGATTGAATTATCCAATCTGACCCCCTGCTCTGAGAGAGAAGAGAAGAAGAAGGAACCAGACAGGCAGATGGGAGCCCAATCCCAATCATTTAAACAGACTCCCCACAGTTGCGAGTTGGCGTCTAGCCTGTGAGCCAAGGCAGAAAATAACACCTTCTAAATAATGGAACAAGCCTTCGTTTAATGAAAGATTCAGGCTCTGCGTTCTCCTTTCCCACATTAAAATGAATGGAAGGCCTCGGAATACTGACTCTGACATTACTATGGCTTTCTCTCCTCAGTGCCAAAGCCATTCATTTCCAGGCTATCTTACCCTACTTACCTGATGCCTGTGTGTGTGTGTGTGTGTGTGTGTGTGTGTGTGTGTGTGTGTGTGTGTGTGTGTGTGTGTGTGTGTGTGTGTGTGTGTGTGTGTGTGTGTGTGTGTGTGTGTGTGTGTGTGTGTGTGTGTGTGTGTGTGTGTGTGTGTGTGTGTGCGTGCGCGCGTGCGTGCGTGCGTGCGTGTGTGCGTGCGTGCGTGCGTGCGTGCGTGCGTGCGTGCGTGCGTGTTTTAGATGGAGTAGTCTAGTAGAGTAGTATCTTGGAGGCATGGCAGAAAGCCCCATTAACCCGTAATTTTTTATTACAGTATACTGTAACCAATTAGCCATCACCATGCCTTCACCCACAGTCTGAAGAATATATGTCACGTTAACATTCCACTGTCTCTGGGAGGAGGAGGTTCAAATGTCTCATGTTTAATGTTAAGTAAAAAAGCCACTATCACGGCACAGCAGTAGCAGTTTACACAGCGCTTCTATGTTGCTGCTTGCATACAAAATAATGTTTCATAATGAACATAATGTGATTTAACACCACTTAAAGGAGTAGTTCACCCAAAAAATGACTTATTTTCTATCAATTACACACCCCATCAAGTGCTGAATGGGGGATCAGATCAACATATACGCCTGGGTGACAGCAGACTGCTGGGCGAGTGCTGGCGCTTTGGCATGGGGGCCTGAGGGGTCAGCCCGTCTAGACTTTAAATGGACAGGTATATCAGTCAAAAGGGAGACATTGAAGAGGAAGGATGGATGGGGAAGGATCAACATATGGAATGTCAGAACAGGTCAGCTCCATATATGGAGATAATGGGCTGTATTTTGCTTGTCTCAAGTACCAGGTCTTATTACTTAACTTAAGACCTGGAGGCGTGGTCAATGCTCTTTGGCCACTCAGAATAGCCAAATGGCATTGATCACGTCTCTATGTCTTAAATTATGTAAGAAGACCTGGTACTTAATTAAGACACGCAAAATACAGCCCATAAGGTTTGAGGTGAGATGTAGAGTTGCTGGCCAATATTGATGACATCAGGGATCTCCATATATGGGTTTAATATTGATGATATCACGTGATGTCACGAGGCATGACCATATATGTGGCATGACCAACTGATGGGAAATACACGATTTCATAGTTAACTGCGACCTGTGGTCGCAATAAGTGTATACAATACCAAATTGGCCAAATTGTCAAATATTCTATAAGAAAGAAGCAAACATTGTGAAAATCTGCGATATGTTGTGAGCTCATATAGATCTGCCATGTTCAGCCCTCGGAGTAGGAATACTAGGGTTAGTTTCTATCACACAAACATTTGACGGCCCCCCCTGTAGTAAGGACCCCCTGTTGATGAACCATGATATACTGTAGACCAAAGCCCTGTTACAGTATTTCTGTGGGCTGATTGAGATTACACTTCCGCATTGACATTAGACTTAGGCTAATTAACATTGCTAATGTGTTATAAATGTGCACCTTCAAATATTTGACCTTTAACCCCCAGGGTTAGTATAAGTGTTTCTGTCTCTTTGTCTAAAGTTGGAGGTCCGTGGGATGAGAGCTATACAGTACATACTTGCACCACTGGCCTTGATTAACGTCAGTAAGGTTCATAATAAACATTACATAATACAACCATGTAATATTGCAAGCTTGTAGATCTGCTATTTCTAGTGCGACAATCAAGTATAAATGAAGCATGAGTGTCTGAATGAGTAGCAGTGAGAGAAGCGCTGGGGAGACGAGCAAGAGGGGAGACTGGGTTTGCGAAACACTTTCTCCTCGCTAATGGGATTACTGATGAGGCTAAGAAGTGCCCTATTCTCCTGAGTGTGTGTGGGGCAAAAACTTACAAGCTGCTAAGTAATTAACCAGTTAAAACCGGGAAGGCAACTGTGTCATTTTACGTTGTAGCTATATAGCTAACATAATATTTTAGACTTTGGTTATTCAAATGTTTGAGAAATTGTGAACATTTGTGCAAATCTTTGAATATATATGCGAACAAAATGCCCCTGCCCCCTTATGACAGGGGGGCAGGGGCATTGTCCCAGGGACCTGGGGGTCCATGGGACAAAATGTTTTGAGATGGGGGGGTCGGCGGGCAAATACATATACTGTACATGTGGGGGCCCTTTAAGTTCTAATTTTAGAAGACATTTCACATTTTGTAGAATCGGCCTCAGGTCTTAATGGGTTAAGCCTGTGGCGACGGTGGAGACCGGGGGATATCCCATATGAGGAGCTAGTGGCCGTGGGAGCAACCACTACAATCCTGAAGCGCTCTGTGATAATAGTTCGAGGTTCAAATGCCATGCACAGACCATTTCAGGAGGCAAGGACAGTCTGTCTGTAGCCACATGTATGGCTGACTATAGTGGCAGTTGTCAGAGCACTGTGTGACTTTGGCGCCATGTTGGATGGCATGCTCCTTAAGTTCCTAAACTAGGGTTGTCACAATTACAAAATTTAGTTTAGAAATTTAGAATAGAAAATTTAGACGATTAATTGTCATACAAATTAGTGTGATTAATGATTTAATTGTGTCATGGCATTGAACATTGGAAACATAAGAATACAATTTTCAGTTTGTGGCTTAGTAATAAAAAATGGCAAAGGGCATATGCTAAATTAACTCAGTCACTGCCAGGGAAAGGAACAGGTTGGAATAACGTGTTCCTTCCACGCGCTGCGTCCTACTGTGTAAACTCCCCCTGTCAGGTGATACGAATCGGCCTGCTCACTCCTCCTCATTTACATGCATTGAAGGAAGCATGAGCTCAGTTCGGGGCTCTCCCCAGGTTGGCAGAGGGAGAGTAGCGCCCAGGATTACAGTTTAGGCAATTGGCACTGGGTGAAAAAAAAACCCAAATATTACAGGGTTAAACAAAAACACTGAATGAAGGAGAGAGAGAGAGAGCACGTGAACAAGAAAGACAGAGAGACAGAGAGAGAAATAGATACGGCCATTATCCATTAATAGCACAGCGACAAATTGATCACTGTTATGGGCTACCATTACAGGGCCACTTCACCTCTTTTGCAACTAGATCCTAGATCCTAGACCCTGGACTACATATTGTCTCAGTAAAACATCCCTCCCCCTCTCCACAAGGTGTGGTGAGTGCAACAAAGCATTATGGTCATTGTACTGTAGTAATCCAGCAATCTAGTCAAACCCTATAGTCAAACACACAGACTACATTATTTTTCTGGCCATAGAGTAAAAATTTCAAATTGTGCTACTGTTATATCTAGGCGTACTACCAGTACGATGTCTAAGAGCGAGAAGCACGCATCTGCCTCGTTGACAGCAGACTGCTGGGCGAGTGCTGGCGCTTTGGCATGGGGGGTCAGATCAACATGGAAATAATTCTGTACTGGCCATATAAGGAGCGGGTACAGGCTTTACTTTAGACATACTATTGGTCCGACTGTCAGTAGACCGACAACGAGCGCCCATTGTGGGTGCTGGGGGGCGTGTTCCCTCCTCCGCATCATCAGTGCCCATACCCGAGGTGGGATTGGCGAAAGGGCCTTTCTGTGTGGAGTTTGCATGTTCTCCCCGTGTCTCCTAGGGTAGGTACCCTCACAAAAACATGCAGTAATCCTGGTCTCTAAAACTACCTCCCCCTGGCCAGCCAGGGCGCCTGATGGAGGGGAAAATAACTGGTCCGAATAACGTGTTCCTTCCACGCGCTACGTCCGGCCAGGGAAATTCCCCCCTGTCAGGTGAAAAGAAGCAGCTTGGACTCCTCATGCATATAGAAGGAGGCATATGAGGTCAGTCCGCTGCCCCCCCAGGTTGGCAGAGGAAGTGTAGCGCCCAGGATTACATTAGATAATTGGCACTGGGTGAAAAAACTGGGTTGCAAAATCGTGGAATAAAAATTTAGAAAAAAAGAAAAAAAAAAGGAAAATGGTATTGATCCCAGGCTAGGCTGCCATACCATAACTTAATGCTTAGAGAAACATGCCATGTTTCAGTGCCTCTACAACAAAAGCATAATCATCTTTCCTTCTTTAGTGGCCTATATATTTTGATTTGTCGCAAGCTGAGCCCAATCACTGTTATTATTCTTCTGAGGATTATTCTGAAGTGTGTATTTCTGCCACAGCCACTGCATGCTCATTATTCTGGACTGAGAAAATGTGTTGTAATAACAATGCTGCAATCATGCAGAATTATGCACGCATGCCACGCACTCAAATAGTTTTCAATCAATCAACAATTTGAATCCAAAATATAATGCTGTAAAATGATATTGATGTGGCCACTCACACTGAAGCTATGATTGTAGTGATTGTAGTTTTTATTTTATTTTTCTAAGCCCAGCAGTGTACATTTGAGGATTTTTTTGTTTTTACTTGTGTGTATTTTTAGCAACAAGCTACAAGCACACAACATATATATTTTTCTTAAATACATTTTAGACATAATTATCAGTGTTGGAAAAGTTACTCAAAAATGGTAATTATATTACCTATTAGGCTATTACTAGTTATATTTTACAAAAGTAATAGTATTACTTTACATATTACCTGCCAAAAATTACTTTACTTTACTTTTTTCGACTCGCACCCAGTAATATTGTCCGCAAAAGTGTCACACTATCAAGTTTGTTCCGGGACCTGCCCTTCCGCATCCGATACTTCACACGTACAGACAAGTGCACATTGTTTCTGTGTCCGCTCTAGAGTCTAGATCTAGACAGGATCAGCAGCCTGAAAAGCAACTCCATCCCAACCCAGTCTACCAGTATAAATAAACACTCCAAGGCTGAAAATAGTACATTTTGGAAAATGGTAAAATATATTATTACTCAAAAAGTACTAATTATATTAGTAGTTACTGGAAAAGGGTAATAATATTACTTTAAGTAATACGTTACTTTAGTTACTTTCCAACAGGGATGATAACTTAATATTCTGCATAATGACTACTTTTACTTTTGGTATACTGTAAGCTTATTTTGATGCCAATACTTTTGTACTCAAGCACATTTTGAATACCTGATTTCTACTTACAAGAGAGTGTTTCTACATTCACATTTTGAATACATGACTTCTACTTATAAGTAACAGAGTGTTTCTACATTGTGGAAATCATACTTTTCCTTTAAGGACCTATAACATAAAACTCAACTTTTTCAATTTTTTTGTGTTTTTGGGGCTGCACTGTGTATGCCTTGATCCCGCCTCTAGCTGCCGCTGATTGGCCAGGCCGTTTTGTGGCCGGAGCATCAAGTCTGCCTGAGAGTTCCCAGCAGGAGGGGGGAACCCAGTGTACTCTCTGCTGCCCCAACAGCTCAACTGATTTTGTCCTCATCGTGATGTCATCAATGTCACCCTGCTTTGTATAATTCCTCCTCTTCAGTTCCACATTTGCATTTCCACTTTGTTTACAATGTCCGCCATTGTTGATTTTCCAAGCTGGCATGAAATGGAAGCAAGCCTGGGTTTATCTAGCGTCAGTATTATAATAGCCTGGAACTCACCTATGCTTTTTATGGCATAGGCAGCTCCCGGCAGGATCCGCCGGGAGAAACTATGCGCAGCTGCGTGACATGAGACTAATTACTTAGAGCGACAGAGAGAGAGAGGAGTGTGTGTGTCAATTTAACAAAGGTGCAGACGATCAGAAATCAGCAGAGAGTGAGAGATGTTTGCGCTACTCTATGCCGAATTGAAGTGGACTCGGACCCAGCCTTTTTTTTCTCCCTGGAAAAAAAATCGTCTGGGTTTCCGAGGCTAGTATTATAATGACTCAAATATTAAATAAGTTGCATATCAGCACCCCCACAGAACAAGAACAAGCGGAGAACAAGCGGGACTGCTTCAATGATGCCAACATGATGCCCTGTATGTCTCCATAACCACTCCAACATGATGCCCTGTCTCCATGATGATGCCCTGTCTCCATGATGATGCCCTGTCTCTATGATGATGCCCTGTCTCCATGATGATGCCCTGTCTCCATGATGATGCCCTGTCTCCGTAACCACCCCAGCTTATAATTCTCCACTTTGGTTTTCTTGGGATGCCGTAGAGAGGGCTTCAATAAATGGTGCATATAGTAAATGGTGCATTTATATAGCGCCTTCATCCAAGGCGCTTTACATAGATTGTGCATCAATTCACCCATTCACACACACATTCATACACCGATGGCGGTGGAAACCATGCAAGGCACCAACCACCAGCACATCATGAGCAATTAGGGGTTCAGTTTCTTGCTCAATGACACTTCGACACAAACTCTGGGGGAGCCCGGGTTCGAACAGGCAACATTGCGGTTACCATCCAGCCACTCTACCGCTGAACCACCACCGCCACCACCGCGACATTGTGGTACTGCAGCTATAACTGCTTTCAAAGTCCAGAAAGACATAACAAGAGCTGGTTATATCGGAGTGGTGATTGAGGCTCAAACCATTAGAAATAACTTTGAGGGACATAGACAATATAATATTAAATATTAAAAGCAGTTTTAAAATGCATGTTATTTACGCTAAAAAGAAAGTAAAGTAAAGTAAAGAAAAATTAAAAAAGTGAGTTTCCACCACCATCGGTGTATGAATGTGTGTGTGAATGGGTGAATGTAATGCACCTATCTAAAGCGCTTTGGATGAAAGCGCTATAAATGCACCATTTACTATATGCACCATTTATTGAAGCCTTCTCTACGGCATCCCAAGAAAACCAAAGTGGAGAATTATAAGCTGGAGTGGTTACGGAGACAGGGCATCATGTTGGCATCATTGAAGCAGTCCCGCTTGTTCTCCAAGTGGGTGGCACACCCATTGTCCAAGTCCTGAAAGAAACACAGTGAATTAGGTCACCAAAGCGGGATGAGTATGTCCGCTGCCATCCATGACTGGAGGTTCTATTTGCAAACCCTTTCTAGTGGTATAAGACCGTTCACAAAGCTGGACATGAACCATGCCTACCAGCAGCTATTATTAGACAATGATTCAAAACGGTTGTCACCACCAACTGACACAAGGGTCTGCTCAAGTGGTAACCAAGTGGTTTGGGGCAGCGTCCAGCTTCCACAGGACAATGGACCATTGGCTGCAAGACATCCTCCTACATGTGGCCAGCTACTTGGACAGTTCCTTTGTGCATGTCCTTTTGACTCCCTTCCTTCCCTCCGTTATGCTCGGTGCCTGTGAGTTAGTTTGTTACTACTATTATTCTGTGAACTTAATCATTTGATTTTTGATTTTGGGCGAGCATATTCACACACTAATATTTGAGGTTGAAGGAGGCCAACCTCACATTGTAGACTTCTATGTTCAGCTGTGCCAGGGTGTGTCTCTCATTGCAGCCTTATCTTTGATAGCATGTGGGGAGAAGTTTTCTTTTAGAAATGTTATGGGCAGCTATATTAGTATTTTTGTAATTATATCAGTATTACTGCTGAAGTCAGAGCTCACATGTAAACCACTGACCAAGGGCAAGATTTATGTATGTTAAAGTGCAACTTTATTGTCACATCACATGATTACTGGCGTAAAAGAGTGTGTGAAATATTTTTTTTGATGCAAGGACACAGAAGAAGGAAACAGACAGAACATATGAGTCAATAAGAGAAAGGCACACTCAAATCAAACAAAGTACAATAATGCATAAGGTGCAGGATTAAAACATTGTAATGGGTAGATGGGACAAGAGAAGTGCCGACATGCCTCTTTTGCAGGTGGAAAATATACCCAGCATAATACAAATAGCAGCAGGCATTGAACATTCGGAGTAGAGTTGGACTGGTGGAATTTAACTCAAGTAGAAACACAACAGCTAAATTGAGTGATGCTGAAATTGATTGAAAGCTTCTCCAACTGTGAGAAGAATAATTTGGGAAACTATTTAAAAAACAACAACACAATAACAATTCCTGAAAACAGATGGCAAAACAAGGACTTGGTGCTTTGTTAGAGATTACTTGAACAGTCACTGTGTGTTTCCTATTTCTGGAAATGTGTTTTCTCAGTTTATTGTGTTGAATATCATACTGTGGGGAACTTACAGTATGTTTCTGTCTGTGTAAAAACAGCACATTCTCCAGCGACAGTGGATGTGTGCAATGCTATGGTGCAAGGAGCTTGGCTATTTCCAGAAGGGAACAATCGTGTGGGAAGTTCACAGTTTCTGCAGCTGTTTAAGTTGTAAAACCTTTGAAAATCTTTGCCTGTTAACTTATGGGTCTGCTATTCTCGGCCCTTCTTGGTGTGCTGCGAAGCATAAATTAGGCTTAAATGCTGACACCGATATCAACAAATAATGGCCGATACATCAGCCATATAACTGATATGGGTCAGGCTCTGAAAAAGGCCTCATTTCCTGACCAGATCACATCAGTGGGGGTCAGACGCCTGTGAGTGTGAACGTTGCTCTTCCATGATTGGATTATTCTGCCACTCAAGCAGAAGCAGAGCTTGACACACAGATGTAAAGTGAGAAAATGCAATGTGCAAAGCCCAGATGAGATGTTAATAGAAGAAAAGAATCACCCTCCGAACAAAAAAATGCAGAGTTGGGGAGGCATTGTGAATAAGATATTTTGAGACTGATGTGGCGAGGCTGATATATCTAATGCTTTTCCAAGTCGGCCAGCTTCGACGGGAAAAGATGAGTCCCGGAGAAATATAATATAGACGCCCCCGTAATCCCCTCTGCTGCCTTCTCCCACACAGCCATTGTCGGTGTGCTAGCTAGCCAGTTAGCCGCAGCCGAGCACCAGCTGATGAGTGCTCAGAATCTACTGATGGCCGGGTAGTGTTCCCATATCAATTATTATACTTTTTTTTCGATACATAAACTTTGCAGAGTTACATTTTCTGCAATTATCTTTTTTTTTCCTTTCTTTTCTTTTCTTTTCTGTTTTAAAACAGAATGTCAGAACTTCAGTCTTTGTTGCCTTAAACCAGAGGTGGGCAACTTTGACAATGGTGAGGGCCAATATATTTCCACCCTCACTCCAGAGGGCCACAGTTCATATTACGTAGCAAAAATAGCCGATCTACAAGCTCAAAACGCGTCGCAATGCGACGCGTTTTGAGCTTGTAGATCAGCTATTTTTGCTATATTTGAATTGAAAACCTGAATAATGTTTTGATATTTTTTAATTGGAATCCTGAAAAGTAACCTTTTTATTGAATTTCAAATGCATTTAGTTATAGTTATGTTAACGTTATGAACTGGTAACATAACTACATTGGACACAAAAAAAGACAATAACATTAAGTAGGCTACGAGTCATTTAATACTATAGTCATGAAGTAATTAAAACAGGTTTGGAATTGTAACAGCTGAAATCAATATTATATCAGTATTCTGATACTAACATGCGGGCCGCATTAAGTGAAGGTGGGGGCCGCATGTGGCCCCCGGGCCGCCAGTTGCCCACCCCTGCCTTAAACAATTCAGACTGCTTTTTTGTAATGTTGTGTTGTGGTGTGGCGGAGTACATTAAAGAGATAGTGACCGGGCAAAATGCCAATGTAATGGGAAGAGAGAGAGAGAAACTACAGTAAACCACTTCTGTCTTCAGGAACATTAGAAAAGCAGACTTGGCCTATTGGAGTTTTTCTGTGTTGTCAGTTGTAGTATTTATTTGACATTCAACCTCATATTACAGACCGGGAACGAGTACTTTCGTACCTGGGATCCTCAAAGGGCCTCTTCTTTCCCTCTATGCCTAATCCAAAAATAGCCTGTAGATCTGCCACTTTGCTACTTTTGAATTTTAATCCTGAAAAGTAGGCTATTACTTTTGGGCATTATGATATGAGCTAGTTTCCACCCGACAGAGACGATAGGCTATACAGTGCTGTGCATTGTGTAACATTTATTGATAAATCCAGGAGAAAACATGTTATCTGTACCAAAGAGTTGTATTTTCTGACAACCTGGGTCATCCCTACTGTGGACATTTATAAAAGGAATTGCCAAGTATGCCGGTGGAGAAACTGCTCAGTCAGTTTTGATGCTCGGAGCTACGGATGTGATTCAGTCGGTGCTCAAAAAGTATCCTGACAACACGCACACATGCACATGCACATGCACATGCACACGCACACGCACACGCACACGCACACGCACACGCACACATGCACATGCACACGTGCGCGCACACACACACACACACACACACACACACACACACACACACACACACACACACACACACACACAGTTTACCTATACAGTATGTACATATAGCAACATACTGTATGTTTTTCAGAAAACTCTTAGGATTTAGAACAGTGGTTCCCATTATTCAATATGATATTCAAGCTCACATCGTATAGCTGCTATTTTTGGAAAATATGTGTTTTTTTAATTTTTGAACACAAATCTTCTCTTCTGGGGGTCCTGGCACAAAACATTGTCAGATGGGGGGGTGTTCGTGGCTAAATATATACCATTTTGGCACGAGAGAGTTTGAGAACTACTGATTTGAATTTGTAGAATATTCAGACTCAGGTCGTAATGGGTTAAAATACAAATCATGTCTGGAAGCAAACATGCTTTCAATCATGCATCCATGCACACATGCACTTCACATGCACACCACCCACACAATGACAAGGAATCAGCTGGTCCATTAGGCAATGCAGGTTTTCCACTCATCTAAACAACACACACCTGTGTGTGTGTGTGTGTGTGTGTGTGTGTGTGTGTGTGTGTGTGTGTGTGTGTGTGTGTGTGCGTGCGTGCGTGCGTGCGTGCGTGCGTGCGTGCGTGCGTGCGTGTATTGTACTCTCTAGACTCACACACACACACACACACACACAAACACAATTCAATTCAATTCAATTCAATTCAATTCAATTCAATTCAATTCAATTCAATTCAATTCAATTCAATTCAATTCAATTCAATTCAATTCAATTGGCTTTATTGGCATGAGAAAACATACGTTTACATTGCCAAAGCAGAAAGCACAATACAACAATACAGCAATACAATCAAAACAAAAATGATGTACATTTGAAAGTCAGAATCTTCAATATCAATTTCTATGTACCAAGATCACTGGATGAAGGTATAGTGCAGGAATATACACAATGATTAGTCTTTAGGGTGGTTGTGTTCCGTTTGATATCCTTCTCCTATCACAGCAACTCACACACACACTCTCACACTCTCTCTCACACACACACACACACACACACACACACACACACACACACACACACACACACACACACACACACACACACACACACACACACACAAAACAGGGACCCTCTGGAGCTAATGGCTTTTTCTTTGTTATGGCCAACACTCTGATTGATGATAGAAGTCCAACAGTATATATAATGTGAAAGCACACAATGCACTGTGAACTTCTAAGAACTTTCACCATAAGGGAACTCCTTTCTGAAGGACATTCCTGGAGGTTGGATATGGCCCTAAATGGACCTGGATCTGATTTGTGTGTGGCGGTGTGTATGTGTGTACTGTATGCGTACGTGCTTGTGAATGAAAGCATGTACCGTATGTGGGTATGTACGGGAAATTGTGTGTAAAGCAAGATGGAGAGATCTAGTCGTGCGTGCGTGCGTGCGTGCGTGCGTGCGTGCGTGCACACACACACACACACACACACACACACACACACACACACACACACACACACACACACACACACCTGTAACTACCAGAAACACCAGTCCACCTGACCCCCCCACTCCCTCCCTCAGGTGGCCACCTTTAATTAGCCAATGGAACCAAAGCCCTTTTCATGCAGGAAAAGCTGCTCCTCTGGCTAAATGAGCCTGTCGATCACAGCCCCATTCCCCAGACTCCCTCCCACATCCCTGTGCTGCTGATTAATGGCGTGAAGTGAATTCATCAATGTGCCATATATATCCAGCATGCAATTCATTACGCCTTGATTTATACCGTGGTTGTGCGTCAAAAATAGCCAATCTATACGAGCTCACGGTGTGTGGCGCCGCAGCATGTTGTGAGCTTGTAGATCAGCTGGTGCAAGACATGGTGCAAAACCAAGTTTAACTGATTAAAACCGGGAAAGCAGCTGTGTCATTTTAGATTTTAACCACTCTAACCATTATTTTATACTTTTACTATTAAAAAGCATATACAAACTCATGCATCAATTTGTGCTGTATAGATCTGCTAATTTTGAAAAAACGTGAACATGTGTGCAAATCTTTGAACATAGATTTTTAAAGCTATTGGGGGTCCCTGGAACAAAACATTTTGAGATGGGGTCCGCGAAACATGAAAAACATATGTTTTTTCAGAAGATATTTTCAGATATTTTGCAGAATCAACCTCTGGTCTTAATGGGATAAATCCAGTTTTACCCTATAGCTCATCTCAGGGATTCAATAGGAAACAAAAAGCCTCTCTCCTGCCCCCCCCCCACATACACACACACACACACACACACACACACACACACACACACACACACACACACACACACACACACACACACACACACACACACACACACACACACACACACACACACACACACACACACACACACACACACACACACACACACATACTGTACACACACCTTGTTAGTATGCTAATTCAAATATCAAGCACAGCTACGAGTAAACTTGCAATGAGTCAAGCCCCCCGAAACATGCATGCATGCATTTGCGTACACACGCACGCACACACGCACGCACGCACGCACGCACGCACGCACGCACGCACGCACGCACGCACGCACGCACGCACGCACGCACACACACACACACACACACCCACACACACACACACACACACACACACACACACACACATGGTTGGCAGGTATTATGGAAGAGGCAAACTGAAAAGAAGGGCGGTCATTAATCAAATCATCCACAGCCAACAATTTAAAAGCATCAGTCTGGCTGGCTACTGTAAGTATGGAAAAGGCCGAAGGGCAAATACTTACAAGGCTGCTGCAAATACATAAATTAGGCGGCAGAGTTAATTCCCCACCGGTGCTTCAAAATGATTGTTTCATGGCCTCGGTGAGCGCAAGGGGCTCACTGATCGTGTCTTATGCAGCTCATGTCATGCCTGTCTATCAATCTTTGTGTCTTTCTTGTTTCCCCATGTGCGTCGTCCGTACATGCTCGCAGGTTCCATCACCTGCCATTTTTTACAAAGAAATCTCCAAATGAAGAGGTCTGGGGAAACATGCACAGGCCAGCCCATACACCCCCCCCCCCCCCCCCCCCCCCCCCCTATGATTTATTCGATCACATGTCCACGCTAATTAAACCAAAATGTCACGCTAATTTAAGAGGAGAAATGATTCTCTGAATCATCTGACCAAAGCGCTCACTGTACAAATGAGCCTGTGAGTTATTGATAGCTTCCATGCTGAGCTTTACTGTGCGCTTATTAATCTCATATTAACTAAATCAGCGTGGAGAAAAGAAGAAAAAAAACACGTTTGTTTGCGTTCCAATAATCCACGGTTGACTGGATTTTTTTTATTACATGACATTTTAATTAACAGGGCTCAGCTGTATATTCTCAATATACGGTGCAGTGCACCTTACTGGAGTGTCTCGCATATCATATCATCCATACAAGCTTGAACATCTGCAATTTCTGAACATTTTGGAAACATTTTAACACAAATCGTATCTTCTGGTGGCTCTCTGGCCAATAAATAAAAAAGATATAAACAATCACGTGGGGGGTCTTGGGCCAAATATAATTTATATCAATTAGAGGGTCCTTGACACGAAAAATGTTAAAGCAGTGGTTCCCAAAGTGGGGTCTGGGGACCCCTAGGGTTCCTTGAGGGAGTTCCAGAGGGTCCCCAGCTAAGTGATAGTTAGGAACCAAATGGACCTATGGGTCTGTAACTCAGAAAGTGTAGTAGTTAAATTAACTGAGTTAACTGAGTTAAATTAACAGTGATTTTACAATATACTGTACATTGGGGGTCCCAGAGATAGAAATGCCATTAAATGGGGGGGCCGTAGCCTAATTCAGGTCGAACCGGGGGGTCCATAAAATGAAAATTATAGAAAATCACTGCTAGAGCCGTAAACATTCTTCTCTTATGGGGGTCCTTGGCATATATTTTCAAATGGGGGTCCGCGGGTTAATGAGTATCATTTTGGAGGTCCTTGACATGAAATAGTTCACTGCGTTAGAGAACCACTGCTCTAACTAAATAGCTTCCGTTTCGTTTCGTTCCGTTTTCATCCTCCTCAAGTCTGGAGGTTTTATGGTGTCTGTCTGTTTGATGACATCCATATAAAGCTCCTTTGGGAAGGCCTTAATGAGACATGATGTGGAGAAAGCAGTTCCAAGGTGTGGTGTGGAACAGCAATAGGCCGGCAGCAACGTAAAGGAACCATGGGAAATCAGGATGTGTCTCTGATTGCCTGGATGTGCTGGGCCGTTCTTTTACCGCACAAAGCCTATAATCATAAGAAAAGTTTGATTCGGGTGTCATATTGTTTCATGCATGGGTCATGTCATGTGCATATGATTTTTTTCTTTTTGTGTGGGATTCCTTCATTGTACACCAATGGGTGAAATGGGGAAATTAAAATTGATGCATCGATGCAGTTAACTGTAGAATGGCCACTTGCCCAAATGTGATGACCTCATCACATTTGTGAAGACGGCTATATGGCCGTTTTAAGCCCAAGGAGTGTTTTTAGTGCAAAACAAATACTTGCAATTGATTCAGAATCATGAATAACCCCTAGTTTGACATGTGCTACTTAAAGCATAATTCAGATTAGACATTCGCACAGTGTTACCCTAAGTTTACAGTCATGTCAAACATGCTTGTCAAACCTCAATAAAGGCAGAAGCTGCAGATCTAAGTTCAAACCTTGAGCTTGTGGATCTGCTACTTTTGATGCTTTTGTGTGGCACTGTGGTGTAGATGATCAAGTATATGGCATTAATTTACGGAAAAACACAAAAGGTTAGAATATGCATTGCATATGAGAGGTTTCTGCCCGACACCAACCATATCGAAGATGACAGGTCGCAGAAGAACAGCGACCCAGAAATGTCAGAGAAGCTGTAAGCGCAGCAGTCTTGGCCGCACCTATGAGGACGGCAGGAGCTGTGAATATAGAAGCCCAACCACAGCTCAAGCAGCCTTGAGACGCAGACCAATGGTTATGGATGATGCAGAGGGTCACTTGGAAGACACGAAGGCCATGTTCGCAGGTACTGCAGCACAACATGGAAGTATAGGGATGGAAATTACACGATTAAAGGCCGTTTCAGAAGGTGGAGTGAGTGACACGCCTTTAGTCATTCATGTTCAATGAGAGGCGGGCCATTTTTTGGGACGCACAGAGAAGTTGAGGGGCAGAGAGGCAAGTGGGACGCGTGCTTGTTTCATGCGGGCAGCAAGAGATTGAGGATTATGGTCAGCTTTTTTTCCCATGCTACACGTCTGCACATGAGACCGCGGGGCAATCCCTGCTGATCCAAGCAAGAATAGTCCCCGTATGAAATGGCCTATTCCGTGGCAAAAATGAACAGCGATTATTTTGTCACAATAATCAAAATTGTTAAATACAACTTTAAAAGCACATACCTATTCTGTGGGGGGGGGGGGGGGGGGAGACGTTCGCCCCAAATTGCAGATACATGCTAATGACGCATTATGTTGCAATGCATTGTGAGCTTGTAGATCTGTTATTTTCGGCGAATCTACTTGTGTAGAGTGAATTACGAGCGTACCAAATGTTCTTCTCACAGGTCCGTTTTGTCAAGTGTAGAGGGTCAAGTGAAGTGGCACTGAGTTTGTAGCTCAACTTTTGGAATGTTAAAATGTCTGAATGCAAATCGAAAAAAGAGAGTGAATTACCCACACTCATGAACCCATAAAAAGATTACAATGACAGCATTTTATCGATACAAGAAGCGAATAGAACTGAACTTGTGAAAGTGAGAGGTAATATTTTATCATTGCCTGGGTAGTCACTTTTTGAGCCTGAGCAGGCAAATAGGATTCCGGGGGGAAAAAAAGGAAAAGAAAGAAAAAGACGATGGGTCTTTTATGACACTGAAGATGAAATTGAATGCTGCCTTTCAAAGCTTTAATGGAAAGTGGCTGCAATTTACAGGACTTGAAAGAGTGAATGTACCGGTGACAGAGGGCATGCAAAACAGACACAAAACGAAGAGAAAAAGATCCGAGCAGAATCATAAGCTTTTAATGTGCTTTCGGCTAAACCTTTCCTTGTGTATTTAGCCGCGGATTTGAGGAGAGACTGAACGGGACCCTTGCAACCAATCTAGTGTAGAATAACTTGAATAACTCTCTGAATGGAATTCAGAGAGCAGGCCGTTTGGCTTGGTGTTGGGACACAGGGTTTTTGAATTGCAGCTATTTAAATTGAGCGCATCAGCTATAATGTTTTCATGCCAGAGAATATAGATTGCACATTATAAAATGACCAGTCATACACGTCTGTGTGAGACATCTGAGAAAGCCATAATTGTGGGCATTAAAAAGTACTTTATCATTCAATCTAATCACGACAGCTACTTCGTTATCACGCAGAACTGTGATCGGTTTGCAATACTGGTACCTGCTACGATGATAATTCAATCACTTCGTTGTAGATCTACCAAACGGTAGCATTTCCTCAGGCCAAATATCAGAAAACCATTATATGCCCCAATAAAGAGAGCATAGATCCATTTCTGACAGCAGGGCAGCTAAGGAGAATGGTTTTAGGATTGCCCTGCTAGACAATTTGGTCATTGGGTAGAAAGGCTTGCATTAAAATGCTGACGAGCAGAATGCCCAGACATTCTATTAGTGTGTCACGGACGTACAATTTTCTCCTCCAGACGAAAGAGACGAGATACACTTTTGCACTGTTGCAAAGGGCTACAAAGACCAAGTACAGTACTTTAAGATTTCAAAGAACATGAAGGAGATGAAGATTTTAGCACAAGACTTCATTAGAGGCGATGACACGAATTGCAGCAGTCACAGCACAGCACAGTAGAGCAAGACAATAGAACAGCAGTAAGCCTGTATGATTACATGGCACATCATCAAGCAGAATGAGCCATGGGAAGAAAAATCATCATAATCACCTGAAGGTAGACTTTGATTCTATGATGATTCTTTCACTTCCAATTGAGTCATATTTGACCAAGCTGCTGTCTGGAAGAAACCACCATTTCTCCATTTCCACCACTCCATTTTGGAGGTTTTAGATTTTTGAGTGGTGCAACCATAGGGTGCAGCCACTCAATGCCCAGCTATGTCTGTCCCACATGTATGTCCCTATGTATGTATACTGTATGTTTAGGGTATGTACTGTATGTATGTTTAGGGTACCAACAGGTGACAAAGTGGCGCTGTTGAGCTTCACACTGTGACAGTACAGTAGAGTACAGTAGAGGGACCCCCTGGCGACCCCCACATGGTAACTCCGTCATTTCTCAACTGTTTCAGACGCAGGGCGGCTTGCCGGAAAAGGGCCAGCCCCCTGGGCGCGTTCCTGGGGGTCTGGATGTTCCGGGGACCCCCTGGGGACCCCACACAGAGTTGCACCACTCACTTCACACGGGTGTGATTTTTTTCCCATACATCAATGCTATTGAACACCCTTTGCAAATATATTGAACCAATGAAAAGTATTAAAAAGCACAAAAAACCTCCTAACTCCACTTGAGTTTGTTTTTTCTTCCTGGAAAATGAACATGTTGGAGCTACAGTATGTGGTTTCTTCCAGACAGCAGAGATATACTACTTTGTCCCCATACGGCTATTCATACACCAACTGTGCCTGTAGATCCGAACTGGAACCGATAAATACTAGCGACAACTTTATTATAACTTTAGTATTTGTCTGGGAATTAATGCAGATTGTAACCGTGTGTGTGTGTGTGTGTGTGTGTGTGTGTGTGTGTGTGTGTGTGTGTGCGCGCTTCTCCATTATCCGACTCATCAAAAAGGTTATCGATATAATAAACACTAGGGAAATAATCGCCATTCCACCATGTGACCCCATGAGCTTTGCTCCATTGGTATATCACAGATCCCACACTGTGCTCGTCCCAGCAGGGCGAAGTGCCACTCTGTAGCTTAATGTCTACACATCCTATTTGTTTCCTTCAATGACGAATACAACAGCAATGAACCATGGGGGAAATTACATTGAATTACAGGCTGTCTACACCTCCTAATAGCGGTACGTGTTTGGGTATATTGGTGCTATTACTGTCACGGAATTGTGCATCATGATGTCTGGTGGATTCCTCTTTTGGCAGCTATTACTTCTTATTCAATTTGCATGTGAAATGACTCAGCTATTGACCCCTCTCCCTCGCTCAGCAGTCTATTATACTAGGGTGGTTATTGCACACATATATGCATACTGTATGGCTGAGTGTGTGTGTGTGAGTGAGTGCGTGCGTGCGTGCGTGCGTGCGTGCGTGCGTGCGTGCGTGCGTGCGTGCGTGTTTTCGGTCCAGTAAATGTATTGTACAGCAAAGATGGTCTTGGAGAAAGTGATGGCAGGCCATACATCTTCAGTTCATCAGTCCACTATCTATAAATGATGAAGTGGTGAGATCTTGCTGTTGCAAAACTGCAAGATAGTCTCCACTGGTGGATATCAACACCAGAGAGTTTGTCAGTATACTGCATGCCGCCACTGTACCCCTTTAACCACTTAGACTCTATACTGCTCTACCCATGTACTGTAACCACTTATAATCTATTAAAGCAATAGGCCACAAGAGGTGTGAGGTTAGTTACCTTGTATTTTATAATGGCTGAGAGGCGTGGTGAGGCACGAGACGTAGTCGAGTGCCTCCAACTACTTGGAACCGAATTTCGGTACCCACCCCTAGTCACCACTCACCATGCGCGGGCGGTGCTTAGAAGCCTGCATGCACGAGATCAATACTCCGGCCGGGCATACAAAGAGCATACAGCCCCATTTCAAAGACATTTCTCATGGACAGGTCACATGACAAGGACATAGCAAGGGCATGACAAAAATGACTGCTGTAGCTGTATGGACCTACTAGGTGGACGTTTGTCCACATAGTTTATTTGGTGAGTAGGAATTGGGTTTATGAACTTGGACTTCCCACTGAGAAACACTTTCTCATGGACACCGGCCAGATGTAATTTCAGATGTTATTTTCTCCCAAGATAATTAATTCCTCATGATCGCTTGGTGATCTGTTTGGGGTGCCATATTATTTGACGACTCCGCAACTTCCTACTAGGGACAACACAACAGCTTGCTCTTGGGAGAAATGTATAGTTTCCAAGGCTTCTTCTTCCATCACACTGTGGAAATGACCAGTACACCATCAAGCTGAATGTGCACTACACTGCTCTTAAAGGTAATCAAAAGTCACCATTTGATTCGTCATGACTCAATCCACCTGCGGCACAGTATACACCACTCAGCCTATAATCCAATCCACCTCACCACTTCACTACACCCTTCTCCAGTCAGCAACAACAACCACACCACTGAATGCACTTCACTACACCCATCTCCAGTCAGGAAAATACCAAACGTGTGTCACCAACAACAACCACACCACTGAATGCACTTCACGCAGCTTCAACTTGGACTGAAGTCGAGAAAAATGTGTTGGCTCATTTTACCAGTAATATGATGATACCAATGCTGATTGTGGCTATGTACTGTATGTTCATATATAGTATATATATGGGCCTGTGGGTGCATGTATACAGCATGTCTTCTTGGTGAGTGTATGCCTGCACGTGTGCATGCATGTGTGTGTGTGTGTGTGTGTGTGTGTGTGTGTGTGTGTGTGTGTGTGTGTGTGTGTGTGTGTGTGTGTGTGTGTGTGTGTGTGTGTGTGTGCGTGCGTGCGTGCGTGCGTGCGTGCGTGCGTGCGTGCGTGCGTGCGTGCGTGCGTGCGTGCGTGCAGAGTGCGTTATCCAGTTAATCAGACATCCAGGTTGACTGCAGGCTCCTATATGATGAAAAGAGACATCTCGCGTTAGAATCAATGCGAGGACGTCACCGTGATGAATTCATTTTCCAACTGGATTCAGTGTTGGGGGAACACACACACTGCACATTATCCCATGTTGAAGACCTGGCTTGCATACTCCTCATGAATACCAAAAGCCCTTTTACACTGAACGCAGCTTTTGAATTGCATGAGAGTGATGATGAAGCTCTAAGACGTGTATGGGGCCCATTGTACAAATGCCTATGAAATCAGTAATTCTCACACTTTCAAGATTTTTCAAAAGACGCTCGCAGCGTGGCATGAGGTGACGCGCTTTGAGCTTGTACATTTTTAATTTTAATAGCCAAAGCAAAAATCTAAAATGACATTCCCGGTATTAATGGGTTAACCACTTGAACCCCTAGTAGTATTTATAGCAGACATTGCATGCTGCGTTCATGATTTGAGGCATTTTGTTAAAAACAGACAAATCCTGCAAACTTTGGAAGGCAATGTTAGCCAAAACATACCGGTAGTCTCGGCCAGGCCAAATGACATACAGCTGGGAGCAAACAGAAATGTAGAACCAAGAAAAGTAGACCAGGTAACAAAACATAATCTGTGACTTTGACACACCCTGTTCTATAGACTGCTCATCCATATGGGCCTAGGAGATACGCCGATCCACGCCCACCGCCCATATTTTATTTTACTTGTTCACTTGCATAGTCTTGGGCAGAATGCCATCTGGAGAGAAATTATACAGTGAGGAGCGTCGATTGCAATTCATGGCAACGTGCTGTTGGGTGGGGGAGGAGAGGAGGGAATGGGGAAAGTCGATTCATCAAACTCTCAAGTAACTGCCTATTTGCAACACCAAAACAACAGGATAGCAATTTTCCTCCAGCAAGGGCGAAATCCAAAAGACTGACGCGGCGGTCGGGTCTTTTGGATTTCGCCCTTCCTCAAGGTTTGTTCTCTCCTGGGCCCTCCGGGGAACATCTGCATGATTTCTTAAAATCAGGTCAGACACAGACACAGCAGGAGGTATTACGGACCATCATTTCAAGTGATCTGTCAGTGTGTCTGCGATCTGCAAGGCCTTAAAGCAGAGGTATTCAACTATATTAGGCAGGGGGCTGTAGAATGATTGTGTGTATGTGTGTATGTGTGTGTGTGGGGGGGGGGGGGGGGGGGGGGGGGGGGTACGAAAAATGCATCTTGTGCTCAAACACGAACATTTATCTATACATTTGTGCACAGTAATGAGCAGGATATATGTATATATGCTACCTTATAGATGTATACCTATTTGACAGTGCATAAACATAATTGCCTGGACATTAACGATCAACAACGAGCATCAGCTGGACACACACACGCGCACACACACGTGCCCGCGCGCGTGCGCACACACACACACACACACACACACACACACACACACACACACACACACACACACACACACACACACACACACACACACACACACACACACACACACACACACACACCCTCTGCAGTGCTCTAGTCCAGGGGTTCCCAAACTGTGGTGCGTGCACCCCTTGTTGTGCGCGAACACCCTCTGTGCGTGACAAGGGTAATGGCGGTAATAGCGGTTTTATGGTGTTATTTAGCACATACGGCAAAATCCCGGTAAACCACTGTTGTAAGGAGATGTACATGTATAGAGCAGCTGCGGGAGTATACAGCAGCTGCATGTCACTAAGTGCAGTGACATTCTGTGATAATTTTCGGCTAAATACAACAAGACTTTCTTATCATTGGGGGGTGTGTCAGCTGTAGGTCAGGACGTAACAGGGGGTGCATGGCCAAAAAGGTTTGGGGACCGCTGCGTCTAGTCTAAAGTGACTGCATGGAGTCGGTCTCATTTCTTAACAAAAGCCCCTTGAATATGATGGAATATGATTAAGGATTAATGTGATTATGGTAATATCACACACATATGGCACACACCTTACCTGTAACTTTCATTATCCCACCCAAAACCTTTATTGAGTGGTGTAAACCACTCCTACAACTGGCTTTGTTTGTTAGTCTGTCTGTCTGTCTGTCTGTCTGTCTGTCTGTCTGTCTGTCAGAAATAGAAATGAGCATGGTTGATGCTGATTGGTTGATGCTGATTTCATTACGTCAGACATTACGTCAGACCACAGCTGATCAGGCTATATAATACCTTACACCACTCAGTTCACACGGGTGTGATTTTTTTTATATATATATAAATTGCTCCAGGGGCCACAAGAAAGGTCCCTGCGGGCCACAATTGGCCCACCGGCTGCCAGATGAATATCCCTGCCTTAAAGGTTGGTTAACTAGAGTTTCTCTGTTCTGTTGAAAACTCTGTTGCAGTTGCAGAGCAATTTGTTCACTGGCACTGACATGCCATTTAATATGTTAGGCACTGTCCAGAGGAATCTAGGACATGTCCAGAGTGACTGTGTTCATATCACTTTTGTAGGGGAGTGTACAAATGTAAAATAGAAATACTACGGTACATTTGTAGACTTTGAGTTAAGGCCAGCAAAGAGCACAGTTGGTTCTCAACATAAAAACAAAACAAAACAGTTTGATATGCATTAGAAAAGAAACCGGACACCCATTATAGGATTTATATCTCTGGGACACACTAAACTATGCAGTAATATTGTCAGTGTTAATTGAATCCTGGTTCCATTTGTACACTCTCTGAGTTACAGACTGATAAGGTTCTATTTTGTATCAAATCAGTACTGTAGATGGCCTGGCGCCCCCCTGGCCAGCTGGCCTGGACTCGCCCTCAAGGACTCCTGCCTGGGGATCAGTGTGTCCTCCCGGACACACTGAGAACCAGTATAGAGCCATGCTCAAAGACATTTTTGTAACAAGCCACATGATGGCCATTAACAGGCAAACCTATGGCTTTTTGGTTACAAGAGTCTCTTTATTAAAATGGCCAGGCCCTGTCTTTCTCCAAACCGCAATGCCGTCCTAATGGCACAGAAAATAACTCATATAAAAGGGCTTATATATACGGTTTCAAAGATCCACACATGAATGACACCAGAGGTTTGGTATAGCCCCCATTAAAATAACACTATACGAAGCGCTCCATAACTCTCACGCCACTGAAGCTGTTCCCACATTGACCCATCGCCGGCTTGATTGGGCACTTCTGTCAAAAGCCCTAGCATCACCATAGGAGATCTTTACGATGCGCAGCCAGAGAGGGCATGTTGATTTTATGACATACTCTTCAAATAAAATAAGAGAGTGGGAGGAGGGGGGGTGTTGGGGGAGAGAGAGAGAGAGAGAGAGAGAGAGAGAGAGACACGAGCAATAGGCTACCATTAATTTCACTGTGTGGGCTGTAAAATGTTTTTCTCGTTTGCGTGTTGTGTGGAGGTTCCTTCACACTCTTCGATTCCGACATGTCATATAATTCAGTGCCGGGGCAGGGCTGACGCATCCCATTCTGGATAACTTCCTCACGGTGGAACGCACCGATGAACTGTAGAACACACTGACACCTGATTTATACTTGGGTTGTGGGTCGTGTCGTGCACCGATATACAACTCACGACGCGCCGCAGCTGCATCGCGTTGTGAGCTTGCAGATCGGCTGTTTTCGGTGCGTGATGACGCAACCAAGTAAATCAGGCATGACTGCACTTCCCCAACCAGCTGTTAATACATACACATGTGTAGTGGTGTGATATGTGTACGGTTTGCTGTCAAAATAGCTGATCTACAAGCTGGAAACGCAGCGCGAAGCAACGCATTTCGACATACTGACAACGTGACTTCAATAAATACTGTAAAGAAATAGAGTAAGTCTTACACCATTTCTTTACAGTATGTGTTGAAGTCACCCCCCCCCCCCCCCCCCACCAGGAAAAAGCTACGATATATAGCAACATACATTTTTCAGAAAACTGTTTTTAGAAGATTTTTATTTTATTTTCTTCTTCTTTTTTTGACTATGTATGTAAATTATGAGTTTATGTCCCCGCACCGGTGTCACAAGTGAATGTGACTGTTTAGCATCACAGGCTAGACATGTACTGTAAGACTCCCCGTTTTCTGATCATAGAGGTAGCCAGTGGATTCTCTTGTTACAAAGCACAGGCCTGGAAAAAGAAGACAGGTGCAATAGAAGCTAAATAAAGTGCCCCTCGCACAGGTCTCCACCAGGGCAGGTCAGGTTGTGGCCTCCTGGTGGCGCTATAACAGGCCAATGTGAAAAGGGTGGGATATATTCCTCAGCCTACTAGTAGGAAAGTCTGTGAAAGATTTCACGTAAATTGCACGCTGCATTTTTGTGAAAAACGGGCCAATCCTGCAAACTTTGAAAACCAATGTTAGCCAATTCGAATGGAATATGAAATATCGGACAGATCCGTCTTGAACACATGACTATAGAGATAGTGTGTAACGATTTGCGGGATTTTTGGATAGAATCTGGAGGAGTAATATCCAAAAATGTGTTTTTCAAAAGTCAGCCTCCTAGTGGCGCTATAACAGGCCGTTCTGGAAAATTTGGGGCAGAGGTTCATCGTCGGCATCCAGGGAGTGTGTGTGCAAAATTTGGCATCGACTGGGTTAACGGTGCCGGAGATTAGCTATACACAGACACACACACACACACACATTCAGACACACACACACGGACGGAGTGCAAAACATACTCTCTCCCTATGCCTTCGGCCTGGTGGAGACAATGAACTGCAGGATGCTGTTCATTTCTATTGCATCTGTCGGCAGCCTTCTTTTTGGGAAAATGCATGATTTTCCCCACCCTGCTGCTTTTTCCAGTCTATTGAATTTGTTGTTGTTTTTCTGCAGTAAAGCCAAATAACTCCATTGTTAGACGAACTGAAAGCATAAAGCAGATTATTGACCACTGTTTGGAACCATGCCAATTGGGTATTGTTTGTTCTGCCTCATTTGTTTGTTGTTGGACAGTGTCATCTATTTATGATCATATTAATGATATTAATTAATTAATTAACAAAGATTGTAACCACTTTCATACCTAAATTTCAGCATTATAGGCAAACTTTATTTTTTAGCAAAAGGCCGATGCACACCTCAGAAGGCTAGTGACAGGTGCGTAGGGCAATAGAGCATACATTAAAAAGGGTATCTTTGAAAAACAAAGAAAAAGGTCCCGCACACTGTCAGACACTTGCCAAAATGTTGCTCTTTATTAGGTCGACGTTTCGGTCGATTAAACCTTCATCAGGACGGTCGATTATACCTTCATCAGGACAGACATTGTCTGTCCTGATGAAGGTCTAATCGACTGAAACGTCGACCTAATAAAGAGCAACATTTTGGCAAGTGTCTGGCAGTGTGCGGGACCTTTCTTTGTTTTTTAAAGCATTATAGGCAAAGAAATCTCCAGTCTTTGATTTTCAAAACCTTAGTTTAAAAGAACGTTTTCCCTATTTCATTCATTCATTCATTCATTCATTCATTCATTCATTCATTCATTTATGAAAGTAGCATATCTATAAGCCTTTCTATTTTTGCTATACAACCGTATACAACCATCAAGCTCCAAGGTTCCTCTCTGCATCATTGTAGACGTCACAGCTCTCTTATTGTCACCGTGCTGACCTTGAAGTGAGGGGGGAAAAATCCATGTGTTTACATGCAGGAAGCTTCTGACTGTGAACCCACAAAGGGCCACTATGTTTTAAAAGAGGCCATTAGATCTAACATCTAATTTGATTAGAATTTTGCTTAGAACTGCTGTGATTAACCTGTTTTGTAATTAGTCCCAGAAGCAATCAACTGTGATTCCAATAGCAACTATCATCGTATGATTAGGATTTGTCAGGAACCATAGACTAGTATACTGTGATTACCATTTATTGTAATTGTCTCCACCAGGCCGAAGGCATGGGGAGAGAGTATGTTTTGCACTCCGTCCGTGTGTGTGTGTGTGTGTGTCCGTGTGTCCGTGTGTGTGTCCTTCCGTCCGTCTGTTACCAGCTAATCTCCGGCACCGTTAACCCGGTCGATGCCAAACTTTGCACACACACTCCCTGGATGCCAACGATGAACCTCTGCCCCACATTTTCCAGAACGGCCTGTTATAGCGCCACCAGGAGGCCGCTTTGTGCAAAACAAGTTTTTGGACAGTACACCTACAGATTTTGTCCAAACATCACACAAATTGGTACACAGTCTCTCTAGAGCCATTCAACGAAACAGGTCTTTCAGATTTCTCAGACTCCATCCTGATTGGCTAAGATTGGCTTCCAAAGTTTGCAGGAGTGCTCAGTTTCAAACAAAATGCTGCAAATCATGAACACATCATGTGATTTCCGTGAAATTGTGCACGCACATTCCCACTAGGCCGAGGAAGAAATGCCACATGAACATTTTCAACTCAGCCTCATGGTGGCGCTATAACTGGCCGAAAAGTGTTTTTACCTCTAACTGCATGGATCTGTGGATAACTTTGTATGCCAACTCCCTAGAGGCCAAGGAAAAACATTTGCCTGGAATTTTTCACATCTGCTCTTTATAGCGCCACCAGGAGGCCGACATATGTAAAACACATTTTCTAATATTACTCCTTCAGATTTTATCCAAATTTCACGCAAATCAGTACACATGTTCTCCATAGTCATGTGATCAAGACGGGTTTGTTTGATTTATCATAATCCACCCTCATTGGCTACGATTGGCTTCTAAACTTTTCAGGAGTAGCCTGCTTTGTACCCGTTTTGTACAAATCGCCACAACTACTCAACGCAGTGTCCGATTGCGGTGAAACTGTGCATGCATATTCCCACTAGGCTGAGGAAGAAATGCCACTTGACAGTTTTCGAATCAGCCTCATGGTGGCGCTACAACAGGCCAAGCCGCGTCTCACACACACACACACACACACACACACACACACACACACACACACACACACACACACACACACGTTTATATATTACTCCTACACATTTTGCCAAACATCACACACACTGGTGGAGACCTGTGCCCGGAAGGGCACTTTTTCTAGTTAAATTACTGTAATCCAATTAAATGTACTGTTAATGTACGTATAAGCCTGGACATTCCCATGGCCGTTAAACTGTAGCCTGGCTAATAAGCCAGACTCAAATCACACTGTATTTTTTTTTTGCCAACGGCTGATTCGGTCTGGCTTATTAGCCAGGCTAGTTAAACTGTACAATGAAGCATTGGGGAAGAGAGGAGGGGGAGATGAGGGGGTTGGCCAGAGATAATTTATAATTATAGCTTTGTTTTGTAACTGTGTTGTTGTTTTACTTTGGATTTTTAACTTGTTATATAACTTATAGTTTTTCCACTGCATTCTATTTCCATTGATGTAATGCATTTTAGATATGCATCATACTTCTCTTATTGACAATCTGTATGAATGTATTGCATTTGCAACTGGAGCTGCTGAACAGAACAAATTTCCTTCGGGTTTAATAAAGTTGATCACAAAGCTCGGTTGAATGCTTGATTCTGATTGGTCAATCAGTATCGGTATAATGACCGATAAGCTCAATAACAGACCATGCTGTCTAATCAAAGCCTCAGAGCACCTGCTGCACTGCTTGATTTTATGCAGTATCCAACATGGCAGCCATGATGTAAACAAACGCACAGCTAAACATTGCTCTCAAGAATGTTCCAAGCGAGAAATAGACAATGCAGTAAGCCTAACCGAAAATGTATTCTATTCGATCAACACTGTGCTGGACGGACGGTCAGCCCAACACTTGAATGGAATACATTCATTACCATCCGTAAGCAAGGAAATACTTTGTTTTGTTGTTACTTTTGGGTCAATTTATTAATGTATTTATTAAGTACCGGGTAAGTAGTCACAACAGGATGATTAAACACCTCGGCTTCACCTTTAATCGTGTCGGGAGTTCGTTCGTTCGTTCCTTTGTTCTTTCAAATCTATCAATCAAATCAATCGTACATCAGATGCCATATTATCAGGGGAGTTGTGGTTCCCAAACCTTTTAGCTCAAGACCCAAAAGATGCATAGAGTTTAGTTGGCGGGCAGTGAAAATACTAAAATAGCAGATCTACAAGTTCACAATGCTTCATGCCTCGTTGTGATACATTTACTATAGCAACCCATACAAATTGGTCTGTGACCCAAAGATGGGTCCCGACCTACGGTTTGGGAAACATGATATAGACTACAGCACAGTCACACAAGTAAAGACATTAGAACCACGGTGTGATTAAAGTCCATTAGGCGGATTTATGGTTTTCTATGAGGATGCTGATTTCAACCAAACAGCCATTTCATATTTGCAATGAGTCATGCTCCATTAAATTCACGAGTTTAAAGATGGAGAATATTATTAAGCCGAGAGGGAATTAATTAAAGTAGGTTAGGCTACTACTTTCTCAATTCGTTGAATGTCAGACGTTTGTAGCAGGGATATTGTATAGTAAATCTGGATTTATATCAAAGTCAGGATGGCCTTGAGGTTAGCTTTATTGGACAAACATGTTTACTCATTGAAGGTATATCACTTGAGGTGGCTCGCAGGTCTCATTAAACATAACAAGGCACAGAGACTAATGCAGCTGGACAGGGACAAAAACGTGGCCCTGGGCATTTAGGCTAATGCCTTGACCTGCCCACATCTGATGTGAGGAGAGTGGGTGGGGGTACTGGCTCAATGTTATTTTCATCCCTTGTGCTCATCAACAATGCATTCCAGCATCAATTCATTAACAGTAACAGACTCTAATGCGCAATGGCGCACACAGCCTCTCTCACACATGGCTGATACAGAGGGTCTCAGCCCTCAGTGTGTTCTCCGAGAACTAAATAAAGGTTGAAATGAAATGAAAATGAAAACAGTATAGTCGGGCGGCAGTGGTTCAGGGGTAGAGTGGCCGGATGGTAACCACAAGGCTGCCAGGTCGAACGCGCGCGCGGGCTCCCCCAGAGTTAGTGTCGAAATGTCCTTGAGCAAGACACTGAACCCAGAATTGCTCCTGATGTGCTGGTTGGTGCCTTGCATGGTTTCCGCCGCCATCTGTGTGTGAATGTAATGCACAATCTATGTAAAGCGCCTTGGATAAAGGTGCTATATAAATGCACCATTTACCATTTATTTTAGTCCAAGGTTGTTGTCACAGCTTGCTTATCAAATCAAGTAGATTGACAAATTAGCCTAAACCCAAATCTAGTCACTCAGGGCTGCCCACAGAAATGACTCCAGGGCTCTATACTTGTTCTGCGCCTTTTATTTCCCACCCCATCACACCAAATCTCTCTGCTGAAAATGGCCTTGTAGATCTGCTATTTAAAATGAGTGTTCACCCCAGAATAGGGACACAAGGGTTTAGCTCCATTATGATCTTGCAACAACAAGACATCTGACTCAGGATCCTACACTCTCCACACACAACGCCACCAAGACCAAGCATATAGCAGAAACAGAGAAATGGGTAGACGAGAGAGTCTGGGTGAAAGGGAAACTCACTCACACAGGCAATTATATCCCTCTGAAGTTCTCGACAGCGGCCCAGGAGACATTTTTCTCAATGTCAACATTCATTTGAGTCAGACACTTTTGCTACTGTAGGTTTAGGGTTCTGAAATAGAATGTGGTCTATACACACTTAGTCAGTTTGAGGTTTGAAAGGATTTTATTGATTCTGAATTAGGATCTGATTACACTTATGAAATTTTGAATTGTTAGTGGACAGAGGAAGGAAAATATTTCTGTTGTACTGTATGTGTGAGCATACGCTGGATTAGGCGAGAGGTGCCAACAAATTCCATGAAATGATTCATCAAATCTGAAAAATCTGCCTACTTGGAACTGGTTCCAAATTGGAACCGCTATGGACCCATCTTGAAATGCTTTTCATAGGACCCATCTTCTAAATCCCTGCAACCCCGAAAGGAAATTGCAGAACACAATGAAATCACTATTTTCTCAATGGCTTAAATCTTATATAATAATGGAGACCTCACAATAAAGCCTGATTTTTTTTCCAATGCTGTCTAGAATGCTCTCAAGTAAAGTTGTGCTCACTCTGGTTCCTGTTTAAATTGTAATCGTGTGCCTACGGTATGTAGTTGGCTGTTTAAAAGGGACAGCTATATAGGCCTAGGTGGGATCTAGGGACATCTGGGGCACATCGAAAAATAAGATTTTAGAAATGGTCTCAAATATTTATCATTTAACTTCTTGTTAATGCCCCAAAATGACTGGATATACAGGTTTTGTATAGCCATTTGTAGCAATTGTAGAAATATTATACCTAAATTATTGAATGTTTAAGCATGTTCTAATCAAGTATACTTTACTTCCTGTGTTTCTATGTGACAGTCTATTAGTCATTTCTGTCTCATGATCATATAACTGGTAAAATGAGCCGACACACTGGCCTGATGCAAGTATCAACTATCAAGTCTGTCAGAGAAGTCTCAATTGGAGTCACACGTTTTTCTCGTGCATTCAGTGGTGTGGTTGTTGTTGGTGACCCACATTTGATATTTTCCTGACTGGAGGTGGGTGTAGTGAAGTGGTGAGGTGGATTGGATTATAGGCTGAGTGGTGGATTGAGTCGTGACGATTCAAATGGTCACTTTTGATTACCTTTAAGAGCAGTGTAGTGCACATTCAGCGCAGTGTATAGTGCACATAAAATGCAGCGCAGATCTGCCTTTTATGCATAAAAGGCTACTCGTCTACTAGTTAAGTAGGCCAATTAAGTAACTTGGTCATGTTTTACGGACGCTATACGCTGTTGTAATCTCTAAATACTGGACCCTCGTCTGGTTCTGACAGACAGGTAGTGTGTGCAGGCTGGGTGGTGTGTGACAATCCTGTTGAAGTATTCCTTTGGTACGGCGACTGCGGCGGCGGGCCCGGGAGAACAAATTAACGGACACGAGACAGTATCACGCTAAGGTTCACCAAGTTTATTACACAAACAGGAAACATATATAGTGCTGGATCATAATGACGTGACAATAAGATATGAGACAGAAGAACGTGCCTACTGCAGCAAGGCTGACCTTGCTGCCGCTGAGATGTCTCTCGTAGCCTATCGATACAGTACAGGCAGTACACAATACATATCAAGTACACTGTATATCAAGTTCAAGTACATAGACTAAGATGTACTGTGCATGGGCTAATATCATAACATACGCGATTTCCTACGCTACACAATTTCCTCCCGGAATTATCCCCCGTTAAGGACGCTCCGCAACCCGTTTTTCCTCCCGGATTTTATCGATATTTGCCGGTGGCGTATCGATATATATCGCAATATCGATATTTCAGCTCACCCCTACTATTTATAAATACTGTACAATTTACAATTTAGGCATTTAGCAGACGCTCTTAATCCAGAGCGATTTACATTAAGCAATAACAAAAACAAATAACAAAAGCATGGCATACATCACATATATAAAAAGTAGTTATCATGACTCAAGCGTAAACTAAGAACGTAACAGTGGAGTATCTATGTAAACTATACATACTATACTATATGTAGCCCTAGGCTACTAAATAGCCCTAGGCCACTAAATATATTGAATATATATTGTTTTGTTCAGAGTGCACTTAGGAATGTATTAACTTGTTCACTTCAATACAACATTGTCCTGTCACTTTAAATAAGTTTTCTACAGGTGCTGAACTGTGCAGATAAGAGTACAACCTATGTTGAGTATTTTGGTGAAATGTAATTGGTTGTTTAAGAGTCATGTCACTTTTACTGCATGGTGATTTGCTGTTGAAGGAGAGGGAGGCGGGACAAGGAGAGATGGGGAGAAGGACTTGAGAGAGTGGCCAGAAGAAAGAGGAGAGTTCTGCAGAGAGAAGGAGAGAAACCTCATGTGGAAATAAATGTGATGTACAAGTTTTCAATGCTGTACAATATTAGAGTATAAGGAAGACTACAATTCATGAGTGACTTTATGTGACTGTGCACAGATACTGTGAGAAGGGCAGCTATCAACACAGTTTGTTGACATTGTGTATGAAGTTAGCTACAGTAGCCTCTCCAGTTAGCCTAGCCATTCAGTCTAAACAGATAGCTTCTCCAGTTAGCCAGCTTGGCTAATTGGCCTAGAGAGATCTTCAAGACTTCCCAGACCTGCGCTCCCGGCTCCCAGGATACCGGGTAGTTCCTCTGGCAATGAGGGAGAAAGAAGATTTGGCCTTCCAGTCCCCCTAGTAGTTAGTCACCAGCTCCAGTTACTCCACCCAGCTTGTGGGGTACACCTACAGACCCTGTGACTTGAACTCTGATATTGTGAGTACTCCAACGCTCCCCAGCATCGACCAGGCCTGCAACGGGGGTGTGTGTGACGTGTGTGTATGTGTGTGTGGTGGGCCCACAAAGTAATTTAGGTTAAAGGTTATTCTAAAAGGTTTACACTTTGAAAGGACATTTTGTATTTGTTGTGTGAACATCTTATTTTTGCATATTGTTTTTGGTATTTGTGTTTCCTAAAGGGTCAAAGGCCCTTGAAGTACATTTTTGACTGCTACATTTTAATTTCTACAACCTTTTATTTTTTATTTTGCTTATGGTTCTTACCCCTCAATTTCTCATTTTTCCTCTAGTTCATTAAATTGCCAGACAATTTTGAGGAAATACTTTTGTGGTTTATTTTGGAGTTGGGAATTAAATATGAACACAGGGCGCTACCTATGGTCAAGGTATAGAAGCGTTACATAAAATGGAGGCACTGCTGAGATGAATCATTCCCACTCTATCCTTTAATGTTTGACCCGTAAACGAAAGAAAAAAAAAAAAAACGAGCATCATAACAGCTGTGGCAGTATGTCTACTCAGAACGTTTCTCATATAGCAGCAGAGCTACATAGCTGGTGCAATTTAGAAATAATAGATCCAAAACATGCCTTTGCACTGACTGACGTTCCCGCTGACATTGACAATTCAATCATTGAGGAGGCTGCTCATGCAGTGAAGGCATTTGGAAGAATAAAAGTGAGAGAAGTTCAAAGTGACTCTCAGACCGGCAAGAGCACAGTGTTTTGTGAATGCACTGAAAAGGTAGACACAGACAATTTCCCTCTCTACCTGCATCCACTGAATGGAGACCCAGCATGGAAAATATCTCTCTGTGATGAACCTGCAAATTCTGCTGATGACTTCTTAACCAAGCTCAACAAATTAATGTCAGAAGCAGGAAAAACAGCAAAGGATGTTCATTCCCTGCTACCTACAACCGTTCCCCAGGGGACCTCACCTGAGTCGATCATCAGAGCAGTCGGTGACCTGCTAGGACAAACCATGAGACCTACCAATGAGAACAACGCCTTTCGACGCCTACGGATGTTCTCTGGTAATATGCCCACTCCTGCAGGTGAGGAGAGCCTTGAACAATGGCTGGAGCAAGCCTGCCTAATGATTGAAGAGTGTGACTGCTCTGGGCGAGAGAAGCGAAAGAGAATAGTAGAGAGTCTAAAGGGCCCTGCATTGGAAATAGCTCAGGCTGTACGGCTTAATGACCCAGATGCTACACCTGATTGCTATATTGAGGCCCTGGAAAGTGCCTTTGGAACCCCTGAATCTGGTGAAGACTTGTATTTTGCCTTCAGGAGTTTACACCAACAGACAGGTGAAAAGCTGTCTGACTTCTTGAGAAGGTTAGAGCGCTCCCTGACAAAAGCAGTGAAAAAGGGGGGCCTCCCTAGCCACAGAGCCGATCGTGCGCGAATCGATCAACTCATAAGAGGTGCTACTCAGTCTGATATGATGTTGTTACACTTGAGGCTGAGAGAAAGAAGAGATAAACCTCCCACATTCTTAAAACTACTAAATGAGATACGTGAGGAAGAAGAATACGAGACAGCACGGCGCAAATTAAACACCACAGTAAGACAAGTAAAAGTCAGTGAAGAAACCAAAGCCAAGACTACAGAAGTTCAAGAGCTTAAAGCAGAAATCCAAGAATTGCGCACTGAACTTACTGAATTAATGAACAAGCGGCAAGATGCCCACACCGAGCCAGAGGCAAAATCAACCAAGAGAAACACGGATACAGCGACAGAAGGTGAGATCCAGAACTTAAGGCAGCAGGTGCAACAGTTACAACAACAGCTAACCGTAATGGCCATATCACACAGCTCAGCCATGGCAGAGCCTAAAAAGAGAGATGCGAAAGCCAGACCCAGCAGAACTGCAAATCCCAATATTGCAAAAGACTCTGAAAGCTATTTCTGTTACAGATGTGGAGAAAATGGCCACATTGCCACACGCTGCATGGCTCCTGAAAACCCTGGAAAAGTGATCCAGAAGTTACTTGGTGCTCTTCGCAAGAGTAAGGAGGAGCAAGGGGTACCTAGAAGCTCAGCTGAGTCGGAATCCAATGTTGGCTGTAGGCAAGGTTCAGTCCACACCCCTAAGCCATGTGGTTTGCCAGAAGGGCTGATTGGTCCCTCCATGATGTCCACTGTTAAACTAGAAGGACAACCTTGTAGAGTCCTTTTAGACAGCGGCTCCAGAGTCACCATCATATTTGAGAGCTGGTACTCCCGTTTCCTCTCCCATGTGCCTATTCTCCCACTCACAGACCTTGCCATTTGGGGCTTGAGTGATTCCAACTACCCCTATAAGGGATATGTAGCCATTGAGTTGGGGCTTCCCGCTAACAACAAAGGAGTGGAAGAGACAGTCTCTGTGTTGGCTCTAGTATGCCCCGATTCAAAGAGCCCTGACCCAGTTCCTGCCATTATCGGCACAAACTCAAAGAAACTGCGGTCCCTGCTAAAACACTGTGAGGACCTTGAAAGTGACAATGACATTCATGCTCTAAGAATCTCTACCCTTTTTCCAAAACAGTCTCCAGTACAGTTCAGCCCCCAAATGGATGCCATAGGCCAAGTGAAGTGGCAAGGCCCTGGGCTTCTCACGATCTCACCAGGAAGTGCACACTACGCTACCTGCCAAGTGGAACAGCAGCAGCATGCGCACCAAAGTATCCTGATATTGGAGGCTGATGGAGATACCAACCTCCCTGCCGGCATACTGGTTCCACCAGTTGTTCTACCACCTTCGGCCATGGATGCCAATAGTCTCACAGTTCTGTTGAGAAATGAAACCCAAAAAGAGACTGCGCTCCCTCCTGGCACAGTGGTGGCCCAATTATATCCTGTGGACACTGTTACCGAGTTAAGAAAAAGCTATGCCCCAACAAAGTCCATTGACCCCAGTCTGTTCAAGTTTGGGGATTCATCCATCCCTGAAGAGTGGAAATCCAGGCTAGCTACAAAGTTAGCACAGAGAACGAATGTGTTCTCATTGGAAGAATGGGATGTCGGCCTAGCAAGAGGTGTGACACATCAAATAAGACTAAGAGACTCTAGACCTTTCAGAGAGAGATCTCGCAGAATTGCACCAGCCGACATTGAGGATGTTCGGCGCCACATCCAAGAACTCTTGGCAGCTGGAATAATCAAAGAGTCCCGTAGTCCCTATGCATCCCCAATTGTCATAGTGAGGAAGAAAAATGGCAAGGTAAGGATGTGTATTGACTATCGTTTACTGAATTCTCGAACTGTTCCAGACCAGTACACCATGCCGCGCATAGACGATGTGCTTGACAGTCTGGCAGGGAGCAGATGGTTTTCTGTGCTGGATCTGAGAAGTGGGTACTACCAAGTGGAAATGTCTGAGACAGACAAGGAAAAGACTGCCTTCATTTGTCCCCTCGGGTTTTTCCAGTTCGAGAGGATGCCTCAAGGGATCACTGGTGCTCCTGCAACCTTTCAAAGGTTAATGGAGAAAGCCATCGGGGACATGAATCTGATGCAGGTCCTTGTGTACCTTGATGATGTTATAGTGTTTGGAAAGACACTAGAGGAGCATGAGGACCGTCTCCTAAAAGTTTTGGACCGACTGGAAGAATGTGGTCTCAAAGTATCCATCGACAAATGCCAACTTTGCCAATCACAAGTGAAGTTCTTGGGGCACATAGTCTCTGCATCTGGTGTCGCCACTGATCCTGAGAAAGTGAGTGCAGTAAACCACTGGAAGAAACCTGCTGATCTGAAGTCCCTGAGGTCGTTTCTGGGATTTAGTGGATACTACAGGCGTTTCATTGAGAACTATTCTGCTATTGTTCGCCCTTTGACAGAACTAACTAAGGGGTACCCCCCTGCTCAGTGCAAACAGAAAGACATCATAAAAGAAAAAAAAGAGAGCTATTATAAGGTATCAGAACCTTTCGGCGAGCGTTGGACTTCAGCTTGTGACGACGCCTTCCATCACATCATCTACAAGCTCACACATGCACCAGTATTGGCCTTTGCTGACCCTACAAGGCCTTACATCCTGCATGTCGATGCAAGTCTGAACGGATTGGGAGCTGTACTGAATCAAGAATATCCTGAGGGGTTACGTCCAGTTGCTTTTGCCAGCCGCAAGTTAAACCAGGCAGAGCGAAACTATCATATCCACCAGCTGGAATTTCTAGCGTTAAAATGGGCGGTAGTGGATAAGTTCCACGACTACTTATATGGCGCCAGGTTCACGGTGAGAACGGATAATAACCCACTCACCTATGTCTTGACAACGGCCAAGCTTAATGCTGTAGGCCACAGGTGGCTAGCTGCACTCTCCACTTATGAGTTCAGCATTCAGTATAAGCCCGGCCGGGAAAACATTGATGCTGATCTGCTGTCCAGAAATCTGCCGGAGACAGAAGATAGATGGATGGATGTTCCACCCTCTGGGGTAAAAGCTCTTTGTAGTAAGATTACTGCAATTGGCTCCTACAAAGTCATTACCCGATTGGTTGACCAACTGGGTGTTCCTCCTGATGCCGTTCCTGATGTCTATGCCTACTTCACCCAGATAGGCGTGAGTCCACTGGAGCAACTGAGTCCTAAAGAGTTAATAGCAGCTCAAAAGTCAGACCCAGTCATCGGACTGGTGCTGCAGCAAGTTAAGATGGGTCAAAGTGTCGCGGCTCATAAGCATGCAAATCCTGATGTTAGACTGCTCCAGCGAGAGAGCTCCAAACTTACAATAAAGCATGGCCTCCTGCACAGAGTCACCAGAAGACCCTCTGGGAGAGACGTGAGTCAGCTTGTCTTACCTGCTCAATACCGGCCAATGGTATTGAAATCATTGCATGATGATACTGGCCACCTTGGCATAGAACGAACAACAGACCTCATCAAGGACCGGTTTTACTGGCCCAGAATGGCCCCTGAAATTGTGAGGTACATTCAGAACTGTGGAAGGTGCATAGCAAGGAAGACGCTCCCACAAAGAGCTGCCCCATTACGACAGATCACAAGTAATGGTCCTCTGGACTTAGTGTGCATAGATTTTCTTTCCATTGAACCTGACTCCAAAGGCATAGCCAATGTACTGATTGTTACAGATCATTTTACCAGGTATGCTCAAGCATACCCAACTAAAGATCAGAAAGCCCTGACTGTTGCCAAAGTCCTCTTTGAGAAGTTCTTTGTACATTACGGGCTGCCAGCCCGCATCCACTCGGATCAGGGACGTGATTTTGAGAGCAAGATCATAAAAGAGCTCCTGAATATGCTTGGCATTCGCAAATCAAGGACTACCCCATACCACCCTCAGGGTGACCCACAACCGGAGCGATTCAATCGCACCCTTCTGTCCATGCTTGGTACTCTCGATCCTGCCCAAAAGCCAAAATGGAGCCAGCATATAAGTCAGCTAGTGCATGCTTACAATAGCACAAGAAACGACGCCACAGGGTACTCGCCATATCTGCTAATGTTTGGCAGGGAGGCGCGGCTTCCAGTGGATCTGTGTTTCGGCATTGGATCAGATGAGGAGGATGGCCTAAAGCATCACCAGTATGTGGCCAACATGAAAAAAGAGCTACAGAAAGCCTACCAGCTAGAAGTTGATGCAGCTTCCAAGAATCATGCACGGAACAAAAGACTGTATGATGCAAGAGTCAGGAACCAGGAACTGGGAGAAGGTGACCGAGTACTAGTTCGCAATCTTGCCATCACGGGGAAACACAAATTGCAGGACAAATGGAATTCGCTACCGTATGAAGTGGTTGCCAAGTTACCCAATCTCCCGGTGTATCGTGTAAAACCAGAGAGGGGAACTGGTGTGGTGAAAACACTACATAGGGACCACTTGCTGCCTATCGGTTACTTGGTGCGGATGCCTGTACCATCAGACGGGAAAGCACCCCCAAATAAGCCACTGACGAGGGCACAGAAAGCAAGGAAGGAAAGTCAGAGACCAAGCCCAGAGCACAGGAGCCAAGGAGACTGGACCTCCGAATCTGAAGAGGAAGGTTATTATGACTTGCCTCATTTAAACTTTGGGGGCGGTCACGAAAACGAAGGTCCGGCAGCTGAGCCCGGAGATGTCCTGGTCTCATATGAAACAGTTGGTGCTAATTCTAATGATCAGGACTCACCTGGAGAGGATCAGGACTCACCTGGAGAGGATTGTGATTCCCCTGAAGAGGAAGGACAAGCGGAGGAACTGCCAGCAGCAGACGAGCAGTTTGGAGAACCTCAACACCCTCACAGAGACTTTGTGGCAGACACAGAGCTAGAAGAGGTGGGGGCCTCAACCTCTGGCACTTCGGCTGTGGGTGCAGACTCTCCCCAAGAACTCAGACCAAGGAGGACATTGAAACCTGTCCTGCGCCTCAGTTATGACCAACCTGGAGAGCCTACTGACAGACCTGTGACTATAGTTTACAGAGGCATGGTAATTCAGATTAGCTATGAACCAGAAACTAAAGATGATTGTGCACTATTGCCACTTAGTGTTTGAAGGTAGCTTAAACAGTTGCTAACCTAACGGGTCTAATGAGGACATCTAGACTTTTAGAAGGGGGAGGGTGTAGCCCTAGGCTACTAAATAGCCCTAGGCCACTAAATATATTGAATATATATTGTTTTGTTCAGAGTGCACTTAGGAATGTATTAACTTGTTCACTTCAATACAACATTGTCCTGTCACTTTAAATAAGTTTTCTACAGGTGCTGAACTGTGCAGATAAGAGTACAACCTATGTTGAGTATTTTGGTGAAATGTAATTGGTTGTTTAAGAGTCATGTCACTTTTACTGCATGGTGATTTGCTGTTGAAGGAGAGGGAGGCGGGACAAGGAGAGATGGGGAGAAGGACTTGAGAGAGTGGCCAGAAGAAAGAGGAGAGTTCTGCAGAGAGAAGGAGAGAAACCTCATGTGGAAATAAATGTGATGTACAAGTTTTCAATGCTGTACAATATTAGAGTATAAGGAAGACTACAATTCATGAGTGACTTTATGTGACTGTGCACAGATACTGTGAGAAGGGCAGCTATCAACACAGTTTGTTGACATTGTGTATGAAGTTAGCTACAGTAGCCTCTCCAGTTAGCCTAGCCATTCAGTCTAAACAGATAGCTTCTCCAGTTAGCCAGCTTGGCTAATTGGCCTAGAGAGATCTTCAAGACTTCCCAGACCTGCGCTCCCGGCTCCCAGGATACCGGGTAGTTCCTCTGGCAATGAGGGAGAAAGAAGATTTGGCCTTCCAGTCCCCCTAGTAGTTAGTCACCAGCTCCAGTTACTCCACCCAGCTTGTGGGGTACACCTACAGACCCTGTGACTTGAACTCTGATATTGTGAGTACTCCAACGCTCCCCAGCATCGACCAGGCCTGCAACGGGGGTGTGTGTGACGTGTGTGTATGTGTGTGTGGTGGGCCCACAAAGTAATTTAGGTTAAAGGTTATTCTAAAAGGTTTACACTTTGAAAGGACATTTTGTATTTGTTGTGTGAACATCTTATTTTTGCATATTGTTTTTGGTATTTGTGTTTCCTAAAGGGTCAAAGGCCCTTGAAGTACATTTTTGACTGCTACATTTTAATTTCTACAACCTTTTATTTTTTATTTTGCTTATGGTTCTTACCCCTCAATTTCTCATTTTTCCTCTAGTTCATTAAATTGCCAGACAATTTTGAGGAAATACTTTTGTGGTTTATTTTGGAGTTGGGAATTAAATATGAACACAGGGCGCTACCTATGGTCAAGGTATAGAAGCGTTACATATATTATATATTATACATGTGTACTATAAAGTGCTATGACTACATAAAAATGCAATTCTAGTGCTGTCTACGTAACAAGCTATAAGTCTGTTTAAAATACTACCTAAGTCTACATAAAGTGCTATCTAAGGGGCTAGGCTAGGGCAAGTGCTACGGACCATGGTGGAGTCTGAAGAGGTGGGTTTTCAGACTACGGCGGAAGATTGGGAGTGAGGCTGCAGTTCTGACTGTGACTGACTGTGACTGTGACTGTGACTGTGACTGTAACTTGAAACAGAACAGAACAGCACAAAAGCCTCTGCCCAGGCTCTGGACAGGGCCCCTGCCCGGGCTCTGGACAGGGCCCAAATTTGCCAATTGATCAAACCTGATGATTGGCAAATTTCTCATGGAGCTGGCCTGTTCTGACATCTGCATAGACTCCATACTTTAGGCATGCCTGTCAAGGAACTCCATATGGGCATAAAAGGGACACAGACATAAGCATGCCCATTGGCCAGTGCCCAACGGGCCCCGCTCTAGTAAAAGGGACATTTCACAGCTGGAAGAAACTGCAGTCACTCAATGTTAATAGTATTTGTAGTAGAAAACAATGGTAAAAATATCAGCACTCCCTGTTTAAATGTAGCCTACAGGTCCTGACATAGCAAGGACATTCACTCCAGTAGTTTAGATCAGTATTGTTGATATTGTTATTCTTGTACAGTATTGTAGCAGAAATCTATTATCTCCATATTTTACCTTTTTGTGTGTGTTCTTTCCTATATACAGGTTTGTTTTTAGTTCAATGTTTGTTTTAAAAACGCCATTGACAATGAAGGGAAAATTTACGTCATATTGTCCCTCATTACGTCATATTGTCTCTTTATTGTTAATGGCATTTAATGTTTGTGTTGGCACCGTTTGTTTTACATCACCATTACATCACCTAATCAACATGAGTTAGACTTTAATATATTAGCGCCCCTCACTTCACACGGGTGCATTTTTTAAAATGAATTCCCTACTTGATCATACTACAGCGTCACACAAAATATCAAAAGTAACAGCTTTTGATTTTCAATCCTGAAAAGTAACAGTTTTGGACATATGAGGTTCCCACCCGTCAGGTCAGAGACGATACAGACGACACAGTGCTGTATGGTTACACCAAATTGGGTCAGATTCTGTAGGCCCAATTTATTTCCAATATGGCTTCTGTGCATATATAGCCTATATTTTAATTTTATTCCAAACATGTTAAAAATATACAGTAAATGAGGAAAGACAAAGGATCAGCCAGTGTGTCTTTGAGCAATGCCCTAAAACCTCTTACCCATTGCAAGTCTCTTGCATAAGCATGCAGACCAGCTAAATGGCTTGAAATGTTGATGTATTTACAGGATCGCTCAAGTCTCATGTGACACGATATATATGTCACATGTCTAATACACACACAACCGGAGTGGGTGGAGGGTTAAACCGTTAAGACCTGAGGCTGATTCTAAAAATGTTAATGTCTTTTTGAATAAAACGCATGTTGCTATATCAGTGGTTCATGTCAAGGACCCCCGAAATGATATGGCCACCGACAACCCCATATTTTAATTGTTTTTATTGTGACACACTTATAGCTCAAATCTAAAATGAAACAGAAGCTTTCCCGGTTTTAACGGGTTAAGGGATCAGAGTGAAGTCCTCTGTTCTAAAGCTGTGTATGCATGTGTCAGACACCAGAGCATGAACCACAGTATTGCAAAGTGGCCCAATGGCATTCTCAGAGAGTACACATTGGAGCATTGGCTATACAGAACGGGATTTGCCATGGTTACTTAGCTTCACTACCGCTGTTGATACAAATATGTCTTCTTGAGCATTCTGTTCCCGTTTGACAGCATTTGATTCGTATCAACATAAAAAACGAAAAACATAATCCTTGGCATACTGCATCATTTTCATGTAACTGTGGGTGGTCTGTAAATGCTCATTCAGGCCTAAGTGGTGGGTGACATGCAAACAGGGAATAGGCTACAATTTTCCCCTGCATGCTTTATTACGGTATCTTCAATATCATGTCATGTTAACTTTTACATGATGCTACTGTATCTGATTTGTACCTTAAAATGGTATCATGCTGTTATATGTTGCATCTTCTGTAGTCTATTCCACAATCTCCAAATGCTATATAAAGTCTGGAACTACACCTCCCAAAAGCCGTCATCTGTTCGTCATTTCCATTCACGAAGATATATTTAAAAATATCTTTACATTTTATTTTAGATTTTACATTTCTGATAAGTAGCATATTGCTTAGATGATTTATATTTATATTTAAATTTGCACAACTGTAAAGGCGAAGCAGAAGCAGGGAGGACTAGGCGTCACATCTGCTTTATCGCTTGATCATTTTCAGAGCTTCCGTTGCTCCAGACTGTATGATGGAAGCATTTGAAAATTGTGGGAGGCAACAGTCTGGCTCACGAGATTACACATCGTCTGAGTCATGAGTTTATTGTTTATGTACGAGTTCCCAAATGATGTGTCAAGTATCCTTACACAAGTGCAAGTGCATAGCGACAGACTGTAGATTACTTGTACGGCGTATTCAAATGTGCAGTACAAAAGCGTTAACATTTCATTTCCAGTCAGGAAATATGAAGTGACTGTTTAAATATAAAGTCGCTGAAGCATAAACGGCTGCACAAATAAGGAATGGAAACATACTGTGTTCAGGTTATTTCACAATATGATGTATAATAAAGTGACTGATGCATAGTGAAAGAGTTTAATATAATATTGGAGAGTGTCTCCCCAGTGTTTCCAGAAGGGAACTGTTGAATTATCGTACCTGAGGCTTATGATTTTAAAGAAAACTATATGGTGTACAGCCAAAAATATATATAAATCACAGGTGTAAATATGTAATTTCATAGCCAAATATAATAGATAAATCACAGGTGTAAATATGTAATTTCACAGAGGTGGGTGGGCATTGGCACTGCCCTCACAATTCAATTTGATTACGATTCACCAGGTAACAATTGGATTTGATTCTACAATGCATTGCAATGCATCACACTTTTCTATATTACTGCACAACATGGCAATTTTTGTATCAGTCAATACAAGCAGTCAGTTATACTGAACAACATATTTTATATAGAATTATATTATATATAGTATTATAATTATATATTATACTAGAGCGGTGCCGGTTGGGCACTGGCCTACTTGGAACGATGCAAGTTGGAAATGCATGCTCACCCAGTTATTATGTGTGTCTCTCTTTTATGCCCATACGTATATGGATATTTCTGTATCTCTCTCTCTCCTGTCCCTTTATTCCTATGTATGGAGTTCTGTGTCAGGCATGCCCAAATATGAAGTGTTGTGATGTCAGAACAGGCCAGGTCCATATGGAGATATAGGGGTGATCAGGTCCAGAGCCCAGGCAGAGGCCTCTTTGGCGGTTCTGGACAACCGTGGGATTTGGTGCATTTAGAAGATACAATTATAGTTAGGCTTCGATTATTGATTATGTCACATTGCTGCATTGCATTGCATCGCTGTACAGCCCAATCGCTATGCATTGCTGAATCAATTATTTTTGACACCGCTACAATTTCACAAAATAGCGGGTTTACTGCAATAAATCAGATGTGCTGCGTTATTGATCGTACATCCCACAGAGGGTCAAGGGTTATTGTACAAATATGATGATTATCGTACAACTGGCAACACTGCTTGTTTTTTTGTCATTGCTCACAGTATAGAAGTGTTACTTTATTCCTAAAGAAGAAGTTTGGATATGTCTTGACAATTCTTCTGAACTACAGTACAACCATGTAGTGGAGATGTTTTGAAGGTTCCGGGCTAATAGCCTTTCCAGAATATTACTATCAGCAATGACAGTGTGACTGTAAGGCATAGTACATAACTACAGCATTATCCTGCTCTTCTCTGCCTGCAGCCGAGAAGTATTATCAGTTGGTCCAGTGCAGGCCATAATCATAAACCAATTTATATTTTAATGAGTGTGACATTAGATGGAAGTTAGTGTGGAATAAGCGGTGTGCAACCATGCCAAACAACAGCAGGAGCACAGGGGGGTGGAATGGCCACGGATGAGACTTCAACTCCCAGTGGTGAAAAACGGTACTCAATTTATTTACTTAAGTACAATTATCATTCAATACTACAAAATAGAAATACTCTTTTACAAGTAAGGTCGCATTCACACCTAATACTTCGGTAGACTTGATCCGAATGGGCGGAGAAGTTGGGATTCTTGCATATTTAATTTGCTGCGGTTTGCTTTCACACTGTCATCTGCAGCAATTGAAAACGCAGCAGGGAACTTCATCAAATGTGTTCCATTCATAAACTACACAGTGAAATCTATGGTGTTAAAATAATACTTATAACGTTAGTTAGGACGTAAAATTAGAATGTAGAATGCGGTTCTTTGATGCGCATTAGGATTCGAATGAGGCTTCACACCTGCCAAACGAAGCGCACTTTCCGACAATGTGCAGCAGGATTCGTTTTAATCGCAGTAAAGCTTTCTGGTGTGAAGGCAACCTAAAAGTCCTGTATTCAACATTTACTTGAATAAACGTGCAAAAGTATTGACATCAAAATATACTTAACAAACCAAAGGAAAAAGTGCTCATTATGTAGATTGTAGAATGTCAGTTTCACAAGTTTTCAAAAATGTATTCAAATCTTTTGAAAATAGCTACAAGCTCACAACTGTTGTGAGCTTGTTGGCTATTTCCCAAAGCCAACAGTATAAAATTGGACTTAGGTGGTTAATGCATGGATAATAATCTCACTCTATAAAGTAACTAAAGTTCTCAAATTGTAATGGAGTAAAAGTTCAATATTTGCCTCTGAGATGTAGTGGAGTATTAAGTATTTAAAATTGGAAATACTCAAGTAAAGTAAAAGTAACTCAAATTTGTATTTAAGTATAGTACTTAGTTACTTTACAACTTTGTCGACTGTTGTAAGGAGAGGTATAGGACTGGGTGACTTTGATTTGTGGAAATTGGCAATGGGTGCTGCTCGATTCCCAAAGCAGCAAAAAAAATACAACAAATAATTGGGTTCATTACTTTTCCCACACAAAGCACAGTGCAATCAATCCCAATCAGACAGCTTCAGTCACTCACAAAGTTATTATGACGTTTGAATGTAACGCCTAATTATTTTTTTGTGGACTGGAGTATGGCCACTTTCACATAATGAGCTGCTATATGGATGTTTTCAGTTGAATTCATTAGACCATTGCAGCTAAAAAGCAGCAGAAATGGAAAGGAACAAAAGATTGCAAGAGTTTATGGTGATATAGATGGCAATTATTACTGACTACGACCATCATTGATTTTTGCCATGACACTTAAAGCCCTTGTAATTATTTCCATCCGGAGATAATGCGTGTATCCCTGTGTGCGTGCGTGCGTGCGTGCGTGCGTGCGTGCGTGCGTGCGTGTCCACAGCTAAGCTTCCACAGTACTAGGCCTTGCTGACATCATGCCAATTTACCAATTATAAGGACCTCAATTCTTTGAATCTGTCAAAAACAAAGCAATTTTTTTAAATAATCGCAGATCAATCATCCATTCAGGATATGGGAGAAGCATCCTGCCTGGCTGTGGACCGGAGCTAATCGCAGACACGCAGACCAACCCCCCCTCACATTCAAATCCATGATTGAAAGTGAATGTTTTTGTCTGAACGGTGAGCTGGATGTTTCGTTTTGCAACTAATGACAGAGGAGTTGAGTGTCATTAACTAACTACCAACAGAACCCATTCAAACTAATGGCGGTGGTCGGTGGAGTTGAGTGTCATTAACAAACTACCACCAGAACCCATTCAAACCGGGAAAGCACGCACGTGTCATTTTAGATTTTAGCGCTGGCTATTCAAAGAATAACATATGTACAGTACAAGCTCTCAGTGCAACACTTTGTTCCAAGATTCGTGCTTGTAGATCTGCTAATCTTGAAAGTTTGAGAACTACTAATTTAGGTGACCTTCACACCAGAAAGCTTTACTGCGATTAAAACGAATCGGAAAGTTCACTTTGTTTGGCAGGTGTGAAGGCTCAATCGAATCCTAATGCGCATCAAAGAACCGCATTCTACTCCGACCAAAAACGGGGGTTTCGCTTCGCTTCCAATCACACTTGATTACGATTCGGTGCAGGTGGGAATGCAATCCGCAGCAAATAAAGGAAATGAAGCAAACAATGTGGCGGGTGAGGAGCTAAACACAGTTGGAGACGGAGAAGGCATATTTTACGCAGCGCAAAGATGTCCCGTTACCGTGGATAGACGTGGTCGAATGAGGAGACCGAAGCCCTGGTCGAAATGAGGACGAGTACATTAATCAATTGCTTAAGGAAACACATACAAACACTGCAGTGTAGCCTACAGAATATTCTGTCTGTCTGTCTGTCTGTCTGTCTGTCTGTCTGTCTGTCTGTGCGTAAACATGGAGTACTGTCACTGTGTGCAGAGTGTGCAGAGTAGGGACTTAAGTCTGTCTGTGCTTAATCTGAGTTCCCAGAAGTTTTATTTTTCGCCACTCGGGGGGCGAGAAAGAAGTCTGTGCTCAGTGCGCCTCTATGCCCAAAGGAACAGTGCGTGCGGACTGCGGAGGGAGAGAGAGAGAGAGAGAGAGAGGGAGAGGGAGAGAGAGATAGAGAGAGAGGTCCAGTCCCCGACGGCATGACACATGCACGTTATGAGTAGGCCTATAATTTTAACACCATAGATTTCACTGTGTAGGGTAGGCTATAGTTTATGAATTGAACACATTGATAAAGGTCCCTGTTGCGGATGACAGCGCAGTGTGAAGTGCTGAAGGCTGATGCGTCCTATAGTTCAAAAGGTTATCTGATCAATAAACAGGCTGTAAACAAGTCATGGAATAATAAGAACTGGCATATTTTATTGCCCGGGATACTTATCCCAAAATGAATAGTCATGTGATATGCATATGAACAGCAAAGACATAGATGAAAGCAAATACGACCTGTTACATCACTAATTAGATTCTATCATATCAGTCCGTTGGTCGGGGCGCCCCTTCCCTTGAAGTGCAGGCCAGAGGGGTCGTCTGTCCTGGAGAATTCTGACGTGTCTCTACTTTTTCAGACACTATATGGTAGAAATCTGTAAAACTCTGTGACCTTGCTTGAGCACAGCTAGGGTGCACACTCTTATAAGTAATGGTAACTGTTTAAAATGTCTATTTTATCCCACCAAGGCAAACCGCAACAAATTAAATATGCAAGAATCCCAACTTCTCCGCCCATTCGCATTGAGTCTACCGAAGTATTAGGTTAGAAGGCATTCACTATTGCGTGACTAAGTGGGTGAATGAAGATGCTTGCCGGATTGTATATCAAAATGTGTGTATTCATTCATGCAGCAAACTGATCCAGTGGGGGTGGGGGGTAATTCTAGTAACTCTTCCTGTTATTAACTGACATACAGCCAGGACATGGAGACGTTGATATTGACCCTTAATTGATGCAGAGCCTGGTCCATTTTTTTTAACCATTACTATCTATACCAGCCAAAGGCCGGGGACAGAGATTCTGTTTTCATCCCTGTGTGTGCGTGTACGTGTGCGCGTGTGCGTGTGCGTGTGTGTGTGTGTGCGCCTGTGTGCGAATCCAGAGCTAATCTTGCAAACCGCAGGATCTATTAGCAAACACTTTGTGTAGTATTCAGGAGGGCAAGGGTGTAGTCGCTGGAACGAGAATGAGCCTAAATATCGTCTCTGTCAGGTGGAAATCTCATATGTCCAAAACGGTTACGTTTCAGGATTCAAATTCAAAAGTAGCAAAAGTATAAAGATCGACACGCCACGCTTCAAGCCTGTGGATCTGGTACTTTTTTTTTTAAAGATTTGTTATGGGGATTTTTATTATAGTGAACTGTACTATATAAACAGGAAAGGGGGAGAGAGATGGGGAGTGACACGCGCCAAAGGCCGTCGGGCTCGGGAGTCAAACCCGCGGCACGCCGCCTGGCTGGCTTGGCAGCCTTAGCCTAGGTGCCCAGACGGTTGAGCTAACCGGGCCTTGGATCTGGTACTTGTGGTGCTTTTATGTGACACTACTATAGTATGATCAAGTAGGGCGTTCATTTATGGAAAAAAGAGACGTTATGCTGGACACCCGTGATGCATTGTGTTGCAGCAGCTTTCGTTTAAATATAAGCTTAGAAAGTGGCAGATTTGATGGGCTGTGTGATGTGGTGGAACAGTAAGGTCAGTGCATCTGTCGGTGCACCCACTGATGAGACAGTGACAACTAAACCAAACAACATGTGCCTTAGTTGCATTAGTGTAGACTGGCCTTATAAACACATCTTTTGCCAGGAACCGGTAGAATATACATCTTTGACCTTGTGTCTCTCTCTGCTGCCTGCGGCTACTGTAGGAACGAGGCCTGTCTAAATTGCCCCCAACATTTCCTGGCAGTATGAGAGATAATGGCAGAAGCAACACTGAAGACACTAGTTATTAATATGCTCCGTTTCTGATCAGTATATGTTTAACCATGAGGCCGATCCTACAAAATGCCTTCTAATTCTTTAGTTATCAAACTTTCTCGTGCCAAGGATCCCCAAATGTATGTATTTGACTGCATCTGAAAATGTTGAGCCAGCCTGCCCTGTTAAAAAAATGCAAAATGATTTGAGATATAGTAGAACAAACATTGGGGCGCCACTGGCCTAGTGGTTAAGCCACATAAAAAAATATGTAGCTTGTACATTTCTTTTTTTTTTTTTATGTATGTTGCTATAATGACACGGATGCCTTCCCAGTTTTAATGTGTTAAAAATGATAAATGCAGTGCATTTATCATTCAGCTGCATGCCTGGTGGCTATCTACATTAACACATAGCCAAACTATATTAAACGTAGATTAATTGCCAAGGTGAAATGCATAATTTAATAAAACGTAATATCCCTAATGTTTTATTTAGCAATTATGTATAATTAATTAAATCGCCATCAACCTATTAAGGAGCAGTAGCAGAGGGTAGTCAAGAGTGAATATAGGATTAAGACATGTGACATGTGACCACCCACCATCAATCTCTCTCTCCAATGCTGTCTGGAATCAGTCATAAAATCTGAGTTGTGGCCAGACCTGCACATGAACACATTTATGACAATACACGAATGATAAGGTCTGTCTTTATACTTTGTCTTGGGGGTTATTCTTGTTTTTAGTTTTTTTTGCTGACCACATATCCCAGTGGTCATATCTATCCCATAGAAGCATTTTCTGTCCTTCCCGATTCTCTTTCTCCACTGTGCTTTCAAACAAAGCCAGAAAAATAATCTTTGGGGGATAAAGAGAACTGCATCACCAGCCAGCCTGTGTTTATTTCTTGTGCAGTTTCCACTATAGGCTATATCTCTTTTAGGCAAACAGATTGGGAGGATTCGGCCTCAACTTCCGAAGCATTTATAGCTCCCCCAATTTCTGTCAATAATCCAGACCCTCCCTCGGTGGTCCTGATGTGATCCTGTTATGTATTGATGTTGAAATGAGTTGCCAGTTGCCACGAGCAATGCCTCAGTAGTGAGATGTCCTTTGTGTCGCCTTGCTGGAGGCCAGTGGAGGGGGTCTGAGTGGCCGGAGGACCAGCTCACCTTAAGGCCGTTTGAGGGCTGTTCAGTTCGGAGCCTGACTAATCTCCAACCAGTTGCTCCTATTGCTCCTATGCCACTAAAATGTGGAACGCCCTACAAACAGCCATTACGAAATGTGAATCCCTTGACTCCTTCAAAACCGCTCTCAAAGAGCACAGATCTACGGACGGCCACAATCCACCCCACCACCCCTTTTCCCATACTGTACATGTTTTTATCATTTTTGTCTCCACCAGCCGAAGGCATGGGGAGAGTATGTTTTGCACTCCGTGCGTGCGTGCGTGCGTGCGTGCCCGTCTCCGTACAGCTAATCTCCGGCACCGTTGGCCCGGTCGATGCCAAACTGTGCACACACACTCCCTGGATGCCAATGACGAACCTCTGCCTCAATTTTTCCATAACGGCCTATTATAGCACCACCATGAGGCAGATTATTGCAAAACACATTTCTTTATATTACTCGTTTACTTAGTTTACATAGAAGTGTATAATTTGTTCTGATAAATTGACCCTGTAAACATTTCTTAGTGCTTTTCATGGTTTCGTCCTCAAAGTAGCAGTTTTTGTATTGACTTTTGTACCAGTTCTACATACTGTGAAATAAGAAATTCAATCCATTTCAATCAATTCTGTGCTTTTCCACAACAGAACAACAGAACCAGCTCTTGGCCAGGTATTGGCTGGTCTAGAATCATACTTCTACATGAATAAATGCATTTCTTTAGTTATAATAGGAAAGAAAACACATACAGCAGACACAATATCCCTGAGGATAAAAAACACAATAAAGCCCTCAGGCTTTATTTCCATTGTGGCCTCAAACATCTAAAAAAATAGTGCTGAGGCGGGATTGTCGAGCTTCAGCTAGGACAGCATTCAAAGGAATAGGGCGACAGAAAAGAACACATCCATTGAGTTCAATGGAGAAGTGGCGCCATGTTATATTCAGTTCCACTTTCTCTATTGGCAACCAAGATTATGGTTGACTTGCCATAATCTTTTTTTAGGGTAGTTTTTGGGTGCTTTTTTGCCTTTATTGATAGATTTACAGTAGTTTGACAGAAAAGGGGGAGAGAAATGGGGGGAAGACACGCAGCAAAGGTTGTTGGGACCGTGACTGGAAGCCGCGACACACTGTCAGGCTGGATTACCAGCCTAGGTGCCTGGACTGCTCGGCCGATTATCTAAAACTTTATGGCCATTAAAAACAAAACAACAGTGTTTCAACATGGACATACAAACCAAAAAGTATCATTCTAAACAACAGAGTATAGTGTTTACTGTTTGGATAGCCTCGCAAAAACCCAGGAGCAACATAACCTCATGAACCCTAGCCTCCCTATTCTGGTCATGTCATAATAGGCGAACATTTGGTGGGAAATAGGCAAACATGAACTGAAAACAGTCAATCCACAGGTCACACCACATTCGCTATTTGACGTACAAGTACTGTGTATGCGTTTAAGTGGTTAAAAAGATGCATGGTAATCTGAAATGACTGGTTGTTGAGCCTTTAAGTTGGCGCTGATCGCCAGCCCAGAACCACAACAAGGTTTGCGTTGGTGGGAATGGGGGTAAAAATGGATGCCCGTAGGCTAATGGCTGTGGGCAAGCATAGAACAGAGAAGTGGGCAGATTAAAGGCTAGCAAGTGTGTGTGTGTGTGTGTGTGTGCGTGTGTGCGTGCGTGCGTGCGTGCGTGCGTGTGTGCGTGCGTGGAGGGGGCGGGGGGGGGAGTTGGGGTCAGTGAGAATTAGCTTTCAGGAGAGAGAGGGAGGTCTGTGGGGATTGTTTTTGCTACTAGATGCACTCAGGAATTCTTTCTCTTCTTGTCAGTGGGAGAACGATTCCTCATGTGATCTCCAACGGCCTGAATCGAAACGCACGTTATTTATATGCCGCACCACTACGGACATGTATGTGCAGCATGGTCTTTAATGCACTTCTCTTGTTCCTCTGAAAGGAAAGGAAAAGTGCTTTTGTCTTCTCTCATACATATGCACATGTTACACATACTGTACATGCAAACACATTACACAAATCGTCTCTCTGTCGGGTGGAAACCTCATATGTCCAAAACTGTTACTTTTTAGGATTCAAACTCAAAAATAGCGAAAGTAGCAGATCGGCAAGCTCAAAATGCGGCGCTTCACGACGCGTTTTGAGCTCGCAGATCTGCTACTTTTGCAACAAAATGGTCAAATTGGGCATTCAGGTGTCAAATGTCTACACGCAGTGTATATTTTTTACCCATCTACGTATTTGCTGGGGGGATTGGGTGAAATGTCATGCCTCTACTTTTGTCCGGTGGGGATAATTACGTTTCATCCCCTGCTTCTGGCCATGCAGACTGAATTAAAATACATGCATTTTCCTTTTGAGAAATGTGTGTGTGTGATGTGTTTGAAATGTTTATTTGATAATCACAATTTAAATTTAAAAACAAAATCATGTCCCATTAAGACTGATTCTGCAAATGCCTTCTAAAGCAGTAGTTCTCCGTGCCAAATTGAATTGACAATTTTTGAATAGCCAACTCTAATGACAATGATGATTTCCTGGTTTTAAAGGGTTAACCCTGGTCTCCTGATTCGGAAAAAAGGAGCCCAATCCATGTTCCCTATGTACTTGTACAGAAAAAGTATACTTAACCGTTTCCGCACCATTGCCGTAGATCTAGGTCAATTGAAGCCTATTATTTAATACTACGCTTACCGCAATTGCCGTTGATCAATGGCAATTGCGCCTTTATAGCACTTTCGATCGATCAAGCCATAATGCTACTTGCGTTAGCATTGGGTAGCTACCTGTTGTTCCGCCTGTATCTCCTATCCCTTGTCCCAGATGGCATTTTTGATCAAAACAACGTTTCTTTGATGGCACAGAGCTGACGCTGTGGAGGCCTCCAGTGCCCCGGCATAGATCCATCTTGTAAACAACAGTTGAACGAGACCTGTTAAACTTACTAGGATATGACTACTTCCGGAAGTCTGGAAATGTGGCTTTTCAAAATAAGAGTTCAACTGGGAAAAATGCTGGCGTGAATTAGATCCTAATTTTTCAATAAATGCTAGCGGGCTAAGTGTTAAGAAGCCCCCACTCTGTTTTTTTCTTTACTAATGGAAGCCTGAATCTGAATGTTGTTTTGTTGTACAGTAGATGTGTGGTTCCTGTCTTACTATCTTCTTGCAGGTGCTCAGAATATTAATGCTCCCCAATGTGTTTTTTTATTAACTTTTTTCAAAGAGGCCGTTATGTTGGATATAAATTGCCTCACTCTTTTTCTCTCTCTCCCTCTCTGCCCTCCCTTTTCATCTCCAACCGTGACTTGTCTGTATGGCCATTCATCCGTCCACATTTGCATCATCATCTAACAGGTAAGCACAAATCTCACTATTAATGTTATCACATCGCACCAAGCAGGGGGAAGCACAATGCTTACAGTCGCTGAACTTTCAAAGGACCTTCCCAACTATTGATTTGATTTCTTATCACTTCTCCAGCTCAGGATTATCACTTTGAGACTGACACTTCTCGTTATCTTCTCTCGAGTGTGCATAATGGTTATGCAAGCATTATGCGTGAAACGAGCCACGCACAACTTAGTTTGGAAGACAGAATGCAGCCTTAATGAGCGCTTATCGTCTTTTCCAAACGATGCCTATTGACTTATCCAACAGTACAGTAAGCAAACTATAACAATAAGCCGCCCACCCCCCCAAACACACACACACACACACACACACACACACACACGCACGCGCACGCACACGCACACGCACACGCACACGCACACACACGTACACACGTACACACGTACACACACACACACACACACACACACACACACACACACACACACACACACACACACACACACACTCACACAGAGCCCGAGGAGGTGACATGCTGTAGGCATTCCTCTTTGGCAGGGTTAAAAACTATACGCCGAGCTGACTGAAAAGGAACATAAAGCAGATTTCAGACGAGTTGCGCAAGGTTGCTTGTTCGCAGAGAAGAGTGCATAATAGATATGCAAAGTGCATCCCTATGCACAGCGCAGCATAGCAGAAAAACATTTCAGCAGAGCTTGCATGCCTTGCATTCGTTTGAAGACATCAAGGCTATTGTTTTCCCCCCTGGAGGAATTTAGTTTGTTGAAGAAGGGACATTTATTTATTTATTTTCATATTATTATTGTATTCTATTTTGAGGTGGCTGCTTAAGATGTGTACAATCACAATGTGTCAGTTTATGAGCATCAAGATGAGAATAATAACCTTAGCAAATTGAACATAACTGATATGAATTCACAACCTGCTGAGAGCCTGAAGGCCTTTTGCAATTTGCATTAATACATCCATCACTTTGTCGGTTCAAAACCATATATGAAAGAACCCAGTTCAACTCCATGCTGAAGTTCTCCTCGACTCTGACATTAGGCATGCACTGCTTTTCAACACACAAACTGCTTTTAGTTCTTACCGCTTAAACATTGTATCGACTCAAATTTAAAAATAAATAGCTGATCGGCAAGCTCAAGCTGCTTTTGATGTTTTTGTGTGATGCTGTATGATCAAGTATAGTGCGTTGAAAAAACTAAAAGTTGGAATATGGAGATAGGAGGTTTCTGCCGACAGCGACAATATACTTTGTGAGGGTCCCCCAGCGGTGCTACTTGGTCCCCCAGCGGTGCTACTTGGTCCCCGTCTGTACTTTGTGAGGGTCCCCCAGCGGTGCTACTTGGTCCCCGTCTGTACTTTGTGAGGGTCCCCCAACGGTGCTACTTGGTCCCCCAGCGGTGCTACTTGGTCCCCGTCTGTACTTTGTGAGGGTCCCCCAGCGGTGCTACTTGGTCCCCGTCTGTACTTTGTGAGGGTCCCCCAGCGGTGCTACTTGGTCCCCGTCTGTACTTTGTGAGGGTCCCCCAGCGGTGCTACTTGGTCCCCGTCTGTACTTTGTGAGGGTCCCCCAGCGGTGCTACTTGGTCCCCGTCTGTTGAGGGTCCCCCAGCGGTGCTACTTGGTCCCCGTCTGTTGAGGGTCCCCCAGCGGTGCTACTTGGTCCCCGTCTGTACTTTGTGAGGGTCCCCCAGCGGTGCTACTTGGTCCCCGTCTGTACTTTGTGAGGGTCCCCCAGCGGTGCTACTTGGTCCCCGTCTGTACTTTGTGAGGGTCCCCCAGCGGTGCTACTTGGTCCCCGTCTGTACTTTGTGAGGGTCCCCCAGCGGTGCTACTTGGTCCCCGTCTGTACTTTGTGAGGGTCCCCCAGCGGTGCTACTTGGTCCCCGTCTGTTGAGGGTCCCCCAGCGGTGCTACTTGGTCCCCGTCTGTTGAGGGTCCCCCAGCGGTGCTACTTGGTCCCCGTCTGTTGAGGGTCCCCCAGCGGTGCTACTTGGTCCCCGTCTGTTGAGGGTCCCCCAGCGGTGCTACTTGGTCCCCGTCTGTTGAGGGTACCCCAGCGGTGCTACTTGGTCCCCGTCTGTTGAGGGTCCCCCAGCGGTGCTACTTGGTCCCCGTCTGTTGAGGGTCCCCCAGCGGTGCTACTTGGTCCCCGTCTGTTGAGGGTCCCCCAGCGGTGCTACTTGGTCCCCGTCTGTTGAGGGTCCCCCAGCGGTGCTACTTGGTCCCCCAGCGGTGCTACTTGGTCCCCCTCTTTTTGTTGCAAGGTAATCCATTATTAGTTGTTGTTGAGCCTGAAGTTGGTGCTTATCACCAGCCAAGAACCACAACTGGGTTTGCGTTGGTGGGAATGGGGGTAAAAAACTGATGCCTGTGGGCTGATGGCTGTGGGCAAGAATAGAACAGAGAAGTGGACACATTAAAGGCTGGTAAACAGCATTTATGTTGCGATTGTGTGTTTCTGTAAGCGGAGAATGTGCCGTGTGTGTGTGTGTGTGTGTGTGTGTGTGTGTGTGTGTGTGTGTGTGTGTGTGTGTGTGTGTGTGTGTGTGTGTGTGTGTGTGTGTGTGTGCGTGCGTGCGTGCGTGCGTGCGTGCGTGCGTGCGTGCGTGCGTGCGCGCGCGCGCGCGTGTGCATGCGTGCGTGCGTGCGTGCGTGCGTGCGTGCGTGCGTGCGTGCGTGCGTGCGTGCGTGCGTGCGTGCGTGCGTGCGTGCGTGCGCGTGTGCATGCGTGTGTGTGTGCGTGTGCGTGTGCACAACACTATAGGGTTCATATGATTAAATATGTGTTCTTTGCAGCACTTGTTACAGTAACGTTTCAAGTATCGCTTCAGGCATTGCTACTGTATATTTTGGTGAATGATACACTGAATCCCCACCTAGATACACAGAGTTATAGAAAAACAACTGCACTTCCTCACAGTTTTGAAGACAATGCACATTGTATTAATCAGAAGCATAGCAGTATACTGCATGAGCTGTTTGTTGGCCTAGTTTGAATAATGAAACCATGCTGGGGATCAAATGAGGTCAGCTCTTCTTGAGGAGAGCAGCAGTTTATTTTGCAGTGTGATTTCTTTATCAGAAGACAATCATGGAATGATCTGGAACCAGGATCTCAACAGGATTATAAAGAAGCATCAACATATTTGCACATGCGCACGCCCGCACGCACACACGCCCACACGCACACACGCACACACACCCCTCTGTATGCCAACCTTTGACAGAACATTTCTCCACAATGTCGTCAGCCGTATACAGTAGCTTAATTATCCCTCCTTATTTCCCCACACGACGGCTTCATGATCCATCAGCTGCCACACAAGTTTGTCAGTAAAGTGAAACTTTGTTTTCCGTTTGCTGCTCAGCTCTTTGTGCAGCTCTAGCTAAAATCTTAATTTAACTCAGTCTACTGTACATTAAGTACATACATAATATATAATATTTGGCCCGATACCATCAGCACGCCACTACAAAACGGCCTCACAGTTGCTGGAGATTTATCAGGGTCAGCATCTCTCTGCGGAGTGCCAAGTAGCCAGACATGCCTCTTAATCCTCCTCCGTTTCATGGGTGCGGTCAGTCCGCTCACGGATTCAACCATGACAGTACAAGGCAAGCCAATGCTGGAGCGATGTGATGTACTGTATGTGAGCTTATAGATCGTCTATTTTCAGCATGCAAAACTGTCATGTTTTGTCTAATAATACTTTTGTTGCTTAATCCATACCCCTTTTATATAGCGTTATGCAACAAAATATGAATCAGGCTGTGTGTGTGCACAGGCACCTCAGTTAGGGTGTGAAGGGGTATTTTATTTTTGCAAGCCCACAACACGTCGGAGCGCTCTGCATGTTGAGGGCTCCAGAGCCACATGACACCTTCCCTCCACCCTGTGCGTGCGTGCGTGCGTGCGTGCGTGCGTGCGTGCGTGCGTGCGTGCGTGCGTCATATGCATGCATACGTACACAACACACTATGAGCTTTTTGTTATAGATTTGTGTGTGAATGTGACGTGTGTTCATGTATCTAGTATGCACGCACTGTACGTGTATGTATACAGTTGCATAAGTGTGCATACCATATACTGTATATATACTATACATACTGTACATACAGTTATTTCATATACTGTGCGCGTGTGTGCCCTGCTGTCTGTATGTGTGCACACGCTGTATAGTACATAATCACCTGGGCATTTGTCCATCACGTGCCTATCGTCCACACCACGTTGTGAGCTTGTACTGTAGATCAGCTATTTTCGGTGTGTGACTTCACAGCCCACGTACGGTTGAAAGCGATATGCTGCCCGCACAAAGTTTACAATGGCTCTTTGACTGACACAATTTCACAAACTTAAGCCACGCACGGAGGAACACGGATATCTGTGAGCGACCCCAGACCTGGCTGCAAGTACTGTACTGTAGCCTACTACATCATAACTTTGCGCGACGGCGCATGCTTAAAAAGGAACAGATCTACAAGCTAACATCCTGTTCCACACAGTGTTGATTGTAAAGCTGTTCTTTTTGCACATTTGACAACCGTTCTACTCTGCCATTGAAATGCTACACGGATCTGAATGCTGACACCGCCGGCTCATAGGCAATGATAGAGGGAGGCTGCTTTTTATCTCGGTCAGAAACAAAAACAAATCACGTTCATTGTAATGAATACAGCAGTATTACTGTTTTGGCAGCTCTAATAAGTTACACTACTTGTTACTGGGTAAATTAATATTACAGTATAATAAATAACGTGCTCAACACTACTGCATGGGGACCCCCGGGAAACTCCTTGAGGACCCACTTTGAGAACCAATGCTCTAATAGAAACTTTAAGCAAATCATGTATTTATTTTCAAATTGATTTAACGATTTTGACTTTTTAGTCTAAAACTGTCCAATCGGGATCACACTGGATCCAAAACTGATGAATTTAATACATAAGACCACAATGAGAAAATAATAATTGTTTTGTGTTATCCTTTTAGCCTTAATGTCTTACTGCACCACGTGCTGCTTACATTTCAACTAATAAAGTATTCAGTCAATAAGAAAGAAAGAAAGAAAGAAAGAAAGAAAGAAAGAAAGACTCTTAGATGGTCTACTTAAACAAAACGCCTGCAGTCTCCGAGGCAAGGCTCTTACTTTCTTTGTCTGCCGTCCATTATCACATGCAACAAAAACAACAGCTCTGAGGCCATTGGCAGAATGCACAGTATAGCTCCATACCCCAATCAGGACTGCCAACCACCCTGGATCCTGCAGGAGTCTCCTACTGGATTTGGGGGAGTCGTCCCAAAACTTGGATTCTCACAGACCAATGTTGGCAGCCCTGATACTACCCCAATGATGATCAAAAATACATTTGATTAATTAATCCCCCATGGGGTGTGATAATCATAATCACCACCTCTGCAACAGGAGAATATGAATCAGATCTATCAAAGCCCGTTGTGTGTGAGTCAACGCTGAAGTAAAGAAAAGCCCTTTCCCGCACACAGGCTCTGCCGTCCTCATAATTAAATGCAGCCCATTGAACCCCTGCATTAATGCTTCTTGCGAGCAGGTCTGACGAACAGCTACTGCAAACACAGGCCTAAATTCAATACAATACCATTATTGATGTATGTCATACACCTCTCCACATTATTTCCATTATTGCTGTAGGTCATACAACTCTCCACATTATTCCATTATTGCTGTAGGTCATACACCTCTCCACATTATTTCCATTATTGCTGTATGCCATACACCTCTCCACATTATTCCATTATTGCTGTAGGTCATACACCTCTCCACATTATTCCATTATTGCTGTATGCCATACACCTCTCCACATTATTTCCATTATTGCTGTAGGTCATACACCTCTCCACATTATTTCCATTATTGCTGTATGTCATACACCTCTCCACATTATTTCCAGTGTGGTTTCAACAAATGGGCGAGGGTTATAGCTCTCTATGGCAGAGAGAGCCCTTATTATGCAAGTTGAGAGGTGCAAATAAATCATGACTTTGTGCATAACAAAATCCCCCAACCCGGTGTGGAGGACTTAGCTCCAGGGCCTATCTGGTCTTCCTGGCTGCAGGTCTGAAATTCAATTACCCAGTGCCGTGGGTTACTGCTCGCCTGGAAGCAAATCATGGATCTCCGCTCACGTTTAATGGATTCAAAATATAATTTGCTTCTGGCTTTGGCTCCTGAGAGACAGGTCACCATTACCTGTAACCACATTAGGGGTAATCAGAGATTCTCCTGAATTCGTTACCGAGACATGAAGCAAGACACCTTGAGTGTTCCATGCTGTTGTTTTTTTTTATGCTCTGAAGGACAGGGGGGAAAAAAGAATAAAAAGAAACCCCATGGACATAAATCATGCACGTTTTGAATGTGGATGAATCCTGAAAAACATCACGTAACCAACAGTACAGTTTGTTTCCTTCATAGTACTGTAAATTGCCAATGTACAGGGGTGTAAAGTAACTAAGTACATTTACTCAAGTACTGAACTGATTTTGAGGTAGTTTACTTGAGTATTTCCAATTTCCAATACTTTTGCTTCTACTCCACTACATCTCAGATCCAAATATTGTACTTTTACTCCATTACATTTTATTATCATCCTGCTGATGAAAATGTTTTGGCTGTTTGGTTTTATTCATCCATCCATTTGCTTTCTTTCTTTCTTTCTTTCTTTCTTTCTTTCTTTCTTTCTTTCTTTCTTTCTTTCTTTCTTTCTTTCTGATTGATTGATTGATTGATTGATTGATTGATTGATTCTTTATAAGTCAGAAATGTAAACACCATGTGGTAAGACATTACAGCTAAAGGGATAACACAAAAAGCTCATGGGGACTTGTTTTCATTCTGGTCCTTTGTATTCAATTATGCAACATCTCATACAAAAGTAACACAATAATACATATCATGAAACACTACGTACAAAAGAGATGGTGAAATTACATTTACCTCCCCTTGTGGTATTGTGATAGATTAAGGCCAATTTTTAAAGGAACCAGTGTTACACATCCTATAATGGGTGGTTTCTTTTTTTCTTTCTTTCTTTCTTTCTTTCTTTCCGTAACAGGCAGAGTTCCCCCTCCCTCCCTCCCCTCCCTCCCTCCCCTCCCCTCCCCTCTAAAGACACCTATTATATCCTGTTTAATCAGAGACCTGGGAGGTACATGTAGCAGGCACTTCTCAGACTCCTCGGATGACAAATGCATTGGCAGTTTAGAAAAATGGAACCAAATTCATCCACTCTTGGAATTTCTGTTCCATATCCAGGCATTCTTCTTCCAGAATAATGGATGGTGTGCAGCAGGGAGGGTGTTGGAGGCGTGGCCCGGAATGCCAATAAATAGTTCATGTTGTGAAAAGAATACTGCTTCCTAGCACTACTGTATTGGTTTTCTAGATAGTTTCAATGCTTGCCTTGCGTTCTGGTTAAAGTCAAATAGCGCAAGCTATTGCAAGAATTAAACAACAGAGAACAAACGCACTCTCCATACTCTCCCGTTTGTTGCCCAAGTGAGAAAATATTTATTAAAGAAAGGAGTACAACCACTGAGAGACACGGCAGATTATCTGTGAGAGGCTGATAGTGTTTCTGTACTTAAAGCTCTCCTTTGCATGAAGCAGCCCTCACTCTAATCTATTTTAAAAATCCTTTTGCCTTGCCGTTTCTCCTCTGTCACTGAAACCAGCTGCATGCATGTCACCATTTCAACTTCATCCCATAACAATACAAGCTATACTTCAAGATGTCAAACATAATGAGTGTAATATTGGTAATAATTGGCTGCTACTGTATTTGATGTGCTTGTGTGTCTGTTACAACTACCACACATACTGTACATCCAAGCACACCATGACCAGGTTTTCCATTAACCCATTAAGACCTGATTCTACAATGTCAATATTAACACAATATAACAAAACTTTTGCGTGTCAACCCAGCTAGCAAAGATCCACCGAGCGGCGCCAGCACCAGCCTGGGGCTGTCGTATGACTATCAGCGTTACGCTGTCCTCACGACGGAGAGGTCTCGCTCAGTGGAATGGGTGGGGGTGAACGCGTTGCTGTCTAGCCTGACACCAGCCTCACGTCAGACAGCCACGCCATCTACATTTGAGATCATTAATTTTACATTTGAATGCATAGCTACTCAATGTAGATTAGACTGCATTAGCATCAGATTGTCTTTACTCTTCTAGAAATTATTCTCTAGATCTGACAACATTTTAGGACATCACTATGGATTAATTGGATTTATTTATTTTTCATAATTTTTGCCATTTTCACTCTGAACCTGTATTAAAGCTTAATATTTAGTGTGCAAAACAAAAGGTGACCTCAGTAATAATAATGATATGTATTTGGCCACAGAACCCCATCTCAAAATATTTTGTTCCAGGAACCTCCAGAAGCAAATAGTAAAAAAAGGTTTGCTTTAAAAGTATAGACCTATTCAAAGATTTGCACACATTTTCGTGGCAAAAAAAGCTCTACAAGCTGGTATATCTGCTATTGTTGAATAGCCAAAGCATAAGATATGGCTGAAATGTCAACTGACACAGATGCTTTCTATTCCCAGTTTTAATGAGTTAAGTGCATTTATATCAGGCAAAGCACCTCACTTTGATTCTGACCAGATACTTACATTACGATTACGAATATTCACAATAGCATTGAGCATGGCTGATGAACCTGCTGTTTTCAAATTTATGCACTGTATGCAAACAGCTGAATGTAAACACTAGCTGGGATTTGTATTGCTCCCCTGCAGCGAGAAGTGGACTGTTTCAATGATTGAATATGCTGTATGCTGCAGTGGGGCGCTAAATTTAAAACGAAATAGCTATCACGTCGCGAGTTTTTCAGAAGGCATTCATATTGTCATGCATCAGAGCATTTTTATTGCATTAATCAGTAACAACAACATTGCTTATCAAGTTTTATGCAAAACAAAATATGCAGAAAATTAACTGCAATGTGCCCAGGCTTTGCCACAAGTTGGGGGAAAAGTGAAACAATTTGATATAAATGCATAGCGGTTTCTCTAGCGTGCAAAAGTGTTTGCTAAATATTACATCATTGCACGTGTGCGCGCAGCCGTGCACGCACAGACACACACGCACGCACGCACAGACACGCACAGACACGCACGCACGCACGCACGCACACACACACACGCACACGTTTTAACACAAATCTTCTCCTCTTCTGGGGGGGGGGTGTCTTACCTGGCACAACACCTTTTCAGCTGGGGGTCCGTGGCTGAGCACAAAAATGTTTGAGAGCTACTGATTTTGATGGCATTTAGTAGAATAAGTTTAAAAAGCAGGTGGCTTGCGCACATCCAGTTCTTGGCTGGTGCTGGACAAAGGTAGATACATACAGTGAAGAAGTGGTCCGCACACAGGCTTTGCTCCAACAGTGTTTATTTATATTAAAACACCATTTTAAAATGGTGTTTTAAAACACCATTTTAAAATGGTGTGCGGACTACTTCTTCACTGCATTTAGTAGAATAAGCCTCGGGTCTTAACGGGTTAAGTGTTTGATGGCATGGAGAAGGGGACACAGGGCGGAGCAGCCCAGAGGTGACCTTGTTCTTGCCACATGTTCACAGAAAGTCTTCCTCCAGTGACAGTCTCAGATGTGTGCCCTGCCTCTTTCATGGTCTCGCACGTACACATGCATGCACACACGCACGCACGCGCGCACACGCACGCACGCACGCACGCACGCACACGCACACATGCACAAACACACACACACACACACACACACACACACACACGCACAAACACACACACACACACACACACACACACACACACACGCACACACACACACACACACACACACACACACACACACACACTCAGCTCAACTTTCCTTCTGTTTTCTGTAGTTTCAAATGACACCACCGAAACGTTATTTTAAATAATACCTAATACTATTGTATATCAATTTAGCTTTGATATTGAATTATATTATGAACTATTTCAGTGAACTTGCATTGAAGGGCCAGGTAACATAAACACGATAATGTATTAGTTACTGGAGTTATGACATTAGACGGTGAAATAGCATATGATGTAAATATTGCAATATGATAGTAGGCTCTCATTATAACTGGCGTGTATGCTGCTATAAGTGAAACCTGACTGATTTGTCAATAGCAGAGAATGGAATGCAGTATATTATTTGATCATAGTCCACTAGACCACTACACAGATGGAATGCACACAGTTATATTATTTTAATATACAGATGGGAACGCAACATTTTGGATGTTGATTGTTTTAAAATGGACCACGATGGAAACAAGCTTTGGCCTTTTTGTTATTTATGGTGATACTAAACTTTAAGATAATAAAGTATTCTATTCTATGAAATGGCAACTATAAAAACAGACATCCTTGTTAATGATGTATATATTGTTGTAGTTTTTTTCACTATACTATATTGTACATACTGTCAGAACAGTAAAACAGTTAGTAATATCAACAGATTTCACCAAGACACATTTCTGAATATTTTGTTTGTTTGTTTGTGCTCAGCAATCAGAATCATTGTGGTTTTGAGTTATGCCTTCTCGAGCTCACAGCAGCTGTTACAGAGAAACCCACTGCTGTCATTGAAGGCACTGAATTCTGTTTGATCACTTTTGCTGGCTCGCCATACAGAAGCACCACAGAAGCTCAACCCAAGAACAGCTGCCCAGGGGCTTGAAGTTGTCCAAATAGCACATACAAATTGCAAGAGTTTGAACATTCACGGCGCACAGCTTTCATCTTTTAGATGATTGCCACGTGCCCTGTTTACAAGTGGATGGAAACGCGTCACCAACGTGTAATCATAAATAAGACAGTGGACATTTAAGCGGATGAGAAGCAGGACAGCAGCGTTTGGAAGCCAACACAGATCTTGCCATCTCAACATCAAAACTGTCATTCCCAAAGGTCCTATTCTATTCCCTTTCATCTGACAGCTTCCTAATACGCTCCCCTTCCTTCTCCCAGACAAACAGGCTCTGATAAAGTAATACCAGCCGATAGATTGCATTTCAGACAAATTTCACAGGCGCCCGATTGTCATTCAGTGTCCATTGCTGTGGATGTTATATAGACTTACAAAGGACACAAGAGAGACAGAACGAGAGAGAGGGAGGAGAAGATGGCTGTCTAGTATGATTATGCACCATATTTTACTGAACATAAACCTTTAAGAGGCTTGGAGCGCTCTTAAAAGATAACGGAGATAGAATGTCACCGTTTTGTCATTGTAACTGACAAACTTTGTGTTGATTTGGGTGAGCATTAAAAAATAAAACCAACATGCTATAACAGCCTGTCTCAGGCTTGCTCTTTGAGTACAGAAAGCCCAGAAAGAATTAGATTTGTCACGGCATGTCGCCGGTCTTTGATGTGCCACAATGTGCCAGTAAGAGCCAGTCATCAGGTTCAGGAATTCACTATAGACAGACACTGACGGCAAAGACTCTAAAATGTCTCCACCTCTGCCTCAGCTGCCCTCATTTTAATGTTTCAAAACATGGCCCAGTGTGCTCAAGGCATAAATCAAAGGCCCAGCAGCCATCGCTTGCACCAAACTAATACCATTATCAGCATTCCTGGGGCCAAGGAGGGAGGAAGCAACTAATTCATTTAATTTTCTTTTTTATAATGAACTCGCACATTAAACTCACTTTGAGCGTCTGGCTGAAACAAGATAACGGGTTCATAATGGAAAGTGGGCTTGACTCCCCTCTTTAATGAGACTAAAGGTCTGCAGAACTCATTTAATGAGCTTATGTCCAAGACCACAAACACACGACAGAGGGAGGAAAGAAGATAAATAAATACAATTATATATCATATCTGTCGGGTGGAAACCTCATATGTCCAAAACTGTTACCTTTCAGGATTCAAATTCAAGGAGGAAAAGTAGCAGATCTACAAGCTCAAAACGTGTTGCTACTTTTTTTGCTTTTCTGTGATGCTGTGGAGGATTAAGTAGGGCACCAAGTAGGGCACCAATTCACAGAAAAAAACACAAAAAATGGAGATAAGGGGTTGCTGCCTTTGATATATATATATATACACACACACACACACACACACACACACACACACACACACACACACACACACACACACACACACACACACACACACACACACACACACACACACACACACACACACACACACACACACACACACACACACACACACACACACATTTAGAGGGGCAGGTGCTCAAGTGCTTTTTTTTAAAGGGCACATTGCTGTCCAGAGGGAAGGGCAGGGGTGCTCTACCCCCTAGTGTCTAACTGTGCACGCCACTGCGCACACACACACACACACACACACACACACACACACACACACACACACACACACACACACACACACACACACACACACACACACACACACACACAGTATATAACTAGAAAAAGTGCCCTTCTGGGCACAGGTCTCCACCAGGAGGATAGGACTGTGTGAGATGTTTGGCAAAATGTTTAGGATTAATATAAACATGTTTTTGAGGCATTTTGTTCCAAAAATGTGTTTTGCAAAAATCAACCTGTTGGTGGCGCTATAACAGGCCAATGTGAAAAGGGTGGGATATATTCCTGTAAGAAAATGTGTGAAAGATTTCACGTAAATTGCATGCTGCGTTCATGATTTGACGCTTTTGTTCAAAACGGGGCAATCTTGCAAACTGTGAAAGCTAATTATAGCCAATAAGGATGGAATATGAAATATCGGACAGATCCGACTTGAGCACATGACCATAGAGTGTTTAACGATTTGGACATTTGGACAGAATCTGGAGGAGTAATATCAAAAAATGTGTTTTACAAAAGTCGGCCTCCTGGTGGCGCTATAAAAGGCAAAAAATGCAGGTCAACGGTTTGTCCTTGGCCTCTAGGGAGTGTGCATGCAACGTTTCACGCAGATCGGTGCAGTTTTAGGTAAAAAATGTGAAAATCTGCCTCATGGTGGCGCTATAACAGGCCGTTCTGGAAAATGTGGGGCAGAGGTTCATCGTTGGCATCCAGGGAGTGTGTGTGCAAAGTTTGGCATGGACCGGGTTAACGGTGCCGGAGATTAGCTGGTAACAGACGGACGGAAGGACGGACGGACACACACACACACACACACACGGACGGAGTGCAAAACATACTCTCTCCCCATGCCTTCGGCCTGGTGGAGACAATAAATGTCCTATATGTTAAACTTCACTACTTCAGTGAGGAAGACGGAATACCAGTGGTCCTGTTGTATAGGGCTCCGCTGTACACACAGTTGCAGCCGTTGGTCAGGTAATAAGACTGTGGTTGAAGCCCAGGCTCTGAGTAATCATTACGGGGCCCGTTGGGGCTGGCAAGTAATGCCCGTGTGATTCTCCATCCTCCAGCAATTTGCCAGCTGCATGAGGATGGCACTGAGGCAGAGGCAGGGAGAATAATCAATGCTGTGAGTGTGAACCTACAAAACAAATAATTACAAGGATGGAGAAACTTTTTCTGAACTCAATGGCAGGATGCATTTTTCCCACTCAGGTAAATAAAGGTACCGTATGCCGTGACCAGCCAAAATAATCCTATTTTAGCGGTGGACGGCCACCCTGACAAGCACTTGGAATGGAGTTGAGGCATTTCATTAAAACCAAAAATGAATGCCTCAACTCAGAGATGCTTTAGGGAAATAAAGAATGGAGTGGAGCTCAATGATAGTTTAGGTGTGTGACTTTGAACACGAAGCCAAAGCATTGTGATTGCATGCTTCCGTGTGTGAGCACTGGTAGCTGTCCCAGTTGTCGATCAATGACTGTCCGACTGTCTTGATGTATCTGACAGCTCAGAGAAGGACAGAGAGAGATAGAGAGAGAGAGAGAGAGAGAGAGAGAGAGAGAGAGAGAGAGAGAGAGAGAGACGGAGGCCGACATCGCTTTTGTAATTGACAAAATGATGAAAGGATCCGAGGCCAAGCCCCTGAGTGACACATGGGAGATGGTAGCTTCTAATCCATTGTGCTGCCAGTGGAACACACAGCCTTGGCCTGAGCTAAATGCCATCTCTCCTCTCTGAAGAATGACTGTATAGGCCTGAGTTCTTCACACCTTTAATTGGGGATCCAGGTAAGGTGAAGCATTTTTTGTACGTATACCTGTATTATGAGGTCACCGGTAGGCCTTGGATTTTCAGTGAAGCTATAGCTGTCAGAAACACATCAGACAGCCAAGTCAACATAACACATTATTCATTTAAATCCATCAAAAGAGAGATTTCAAAAATAATAAAAATAAAAATCTCTGTTAATTTAACTGAGAGTTACAAATGAATAAGATTAAGTGCTGAGAATTTAACTGTGTATATAGAGGACGGTTCTCATTCTTTGTTTCCCCATATAATGCAATCAAAATGTGGAATCGTCTACGATTTCAAGTGGAAAAACATCTGAAACAACAAATATTTCAACGGAGAGGAGAAATAGGCGAACAAACAACAAAACAAGGCTATAAATGTGATGCATGATGTGCACATGCATTTCTCCCAATCGCAATAAAAATAGCACAGATTAATATTTAATGCTATATCTTATTGTCGGTTCTCATCAAAACAGTCAAACGGGAGTCCTTCTCACTGCTGGTAAATCGATTCCAAAGCAAGATTGGCTTTCATGTTTTTAAAGGTAATCCTGCTTTAACCGATACAGCGGAGACAGGACAGACAGAAACAGAGAAAGGAGACGACATACATATTTATAATATTATCTGAAACCACATTGTTACGGTAAGGACTGTGCCTTTGTTGTCCCTTAGGGCAAATTCTCCAATAAGTGAAAGTCTTCCAAAAAAAGGATAAAAATCTTGAATGTTAAATCATTAAATAATAACAATAACAATGATTTTAAAACTGTTGCGCAGGTCTCTGTCAGGCGGGGTTGCCTACCCCATACCCAGGTACACGCTCCCTGCAAGCTTGTACATCTGCCATTTTTTTAAATATTTGACAAATATCACAATATTTTCAGACGGGGGTCCATGGCCAAATACATATCAATTTGGGGGCCCTTGCCATGAAAATGTTAAGATTAACAAGAGCTCTCTCTATGTATGTAACTGTTATTTCTGTTTGTGTTATGTCAAATATATGTGTTGCATACAAGGCCGCTGGGTCACAAGACAAATTTCAGTGCAAACTGACAATAAAGTACTATATCATATCATATCAGCTTGTGACTAAATAATGACTACACTGGATCCATTGGAAGAAAAAAGTTATTTTTTCTTCTCCATTTTCTTAAGAGTACCGTTTTTAGATTAATTACCTAAAAAGGTTTCCCATGTATTCAATTCATCAACAGTCATTGGCGCCAAAAAGGTGCATAAGGTGCATTAGCAGTTCAACAAGTGTTGAGTAAAAAACATGATACTGCTCCAATGGCTACAGTACATCTTATACACCAGCAGAAACCCCCCCTGATCAATTGAAAGTGTTTGCTTGTCTACCCTGATTGTTTGACTGGGAGGTTGAGACCGCGTCTCGCGGGGGAGGAGAGCAGAGAAGGACGGCTGCTGCTGATGTGTTTATTTATAGAGAATAATGAGCCTAATTGGTAAATTGGTCTGATGATTGATTCACTATCGAGTTTGGTGTCGTCTGTCTGGCCTCCGTGGTGAGGGATGTCTTTAAATAGCATGGATGACAGCCAGGCAGAAAGGAGAGCCAATGCGTACAGTCCCAGAGAGCGAGATCCTCTGTCTCTCTCAATCTCACTACCCAAGCACCTCCACGAGAGCTTATCTCAAATATCAGCAATTAGACAGAGAAAGGTTACGGCCCCTCTGTCTGCTTGTCGTGATGTTGAAGGAAGACAGTGACACATTGCTTTTCTGTACCCACTGGACTGGAACTTTGCAGTCTGGGAACCCATTTGGTAAAAAAAGAAGAAACGATCAAGTATTTTCCCCCCTTTATTTTGGACTCTGCAGGCAGGAACTCGGATTTTGCAACCCATTTTTTCACCCAGTGTCAATCATCTAATGTAATCCTGGGCGCTACACTTCCTCTGCCAAACTGGGGGGGCAGCGGACTGACCTCATGCTTCCTTCTATGCATGAGGAGTCCAAGCTGCTTCTTTTCACCTGACAGGGGAGAGTTTCCCTAGCCTGGTTAATAAACCAGACCGAATCAGCCGTTGGCAAAAAAAAATTGCCTACCAGCGGATTACGGTCTGGCGAGGCTCAGTAGCACGCCTCTTTCCTACAACCGAGAACAGGTCGGACCAATCGGGACACGGTATGCAATATGGGCGGGCTTTGGTACAGTGACGTTCAATGCTTGAGACTTTTGACTGACAGTAGCTCTGACCAATTGCGTCAAAGAGAAAATGTTTGAACCCGCCCCCCGGGAAATGAAATCCAAGTGGAGCCAGCCCAGACTAATATACCGCGACAGTGTTGTGTGATATTAGTCTGGCTTATTAGCCAGGCTAGAGTTTCCCCGGCTGGACGCAGCACGTGGAAGTAACACATTATTCCGACCATGCAGTTCCTTTCCCCTCCATCATGGGGCCCCGGCCTTCCAGGGGGAGGTAGTTTAGAGACCAGGATTACTGCATGTTTTTTGTGAGGGTACCTACCCTAGGGGACATGGGGAGAACATGCAAACTCCACACAGAAAGGCTCTTTCGCCAACCGGGTATGGGCACTGATGGATAATTTTGAGTTATTAGATCTGTAGATCTGTTATTTTGTGGGATTTGGTTACATGTTCTCAATAACTTTGTATCCTATGCCCTGTGTGCCACTGAGTTACATCTCATTTCTGCCCAACGTTTAGATAAGTATTAATTCTTCCCCCCCAGCTGGCATGTAGATAAAGGATTGTTTTCTCCTGTTTGCCATAACATTATCTACCCCTCGGTAACAACATGTTGTTGCCCATGTTATTTGACCTTGTAGCTAAGCAGACAGCTAGGCTCCCTTGCTCTCCTATTTACGTCTTAAAGACATTATATTAGTCGGCACGGCCGTCAAAGGTAGGGTGCCAAGTACACCTCCCAGCTATAGGTGCCGCTATTATTCACTTTTGGTTACCCTCTGAACTCCAATTGAGTACTTCCCATGTCATGAGATGTTTTGATTTCATGTAGTATAAAATATGGTCACTGATGATGTGTCAGTGAGAGATCGTTTTAACGCTGTACGGACCTGCCATTTCTCTCCCGATGTGATTGGTAATATATATTGAATGGAAAATCCTTATAGCTCTGGGGTGTGGACTCCTCTTTCTTCCGTGTCTGGTGTCAAACTCATTCTAAGGTATTCTGGTATATTCGGATACTTTTACTCTGCCTAATTCTCTCCTTTTAGTATTGTAGTTTTCCTCTAAAGTATTTATCCTTAAAAGGTATTAATATAGAATTTCAGTTTAACATTATAACATTAAAGATAAAGTTTAATATGCTTAATTAAAATAAAAATGTTACCGAGAAGCATCGATGGGTCTTACAGGGTTAAAAGGTTTACAGTCCTTAATTCTGACTTGAGTATTTGTACTCTATTACATTCTTACAAGTTCTCCTCCACGGTACTCCTCCAGAGTCCAGATGATTGATTGGTCTTCGATGCTTCCCTTATCTTAAATTTATACATCAGGCACTAATGGCGCGGAGGAGAGAACACGCCCCCAGTGCCCACAGTGTCCCCAGCGGGAATCGAAGCAGGACCTTCTAGCTGTGAGGCGACAGCACTACCGCCCCTATACTACACATAGTTGCCACTTTGTGAACTTGTAAATCAGCTATTTTCGCTACCTTTGTCATACTGTACAACAAGCCACAACACGTTATGCCTCAAAACCTGTATTATCGAGACACAAGATTTCTGCCCGACAATATAATAATTTCCTTCTAGTCTATCCAAGAAACTACCTTTGTTTGTCACACGGTGGCAGCAAAGGGTAGGTAAGCCATGCCAAGGCATTTTCGTTATATACTGTAGGGGTAGGGCTTTCATTCCTGGAGACCGCCATTGTAAGGAACGGCTAATGTTAGCATTAGCTCACAATGTTTATCTTCATCAGAAACTTTAACATGTCAGGTGCGATGCGATGAAAAATCACATATCACATCCGAACCTCGGATTTTTAGAGATAACAGCCAAAGAAGAGCCTATACTTGTAATGGGACCCTATGGGGTGCGCACGCAAGCATCCTGGGACTGGGGGTATGCAAAGCGTTGCCTTAAAAGTTGATTTTCAGCTAAACTGTTTCATATTTGATATAAAGCTTTATCTACAAGATATCTCGTAGTTGGCATACAACTGGTGTAGCAGTAAACTACGAGAAATCTCGTAGTTGGCACACAAATAATTAATTGTCTGTAGTTGTAATACAGGGTCTTACCGGTATTCTACTACTAGTGTACTTCATGTTAAGATTCACTCACCCTCCGATCAATTCATCTTCATACACTTTAAATGAAGCAGTTCAATTGCAAGCGCTTTGAAATTGTCTGAATTGAATGTGAATTAATCAAAATATTATTAAGGGAACAAAACTGTCCATACAAAAAATGTTGAGATAAAGATCAAACCTAGCCCCTTGTGACACTTGGATACTTATTACGCATTTGCATAATCTGAGTGTAATGAATGTTTAATAGCCGTCTATACAGAAGAACACAGTGTACAGTACGCCTCCAATCATGAATGTTTCATGGCTTCTTCCCCAAAGGTTCATTATCACTTCATATTAACAAATTAATACAACCCCAAGAGAGGAAGATATTTAAAAAAAAGAATGGTGTCCGCCTAAAATGAGCGTGGGTTAGTTACTCAGGTCTAAATCATAACGTTTAAAAAATTGGGGGGAAATTGGGAACGCCATAGTCAACGTTTCAAGAGCCTGTTTTATAATTCATAGCGGAGGCAGAGAGGAGGCACTTGGCACCATCTCCTCCCCTGGATGTCTACCTGCATTCTCTCAGGCTCCTGGTTGGAGCTGCCTTATATACTGTATTGCTGCTCAGCCTGCCAAAGATTCAAGATCGTCCAAACCTCCTGTCACCGCACAGAGAAAAACATTTCACTCACACTGAAGGCTCATGTCAATAGCTCCTCCAAGACAAACACGAGCATTTTAAAATAAACTGTCAAGACGGCCAAGCTATGAGCGTCGAGAAACATATCTACAAATATTTCTGCTATTGTACAGTATGTCTATCTGTCCACTGAAGGCATGAACTTGCACAGAGATATAACGTCATCTTGAACGAGAGTCAATTTATTCGCAGAGCAAACCTACATGTGTAACAACCAAACGCAACAAAAGTTACAAGAGTGTGTCTGGGTGGCATTTGATTTGTGCAACGGCAAATGCAATAGCACCGTGCACTGACTGACACAGGTGTTGAAGGCCTCGCATACTGTACAGTACAGTGTGATATAGTAGAGATGTTTGAGGGTTTTGCAGTCATGACATTGTGACACAATGTGACAGGCAGAGTATAAGCGCAAGTGCTTGGTTTTGAATCAATGTGACTGGATTCTAAGCATTCCCAAAAAAGCTAAATCTTTCATTGAATAAAAGGAAAAAAAACTATGATTTTTTTCCAGTAATTTCATGAAGAAATAAAACAAATTCCATGAATTAGAAAACAAATGTAGAATTGAAAATAGCCGATCTACAAGCTCATAGCTCGTTGTGTGGCATTTTCACTAGTTTGGGTCCCGGGCAAACGACTAAGTTGTCTTTTGGGTCTTGAGCTAAAAAGTTTGGGAACCACTTAACTGCTCTATTGTGTCTTGAGTTTTTGGAAGAGTGCCCCGGGGGTGCCCCCAAGTTGAAAAGAATTGCACTCAAAGCAGTAAAGTGAAAATGGCGCTGTGAGCTACTCTGCTTTGTAGACTGCATGAAAAAAAAGTCAGTGCGTCACTGCCGTGTGTTTTGCAGCCTGAAAAACACATCCCGTCTGATTGGGGCCTTAGTGGGTTTTATGAATTTGTGCAGTGAGCCTTGAACTCTCCGAGCAAAGTGCAACAAACAAAAGAGAAAATGCATTTTATCAATATTCCATCAGAGAGGGGTCTCGGCCCAAGTTATTATAGTGGTCACACATGGCACAGCATCAACCCAGAAGACCATACAATTGAGACACTGCACTCGGTCTGCACTCTGCACTGCACTGAGGCAGCTGCCTGGCTCATGGGACCATGTTGAATTAAATGGACCGCCACTGGTCATGTCTCTCTGTTGACAGGCATGCGTTTTGTTGTCAAATGTATTGACTGTGATTTTGTTTTTGTGCTTTTCGTCTCTCCATTCAAGCCTGGGCAGTTAAAAAAGAAAGGATTCGTTCTGTCACTCTCACTTGGGACTTGGGACTGGGGACTGGGAGTGTCAGTGTATACAAGCTAGAACTCCCAAGCCACATAGATCAGAAAGGAAGGAAAAGATTGTCGTGCTAAGAAAGTTACAATATAAGTTCTCCCTAATATAATTTCTACATTGGACTGTCAGACATTCCTACAGTAGCTAACACATTTCTGCATAACCCATTAAAACCTGAGGCAGACTCTACAAATGCCTTCAAAACCAGTAGTTCTCAAATGTTTTCGTATACCGAGGACCCCCAAATTGATCATTATGTATAGGCCACGCCCACGGGCCATGATCAACTGGGCTCGTACTGGGCTCGTACACTGAAAGGAAAACTGAGGCTCTGCAGATGCATTTTTGAGTGGCGCTAGCCCCTCCTATAAAGTGTAGATTCTGTCTGAACACAAACATTACTAATAATGAATGGAGAATGGAGAATGTGTCTGAGCAAATCAGTATGCGGGTGGGAACCCTTGGCCAATAAGGGACCACCCCTATCAAATATATTATTTGATTATTATTGAAAATACCCTTGACCTTAGTGTCAGTTGGGGCCGGCTATACCCAGGGAGGGCAGTGCTGGGCTGGAGGCTGTGAGTTTCAACTGCTGGGGGGCTGGAGGCCATGCCAGTGGTGGGGTAGCTGGCACATCAGCATGGCTGCTTGCCCCATAGCTCTGTAGTGGCTGGGGGTAGCCATGAGTGTTGGTGCCTGTTCCATGCCCAATGGCCATGTGCTTCCGGCTCTCGAAGGACCATGAAAGAATATGTAGGTTGCGGGTTATTGTTTTTAGCACACGGGCATTGGAATACCGGTCAGGATATTAGGACCAGGCTCAGATTGTTTAAAAGCTGTCATTTATTTGCTTGGATGCATACAACAGGAACAGATATGGTGGTGATGATGATGATGTTAAAGTCAAATAATGCATCAAAGGGAACACAGGAAAACCAAATACAGGAACAAACTATAGGTTAAATAAGGAACCGAAAGGGATAACAGCATGTCTCTTACAATTTACAATTTACAATTTAGGCATTTAGCAGACGCTCTTAATCCAGAGCGACTCTCTTCTCACGAGGGCACCAAGTGAGTGCATTTTCAAGGCTTTCTGCAATCTTTGCAGGTGTGACTCACTAATTCTACTCTAATTCTAACTAACTCTAATTCTAGTGTGTTGAGATACCCAGTCTGGCTCCTCCCGCCTGGGTGGGAGCATGAGGGGATTTTCTACAATTCTTGATGAGAGACCCTACCCTGAGAGACCCTGACCCTGTTTTCTACATGAATATAACCACATTATAACCATATAAAATGAAATGGGAGTTAAATGCTGCAATTTGTAAAAATGGCAAAATATGACTCCTAACTAACGTCGTTGAAGTGGGACTCATAAAATGTCCCTGGGACTCATTTCTAAAAGACCATCCCTGCATCCCGGGACTCATTACATTGAAAACCTATTCATCAGTGAAAAGAGAGTGACGTAATATACATAATAGGCATTCATATATAGGCATTTATAGGCATTCAGTGTTGGGTGGATTAAAGGTAATGCCTCTACATGTATGTAATCTGAAACCTTTATTACGTCACCATCGAGAGCCAGTTATACCCTTTAGATCATGTATATTTTAACAAATATGAAAATACCCTGAAGAAGACAACCTGGTTGTCGAAATGTTGGTCAAATAAAACGTTTTTTAGGCATAGGGACTACGAGTTTGTGCGACCTCTCCTTTCCTTTTTAACAAATATGAAAATACCATTACAAACATTGAAGTTAGAGACACCTATTTCTCAGACCATGATTTAGTATTGATATCACTAAAATCCTAAATTAAGTAAAATTAAAGGAAGGTCATTGAAGGTTTAAAATAAATAATATTATACTATAAAAAAAAAAATCAACTTTTTTTCATCTGATATCCATGTTTTATTTTGGACTACAAGTGGATCCTGGACACTTCTAAACCGATGGGACTGCATTTATTTTATAGATAGAAGCTTTTACCATACTTCAAAATACTATTTTTGAGTGGTGCAAACCACTCCAACAACCAGCTTTGTCTGTGTCTATGTATGTGTGTACCTGTACGTGTGTGTACCTGTACGTGGGACCCAAAAGAATGAGCATGGTTACTATGGTCACTGACATTACGTCAGACCACAGCTGATCAGGCTATATAAGACCTTGCACCACTCAGTTCACACGGGTGTGATTTTTTTTACCTCCAATGACTATAGGTACGTAGCACATAGCTAGACCTAATAACTCCATATTGAAACTAATATTTAACAGAGAGGCTGAGATTTGAAAGTTCGTAGCGGCTGACAGTACTTGCACGCTCTGCTTGCGCACTAGTAGGTGTGCAACACTACACACTACTTGTGTGCAACGCGCAAGTAGGCACTCGACAGAGTGCAGTTCTAGTTTCTGATATATATCTTAGGTTATATTACTCATACCCCCATGAGGGACCTCTGTGACAATCTTGAAGAGTAAACTGATACATTAAAAGTGGATTGCCAGTGCAGGGTTATAACTAAACCACTTTAGGCCTATATATCCACAATGCCAGGACTATGAAGAGAGCGCTATTTATCTCTTGAGTGATGTTTGGGAGATAAATGTTAATGAAAGAAAAAACATAAACGAGAGGCGTACAGCCGTACACCTAGACAGGAGTGTAATGAAGTGCATGCATAGTAGGAGACAAACGGCATAGGAGGTGTAATTTGAGGAGGAGAGAGAGGTTGGTTGGGTGGGGAAGTGCGTGTGTGTGGGGGGGGTGGGGGGGGAGTGACTGTGCTCTCCTGACCGGGGCAGGAATCATGTGGAGACTTAGTAGTCGACATTAACATTTCACTCGGCACGCAGGAGCCGTTTATTCTCCATGACAGTGTGGAGGGGGATATCCCACTTAATGCACAGAGGAAATTGATTTCAGAAGACACAGAGGCTCATTATACAAAACGGCCATGTCCTGCAGACTAACAAAGCAGCCGCTTCTGGGTTTAAAGGTCAACAGCTTGGGAAAACAAGCATGCAAGGGTAGTTCGGTACGACATACTACATGTTTTGAATCATGGAATACGCATCCTTTTTACCCTCCCAGTGACAACATGGTGAATTTGTTATTTATTGCTCAGATAGGCCTAAATAAAAAACAAACCCTCTGCGATTGTTATTGATTTCAGCCTCCATGGCGGCTGATTAATTAGCCGTGAGTCAGACAAGCAAGTCTGACTCACGGCATCATACTGGCAATTCAACCGTATTCTCTACAGCAGAACGCAGACAGACCTCCCCTCAGTATATCTAACGAGGAGAATCTCTATACAGCACAATGACCCATTTCCTTCTGCGGGAGGGTTGTATCTTTGTCCTGCTGAGATGGAGGAGGGAGGGCGTGCTAGAGGGAGGGACAGAAAGGCGAGGCGTTGTGAAGGGGGCTGCATCTGTGTGGGTTGTCACTTGCCACTGTGGATTATGATATTCATCACATGGCGCTATGCCATTAGCCCTGGTGTGGTAATCCAAACAGCCCTCAGTGATAAGTAGACAGTGCGGCGGATGATTGCAGCCCCGAGGAGAGGGGGAGTTTGAGGTGTTGAACCGAAGCCAAGCCGGCTCCTTCATCGTCAGCCAAGGGAAGGTGTCACAGCCCTGGCAGCCCACGCCGGGCTGAGCGCCACTCTTCAACAACCATCAGAAAAACAAATGCTTCTATGACCTCGGGGTGGAACGCACATTAGAGCCATCCATGATCACAGTGATTCAGCATTAATGCACATTGTCGGGAGCCTTAGCCCGAAGTGGCCCTTGTGGTGGGAAAAAAAACATGCTTTATTTAAGAGCAGTAAATCAGCCCTTTACGACAGTAGGAAGGTTAAAAGTATAGACAACAATTTATAGTTCATCACTCAATGAATACAATTTGAGCCTTAAGATAGCATGAAGGAATCATGGAAAAGATGGCAGTGGTAAAGTTCCTGCCCACCACCACGTAGGCTGTGGGTTCGAATCCACCGCCGTGCATCCGGCTTTGTCGAGCGTCTATAAGAAACACAATTGACCTGTGTTCAGGGTAGAGAAGTCGGGCAGGGAGTGTGACACATAATGTGTGTGGGGATCGAGGAATCAATTGGCATAACGATTAAAATCGTTATAAAATGTTTCAAACTGGGGCCATGTCATCATCCCGTTGCTAGAAACGTTTATTGAAAGCCTGTTGCATGCATGGCTTTTCATTTGCAGACATTTTACACCTCATCATCCTGTCCTGGCAAAACCAAATGCACGCAGCTTGGTGCATGACCCGCAAAAGGAAAGCTCGAGAACCGAGACCCTCTGAGGGGAATGTGTGCAGAAGAAGACAGCACATAATTTTGCTGGCTGCATCCCGGCTCATGGAAAATGAGGAGGTTTGATGGAGAGTGCTGGCGTGCCCAGGCAGGCAGAATGCTTCCTAATGCTCAGGCTAGTTCTAATGAGGCGGCTTGATGTAGCAACCAGGCCCAGTGGGCCCAGCGAGTACCAGATGCCGGCTGTACACTCGCTCGCTCTCCCTCCAGCACAGCCCACATTTACCACTCAGGCCATCTGCTGCCATGCGGCACAGTCAATATTTAGCCGTTGGGGGAAAGGGACAGGCAGCAGGCTGCACCTACATCATTACAGTGCCTTTTTATTTCTCTCGATCTCTTTTTCTTCTAGTCAAACTAAGAACAGAATGTATGTCTTTCAGCCCACACAACCTGACCGCTGTGCTCGCTGCACGGTAAAAATCCCCCATGTTAATTTAACTCTGAGAACGTACAAGTGCAACCAAAAGGACCCTTCCATTTGGTTTGTGGATAATGAAGTGGATAAATGAAGACTGAAGATTTTACTGTGTGGCCTCTTGAAGTTGCTCATTGTCTCTGTCGGGTGGAAACCTCATATGTCCAAAATTCATACTTTTCAGGATTCAAATTCCAAAGTAGCATATTAAGTATAATGCACAATCTCAAAACGTGTCGCGACTGCGAGCTTGCAGATATGCTACTTTTGACGCATTCGTGTGAAGCTGTAGTATGATCAAGTAGGGCCATTAATTTACGAAAGAAAACACAAAAAATAAAATGGAGATAAGAGGTTTCTGCCCGACAGCCACGCCATACCGTATTTCCTTCTTGTCACCTGTGCGACATCGACATGTGCTAATGAAGTGTTTTCACTGTTCACGCTATACGGCAGATCCTTCTGTCCAGCTGCAGCCGAATTGGCGTCCACACCACACAGCACACGTTGAGTGACTCACAGGTTGCTCGGCAAACTTGACATGCAATATGCCAGTTCTCCTCGCTCTGCAGTAGAGCGAGCTGTTGTTGAACATTAAGAAGTAAAGAAGTAAAGAGCGGCACAAGATGACTCTTTGAGAAAATTGTCATACTGTAACTTTTCCCGGTGTCAAACTTAGTTAACCCGTTGAAACCGGGAAAGCATCCGTGTCACTTTAGATTTTAGCTATACTGTATTAGCACATTGGTTGGCTATTAAAAAATGGCAGGAACATCTTTTTTTTTTAACCTTGAAAATTTGTGACAAATTTTGAATATTATATAAGTGAACATTTTAACCCAAATATTTGCTTCTGGGGGTCCCTGGAGCCAAATATTTTGAGATGTGGGTCCATGGCTAAATACATAAAAGTTTGGGGGTCCTTGACATGGAAAATGTTTGAGCACCACTCACATACGTTTTTCAGAAAAGGGTTAGGATTTAGAAGATATTTTTAGAATCGGAATCAGGTCTTAATGGGTTAAATGTCTCATACAGTATATATATTATTCTCACTTTAGACCGTTAGGGGGTGCATACATAGACTACATGATGAACATTTAATAATTGTTTGAGTAGAGGTGGAAAAATCGGATGAAACCTTTCTTTTACGGCATCATTGTAAATGCTTACATACTGTAAAATGGTAAATAAACGGTGTATTTCTATAGCGACTTCATCCAATATGTGCTTCACAACGTGCATTACATTCACCCATTCACATGCACAATCACACACCAATGGCGAGGGCAACCATGCAAGGCCAACTCGCTAATTGGGAGCAGTTTGGGTTTATAGTGTCTTGCTCAAGGACAATTCAACACAAAGCCGCAGGAGGAGCTGGGATTGAATATAGAGAGAACCTTCAGATTCCCAAGTGGATGATTGCTAGTGAGCAGTTTGAACAAGTATCTATCTAGACAGGACTCTTGCATTGGTGTGTCGCCATGGCCAGGTTGCGCCTAAACCCTAACCTTTAACCGAATCTGTGCCAGCATGAGATAATCTCGTGAATAGCTATTGTATCCAACTGTGCCATTCACAAGATTACGAGATTTGATTAGTAATCATTAATCCAGCATTCAAAATAATATATTTTATTTATTTTTTTGTTTTGTTTTTTGGATTTTATTTACTCGCATGGTAGAAACACCTACATCACCTACAATCCTCAGTGTTACTTTATCCAGTTGTAGGTACTCTCTCAGAGTTAAATTAACACAGGATTTTCCTGTGTAAGTTTTCGATCGTGAAAATAACTTCACTGCCGCTGTTTTTCACTAGCTTTTGAAGAATCACCCAGGCATGAAGGTATCTCCATTTCACGATCGTCCGCAAACAATATGGTCACTTTTCCTATTGTCGGGTGATATCCCACAAGTGCACTCGATAACAACACAGAGAAACACATCGTCCATTGCCAAGAGGATTGCATTGAGACTAGATTTCCCAGCAGCCCTGAAAAGTGAGCGTTAGTAGTTTTGTTGTCTTCATCAATTAGTACGGGAAAGTCAGGTTCAGCAGTCAAAATACAAATGTACATTTGATAGTGAGGGAAAGGGTGGGAAACACGAGGAAAAAGAGTTGCACTGTAAAATCCAGTGTGTACAAATGTACCCAAAAATGGACAGTTTAACACTGAGACTGTGTAGCTAGTCTCCCTTCATTTTCAAATGCTTCTGTGATACAGTCTGGAGCAACGGAAGCTCTGAAAACGATCAAGCAATAAAGCGGATGTGACGCCTCCTACCCACTTCCTTTTTACAGTCGAGCAATGGTGTCCTACGGTAATATAGGCTAAATTAAAATAATCGAAGCATAGCTTGCTGCTTATCAGAAATTAACATTTTCAAATAAATGTAAAGATATTTTCGTGAACGGAAATGACAAACACATGACAGCTTCCATTCTTGTATTTCAGGAGGTGTATAGTTCCAGACTCTATACATTCAGGAATTAGCCGTCTGGCTATATACTGTAAGACTATACTGTGTAGCCAAAGGGACCAGCACAGTGGTGCTGGTCCCAGGACTCACCACAACTGAATATGATGAAGTCAGAAATGAGTGAAAGAATTGACTGCATCCAGGCTTTTACGGATGAGCTGCTGATTTCACACTCACTCAGAGTGCACGGCTCAGTCCTTACAACACAAAAGCCATCAGGCCGTGACGATCTGTTTGAGGCACAGCCTTCCTTGTCTGATCACCACTACATCCTGAGTTGGCATAGTTTGCTGGGCACTATGGTAATTAACAGCACTGTTGGAATACATCTATAATATAGCTTAGCTTAGCTTACCTTATGTGCAAGCACCTGTTGCATATAAGATTTAACATGGGTTAACGTGCACACTCAGTTGTTAAACAGCACTGTAAAGTTTGTTTCCATGCATATTATTGCTTCAATATGAAGGAATAGTTTTAAGTGAGGCAAGAACACCGTCACTCACAGTGCAGTAGAGCCTAAAGCTGGATTCATAGCCGAACTACAAGCTCACAATGTGTCACGTATACAACACTTGTAGTTCTGCTATTCTCGGACGGCGGTGGATCATGTATGATGGTCTTGACTTGGACTCGCTTTAGGTGGATTTGACTAAAACACTAAGACCGAGGGAGGGCGAGTCTGAGTCAAGACCGAGTCTGGGAGGGATCGAGTCCGTTTCGAGACCGAGACTGCCGCAAGGCGAGACCGTGTACAGAAAACAATCTTGATCTGAAACACTGCAATTATTTTTTTAAAAGCTCAACATTGGGTATACTACAGGCTGGCCAGTTCTATTAAGCTTGGCCTACTATAATGAACTCCATTAAAAAAGTGCATGTTATATCCAAAACTTGACCACTGGAGCAGGCAAGCAGAATTTTATTCAAATTGGCTACTATGCCTGCCTATGAATTCCACAGGCCTGGATAGACAACCTGGCCTGGCGGGGATATGCGGACCCTGCTCACAGCAGCACTCCGCCTCCCGACATTATATTTAAGCTTGATATCGATTCATAGAGATAGTGACTCGTCTCGTCACTCTCGTGACTCGAGTGGACTCGGTGGGAGAAGAGTCCTGAGTCAATTGGGGAACAAAAAAGAGTGACCAAGAATAGACCCCTGGGGGTCAATGAAGAATACAGGGTTAAAATTGTTCAACTCAAGGTCAGAATCAAGTTGATTGTCACATCACAGGTCTGAAACAAAAGTTGGTGAGATTAGTTTCTGTTTGTTTTTGTCATAAATCCTGGCATGTGTGGCTGTTTGTGCAGTTGTGCACTGTGCAGTGCACTGTGCTTTGGATGGACGTATGCCATCTTTGGTTTGAGCATGTACAGTACATGTCTTCCCCCCACCCCCATCTCCACATTCTGCTCCATGATTTGAAATCAAATCAAATCTCTGCAAGGCAAGGCAACCTGCTGAAAAATACGGAAAACAACATCCCTTGTTTGCTCTTCTTCTCGGTGTGGTGGTGCGTTGTGGCGAGGCACTCCTGTGGGGTGGAAGTGTATTTCATATTCATAGCACTGCGTGTTTTTGTCTGAGAGCAGCCCCACTCCACTTGCATGTCGTCTCTGACGCGAGGGAAACCGCATATCTCCAAAAGTATTACTTTTCAGGATTTTTTTATCTACAAGCTCAAAACGTGTGGCTTCGCGTTGTATTTCTATCTTGTGGATTTTCTACTTCTGATGCTGTTGTGTGACACTGTAGTGATAAAGTAGGGCTTTAAATTACGAAAACGTGAATATGGAGAGAGGTTTCTGCCCCAACAGCAACGATGTATAACTTGAAAGGATGTAGTTCTTGTCAACTTACTGCCTCAGCTTCTGCATGGGCTAAAAGCGGGATGCAGTGTTTTTTTCCCCCCTGACTCATTCTCACAGCTGTGAATTGGATCCTGTCATTTATACTCTGTGTGGTTCTGAACGGAAGACCACTGGGAGTTTAATTTGCATACCATGAAACAGAGCATTGCGCCGGTTCTTCTGCTTATTATGATAATGACGGTTAATAAGCAGCCAGTGTTTGAAACTCTGCTATAATAAAGTTGAAGAAATGTCTGCTAAAATATTTAACATCCCCTCTGTGGTTTCTTCTATCACAAGGAGGGAGAGAGAGAGAGACAGAGAGAGAGAGAGAGAGAGAGAGAGAGAGACTTCTCTGTTTCCTGGGATGGAAGTGAATATATATGGAAGGATTTCATCATTTTATTCAAAGTTGGATATATTTTAAGATAACTTTTAAGAATTACACTACTTCATTAAGTGCTAACTAATCAGAAACAAAAAGTCTGCCATATCAAGGTTCTCAGTAATACCTCATGTATTGACTAGAATTATTTGGACAGTCTAGAGTTGACAACATGGAGAGTATACAGTATGCAGTCAAGGAACATATTGACACAGCAGTTCATCCCAATCCCCTTTGTTTTAGGACAAGGGTTCCCAAACTTTTCAGGCCACCCACGACCCCTCAAAATAATCATATTTGAAGTGGGGACCCCCACCCCGACAAGCACTTGCAATCGTAGGCATTACATTTAGTTTGATTCATTTCCACAGATCACATATTGTGATTGCTCTTCTACTGTGTCAAAGAAGGTCATGTTTCACCTAGACACAGGATCTGACACAAATTTTTACCTGAAGGTCAAGATTCAATTTATCCCCTGAGCAAGCAGGCAGGCTCTATTTGCTCAATGATAAAAAAACGTCAGCACTTGCACAGGGAAACGCTTTAAATCCAGGGTAGAAGAGAAAAGTTACTTAGTGCAGCTTTAACTAAACTGGGGTCAGCTTAGCCTCGGTCCCAGGCTTAATCATCTGTGAAGAGAAAAGCCTGGTCACAATATAAGGCAGAGAGTGCATAGCCGGAAGTGTCGGCCCGGAACATCCGTCAGATGTATATCCCCCATTCCCCCGGATGTATATCCCCCGGATAAGATGTTTTTTTGACCAATCACAACACTTGTTTCATTCACGGAGAATGTAAACATATTATAAAGCGTCAACATAATTTCCTTGAGCGGTACTTCCGCCAAAATCCCGCTACCTCTGCCAAATTTCAGCAATGCACAATGAACTCCACTCAGTCCACTGCATGTCGAGAAGTAACGGCAGACGAGTGAGACGACACAAGAAGCAGAATTAAGTAGCCAGGTGCCAGGTCCTTCATGTTTCATAATAACGTTCGCTGTTGTCATACCGTAAATGTATAATTATACGTTTCTCAAAAATAACTTTCAAGTGAACTTCATGGGAACTTTAGGGAGAAGTATTTCTTGCCTAACTGCCGTTTACAAACATGTGTCCAGATTGCGACCGACACGGGCACACACAACACAGACAAAGTCAGAAAGTGACTTTCTGTGTGTGCAATGTGCACTGAATGTACTCAAACTTTGTTGATCATGCATGCCGTGATGAAAGCAATTAGAAAAAAACAAATACATTGTAGCAGCTGTGTGGTGGTGGTGTGTGTGTGTGTGTGTGTGTGTGTGTGTGTGTGTGTGTGTGTGTGTGTGTGTGTGTGGAAAAAGTGTGTATATATATATATATATATATATATATATATACAACCCCCCCACCACCCGTATATCTAGGTGTGCCCTGGGATTTTTTGGCTATGAAAAGTGTGCTCTGGCAGAAAAAAGGTTGGGAAACACAGCTCTACAGCGTATATTGTGCCCACCGTGGCGTCAGCTACAGTATGTAGACTACTGTTGCAAGGCATTATGGAAAAATGCAAAACCACTGAATGAGAATGACCTAACACACCACCCCATCTGCTGTTGTCTTATCAATATTTTATGAGGCAGTGAGCAGAGACCTTTATTCTTGATGGCAGTATGGAGACAAATTGGAAGTTCAGGGATAATGCTATCAACGGAACTACATCAAATGATGTCTACACTGTTTTGTTGAGTAGAAGCAATTGAAAAAACTTGGTGGTAAGCAATAAATATTGAAACTATTAAACAAAGTGGAAATCTTAGCTATTATGCGGTAGCAAGATGAGTACGGTTTATATTCAAGGCAGCAGCCTAACAAAGCTCACAATCGGGCCAGTGTAGCAAATCCTATCCACAAGATATTTTCAACAAATATTTACAAGTGATGAGAATAACCTTGGATACTGCGAGTGAAAATATATAATCTTTGTCGATAATCTTTACAATACATGCACCACGTCTCTGTACTGTATGTGTGTATACGTGTGTACGTCTGTAATCCACGTAACTCGAGAACCGTTTGCCCCACCGACTTCAAATTCGCCACACGCATTCCACACCACCACAGGGAGTGCAGTGCCCAGCTAGTGTCGAGTCTGTCGGATAGCCGGTTGTCCAGAACCGGCACTAAAGGCTATGCCCAGGCTCTGGACAGGGCCCAAATGAGCCAATAACACCTGTCCAGCCAATGTCCAGGCTCTGCCATGAGCCAAATGATTGCCATGGCAACCCCAGCCTTATTCCCCACACCTGCCGGCTGCCATTTGATTAGTCTGGGTCTCAGCCTGATTCACTGCGTTCCGTGGATTTGTTTTGTCACTCGTTTCACTACTCAGTCTGGAAAGGGTCCCATCTCCAAGGTAGACGGGACATGTAAAAGGTAGAAATCGACCCCGTGGCTTCTGATTGGTCTGTGGTGCGAGTTGGGACAAAAACACCAGTTTGACATCGTATCAATGCGCACTGCGCAGCTACTGCTGCGCAGTATCATTCGCCAAACTCTCCACACAGCCGTCAGTTTCTTTTGTACTATTGAATCTGACAGTGGACTACTGAATCAAATGAGTGTTTACTTTCTTACCGTAGGTTTTACTCTCGAGTCTCGAACTGGCGCTATTTTTTTCAAAAGTGAGAAGCATGGACAGAGTGGCACTGACTGATGACGTATCAGCAACAACGTGGCTGGCTACGTAACAGGTGACGGGTGTTGGCCAGATTGAGTAGCGACTAGCGAGTGACTAAAACAAAACAAATCCACTGAACACAGCGAATCAGGTTGGAACCCAGGCTACCATTTGATTACTTAGTCAGTCCACTGTCCACAGTCAGTTTTCTCTTCAGACATTCTATATAAATTCTCCACAGACGTTTACCACTGCACAAGGACTTACACAGACAGACAGGTAGACAGTTAAAACGGGTGCTATGACAATGGATATAACAGGTATTGCATACTAGGGCTGGGTATGTATTCCCGATTTTCATTGTTCCCAAATTGCATCATTCCCAAATAGGCCGGTAGGCACAAGTCTAGTAGATATAATTCAATATATGGCTGAAGCAGTGTTCATTTTGTCGACTAAAATAAATGTTCATCGACTAACTTTTTTCACTGACTAAAGCAAAATAAAAACTAAATAAAGTGAAAATCAGGCATTACCATGCCAAACTAAATCAAATGTACCGCAGTCGCCTGAAATATAAAAATATATTATGATATTAAATATAAGATTTCAGTTGACTAAATCTACATTACTTACAACTAAAACTAGACATTTCAGATGACTAAAATGTGACGAAAACAAAATGGAATTAAAACTAAATAAATATTTGCTGTCAACAGCAGCGTGGATCAATCAATCAAATGGACATTTGACAGACTAATGACACGCAGCAGGTGGTGGAGACAGTGGGGAGTCCTCCTCCACCCCCTGCCAGATAAGAGACATGGGCATGCCAGTCAAATGTTTATGACTGGCATGTATGTCACTGTCAAGGCGGAATACAGCAGTGGTTCTCAAACGTTTTCATGTCAAGGACCCCAAAATTGACACCCATTTGAAAAGCTATGCCAGGGACCCCCATAAGAGAAGAATTTTACGGCTCTAGCAGTGACTCTCAACCATTTTAATTTCAATGACCCCCAGTTTGACCTGCATTAGGCTACGGACCCCCATTTAATGGTATTTCTATCTCTGGGACCCCAATTTATATTGTCAAATCATTGTTAATTTAACTCTGAGAGTGTGAGTTACGGTCCCATAAGAGTCCATTTGGTTCCTAACTATCATTTAGCTGCATGGGGACCCCCTGGAACCCCCTCAAGGATCCCTGGACCCCACTTTGGGAACCACAAGAATACATCATAAAGTGCCTGAGTCAGTGCAAGACTGCAAGTATACACAGCCCAGATGTGAGTCTAATTACAAGCCCTTCACCACCTCAGTCATCACACAAAGCGTTGTGTTATGGCCTGCAGTGTTCAGCTCAATACATTGTAAGCATTGCATGGACTGCATGTGCACCAGGCCATCCATGAACTCATTACTGCATCATGTCATTGGCTATAGCGTCTATAATGGGGGCTCTTATGGGCCAATGCGTCTTGAGGGCAATATTGCCCTTTTCACTTCACAGCTTCATAATGTCATTAACATTGCGCTAACACAGATTATATATATATATATATATATATACACACACATACACATTTTATTTTTATTTTTCAACAATGTATTTATTGATTTTCCTTTTTTCACACAAATGTCAATACAATACAAATATACAAAAAACAACAATGAACGACTTTGACTTTGACTTTTGAATTGTTTGTACTGTGTGTTACTCTGTGTTTTGTGTGTGTGTGTGTGTGTGTGAGTGCGTGCGTGCGTGCGTGCGTGCGTGCGTGCGTGCGTGCCTGCCTGCCTGCCTGCCTGCCTGCCTGCCTGCGACGGATCTGTCCGATATTTCATGTTCCATCCTAATTGGCTAACATTGGCTTTCAAAGTTTGCAGGATTGGCCCGTTTTGAACAAAAAGCCTCAAATCATGAACGCAGTGTGCAATTTACGTGAAATCTTTCATGGACTTTCCTACTGGGCTGAGGCTGTCAATGCCTATTGGGTCAGTTTTGGCACATGCCAAGGTAGGACTGTAAGCACTTTGGCGCCATCAAGTGGTTTGGAGAATAAATTACATTAATTTGAAAAAGCAGGAAGTGGAGACGACAGAACATGGCTCTAGGCTGCCAGTGTATGACTTACTGCCCAAATCTGAGATTAGTTGTGCAACTTGTGCTAAAATAAAAATACAAACCAGCTAACTCGATGACTCAACTATAGAAATATTGAAGTAGATTACATTTGACCTCACTTTTGTCTGAGATATTTGGCAATGTCTGTTTGGGACTAGACTGGAACTCACCTATGCTTTTTATGGCATAGGCATGGCATAGGCAGCACAGTGGGGATGTGTGTGTGTGTGTGTGTGTGTGTGTGTGTGTGTGTGTGTGTGTGTGTGTGTGTGTGTGTGTGTGTGTGTGTGTGTGTGTGTGTGTGTGTGTGTGTGCGTCAATTTAACAAAGGTGCAGACGATCAGAAATCAGCAGAGAGTGAGCGACGTTTGCGCTACTACCGAATAGAAGTGGACTCGGCCCCATGGCTTTTTTTTCTCCTTGGAAATAAAGACGTCTGGGTTTGCATGTGGGCAAATACATATCAATGTGAGGGTCCTTGACATGACAATTATTGAAAACCAATTGGAGTAGCCTATCGTCAACGGTTGACGGCCCTCCCATCAGGCAGAACAGGCAGTTGCCTAAGGGGGCCATAGTCATTTTTCAAGGGGGCATCACGAAAAATCCTGCCTAGGGCACCAAATTGCTCAGGGCCGGCACTGCGTCAACCGTTACACTATGATAGCAAACCAATAAAGCTCTATCCCTCTTCAAGTACCTGCAACACTTAAGCTTCGAGATGCATTGTGTGTCTGTATTATCCTTGTTCAGAGTCTGGTCAATAGTTTTGGTGTTAAAGCAGTGCCCTCGGGCTGTCTTATCTTTTCCGTTGTTCCAGGAGTTTGAACCTTTCAAATGACGAGCATACTAAATGACATGACCTCTAAGCTTGTAAACACAGGATGATAAGGCAGGGAAACCTCCCTAATCTCTTCTGAGTCCTACTTCCCACTGCTCTGCAGACACACATTACAGTGATTACACACAGCACAAGGCGGGCAGTGGCTCAGGAGGTAGAGCAGGCAATCCTGGAACTGGAAGGTTCCCGTTCTGCCAGCTCCTCTAGGCTGCGTGTCCTCGAGCAAGACAATTAACCCCAAACTGCTCCCGATGAGCAGACCATGGTGCCTTGCATGTTTTTGTCATGCCATTGTGTGCGTGACGTGTGTGAATAGGTGAATGTACTGTAATGCACATTGTAACGTACGCTATATAAACGCAACGTTTACGATTTTACAATCCACTTAAGAATGGATTTATATTCAGATCCTGTACCATATTTCAGAGAGTTCTTACAGGGTTTTTGGTCAAATTAATCAAATGTGACACGTGTTCATTTTCTTTGAAAATACCCTCAATGTAGTCATCTGATAAGATATCACACATTAGATCAAATTGATGACATGGAGATGGGAATGCAAATAGAACAACATATTGTGTGACGTCAGTCTCCATCTCTCTCAGAAAGGACAGCATGTGGAGGACTGACACGAAGACTAACATAAAATCCAACACGACCCAATTACTGAAGTCAAGTTTCCAGGTTTTCTTCGGAATATGTATGATTGACACTTATTTACTACGACACTATGTATGGCACATTAGGAGTCCAATAGTGATTATCACACGTTTTATTTGCAAGGACGGCCCTGAACTCTGAGAGAGTACAAATGGAACCGTTCCATTTGAATACTCTCAGAGTTACAGACCTGTTATGATCATTCAGGGCTATCTCTTTATATGTGTTTCTGGTAATATACTGTATTATTGTCCACTTATTTTGTATATGTCTGTGGCAACATTTTTATTTTGACAAAAATGTCTACCACAAGCCAACATGGCGATGAACCCTGATTATGAATTGGTTGATTTGGCAATTATAAAAACATAATTTGAATATGAAACTTACAAAGAATTGTCAAAAATGAATGGATATAATATAAATATTCACTAACAAAATAATGGATAGTTGCAGCCCTACTCATGTCCTTTCTAAACACATTCACCCTCCCATGTTGCCACCACCAAGATTCATACCCACCATCTCCAGCCAGACTTTTAGCCTACAATTTACAAACCGCCTCAAACAATCTTCACTTGAATTGGCTCATGACCTTTTGGGTGACACTTGATGTTGAATAGCCATCATAGCAAATGATGTCTCATTTGAAGCTTTGCCAGGGAGGATTGTACTCACTACGCAGTGTCTGCCAAAAAAAGGAGCTCTCCCTTCCTTTCCTATTTAATAAAATCAGTCTCTTGGGCATGGAAGACTAAACCAGTGTTTCTCAAACCTTTTCATGTCGACTCTCAAATTGAAAAGTATTTGGACGTGGACCCCCATTTGAAAATCATTTGTACCACAGTGACACATAAGAGAAGATGTGTGTTAGAAATGCAAAGGTTAATTATTATATTATATCATATTTATTATTATATTATATTTTGACATTTACTTTGGCAATGTAAACATACCCATACGTTTTCTCATGCCAATAAAGCTCCCTTGAATTTACATTACAATACATTTTCGATCTTTCAAAGATTTTTGAATATAGCCAAAATGGATAAAGTGGTTAAAATGATTGACTACGGATTCACTACTTTTGATGGGGACCTCCAGGATCCAGTCCCAAAGACCCGGACCCCACTTTGAGAAACAATGGACCAAATGGAAGCATTGTTTGCCAATACATCAGTTAAAAGATAACAAACTTCTATTGTGGAATAACATCAGTCACAGTGGTAGGAAGAAGACAAGCTTAAATAACATATGGTGTTTGCTGAAGTATTGCAGGCTCATAGTTTCTCAGTGCACCAAAGTCTATCAAAGTCTGCATGTGGAATAGCTAGGCCTTGGTGGCCAGCTGTGTTCTTGAGCCCAAGTTGACCAGCAGCAACCTTCAACCAACAGATGTTCCCTTTTCATCTGTTTAAAAAAAAAGAAGAAGAAGGGCTTAATTACTACAGTGTGCATTTATTATTTGACGGGGTGGAAAAACTGTCTCCATTTCGTAATATCACACAGCATCTACATTAACACAAGGCTCTGTGTTCACCAATGAACTAAAATAGCTGGACATGCTGTGAAAGTTTGTGAACATTCTCCGAAAATGCGTTGCGACATCTTGCGTGAGATTGTAGATTTGCTATTTTCGGCAAAGACATGGTAGAGGCTAAAAAGGCCCCTGGAGGACCTCAGTAAACTCAAGTACACAGAAGAATGATTGTTCTTTAAGGTGCTCTTATTACAAAGATATTATTCTCCGAAATGGTTGTCATGAGCAGAGAAATGGCATTACTTTGGGGGTAGAATATATGTCAGAAAAAAGTGGAAAAGAACAAAATTGTTCTTCTCTCTGGTGTTAAGACTTGAAAGGAAACAACTCTCAGTGGGCTGTGGAACATAATTCTGCATGGGATTCTTTTGTTGTAGAAACGCATGAGAAGAAACAAGGTGAGGGCTCATCTTCAGCACTCGGCTGCAAAATAAACATTTTTTTACATTAAGTAAAGGTATCAATATTGCAATGTAGAAATACTCGGTTACAAGTGAAAGTCAAGAATTCAAAATGTAATTGAGTAAAAGTGTTTTGGTGTATTGGTCTTGAAATAATTATACCTAAAGTAGGCCTACAAGCTCACAATGTGCTGCATTGCGATGCATTGTGAGCTTGTAGATCTATTTTCAAATGGCCAAAATGAATATACAGTATGGCTGAAGTGGTTAATGTATGTTTTTTAATCATAATCTAAATCTACAAAGCAACTAGTAACAAAATAAATCTAATAATAGTGTCAAATATTGTACAAGTACAAAGTACAAGTAAAGTATTGAAAATTGGAAATACTCAAGTAAAGTAAAAATGCCTAGGCTCAACATTATACTTAAGTATACAGTACTTAAGTATAACTGATTTCTACTCAACCTGGTGAGGGCTCCCATCCATGAGAAGACCACACCTATCACACTACTCTATGTTCTCAGATTACCATGATGTATTCAGTGTGTAGACAATCGTATTACTCGCCGCCACAAAGGCCCCACTGTACGCTCTGTGGTTTTGCACAAGCGCAGCACTTTGCATTGGCACTTTTGGCACTTTTGTGCATGGTTGTGTATATGGTATGGCATTTTTACAGTTCATCTCACTCTGTGATTGGACATGTTCCTCCTGGCCTTAATTTGTCCCAACCCGCCATGTCAGCATGATGCACTTGGGAGGACCTCTCCCACAGCACACATCCCCAGGCTGTTAAGAGGGGATATTGCTCATGGGCAATGGAGGAGGAGACTGAGATTAATCTTCTACAGCATGAATCAATCCAGAAAAAGAGGTTTTATATCAGGGAGGATGATGCTTTTGTTCTCTGTTCTGGCTTCATCCCTCCCCACAGTTAGTCCTAGGTCACTGGTTTTCTAACGTTGGGTGGCCCATTTTAGTTCTACAACAAATGCCTTCGAAATCAGTAGCTCTAGCCCTTTTTCATGCCAAGGACAAAAGACCAATATGGATGCCTGTATTTGGCCATGGAGCCGCATCTGACAATGTTTTGTGCCACAGGGAAACCCCCAAAAATAGCACACAGCACGGCACGGAGTGACACGCTGCAAGCTTGTATATCTGTTATTTTTGAGAACCACTTTGTTCTAAATCCTAAAGGTTTTCTGAAAAACGTACGTTGATCAGGTTAAGAATCACCACTTTACAGGTCATCCTCACTGCTCTGAGCACGGAAACAACGTTGTCTTATAGCAAAGGCGTTTGTATCCGCTGTCATTCCTGTAGATCGATAATCATGCAGTGTCTGTGGGCCCTAGAGCTTGGAGGCTGGCTGCAGGGGCTATTTATACAGTGGAAGGCGTAGGCATAGACTCTGCACTGACGCACACATCTCTGCAAATCTCTAACACTTCAAACTAGCTAGAGTAACAGGCCCCTGGAGTTAAGTAAGTCACAGCAAAGACTGTGGCGGACGGCACTGTAAATCTTTAGCATTAGACTATAGGAGTGAGGAAATAAGGTCAGTGGCACTTCTCCCTTCAGCGACACTGGTGGAAATAAGCTGCCTTCTCATTCTTCGCACGGCGTGAACAAATCCCCAAACTGCAATATTAAACCCTCATGGAGCAAATCATCTATTAGTGGCTAAATAAATTGGATGGCAGCCCAGCCCAGCAGAGAGGCATGGACAGCTGATGACATTTTCATCATGGTGAAATACACAGGCAAAGGATTCTGCAACTCTGCCCAGACAGGTGACAGATGGAGGAGTATGGCACTATAGGAGACAGGTTGAACCAAATATATTATTTAAAGAAAGGGACAGGTGTGAATGTTTTTGTTTGGAAACTTATTTTTTAAGTATTATTAAAAAAGGTGATGAAACTGAGAAAAGTAGTTGTATTGTAGTAAAGCTGCTGATTAGGTAGACTTCGACCCAATGTAGCATAAATATAATTTATATAATTAAATACTGTATAATATTTTTTCTGCCCCTATCCAGACAAATCAAAGTGTCTAGAGGAGTTTTTGCACCGAACATGTGCATATTGTGTGCAGCATGAGACTAGCAGCGCTGCATAAATGTTGCAGCGGCACTGGCAACACTTCAGCCACAAACTATTACTGCAGAGAGAAATCCGCAAAACAGGCGCAGCAGTCTGTATAGTCTCTGTACCCTGATGTATCAGTCAGAAAAATGCTGCGTTATTTGAATAAAATAAAAATTAAATAAATACAATTTAAAATGAGGGAGAAGAACAGACAGAGACAGACCATTCACGCAGGCTCAGCGATCCCTGCAGCACAAGGAGATGGACCCCTCCCTTTTTCACATAACAAAACTTTCATAACAGATAAAAGTTTATATGTAAGGAAACTTTGCAAATTAATATTGTACATGAAACAGTGGCTCTTACAGCCTGTGGACGGTGGATGGAACAATGTGGTGGATGCATCCTGCTGTTGGTAAGATATTAAGATCTATAAAAAGATATCACACACCTAACACCGGGGGTGTTAGCCTAACACCCAACAATGTCAACTTCGACCCGCAAGTGAGAAGCTCACAGTGGACAAGTTGATGCTGTGCAAAATTGATCAGCCCTATGTGTCTGAGGTTCTGACGCACAAAAGTGAGGTTCTGACGTCAGTGAAAAACTAAAATTAAACCAGACACCCAAATCACATTGATATCTGTGGAGTTTTCGGTGCCACACACACAAACGTGTGCACCTGAAAACCTTTGCCTACTAATTACCTAAATATTCTGTATTGTGACTGTGCTTTTACTGAAATATTAACTTAGAAAACATGGATTGATTTTTTTATTCAGATTTCCATTACTTTGCACATATTCAGAAATGCAACTGGCGACCCCTCAAAAATGTTGGTTACCCCTCTGGGGCTGATCTAAAGATTCTAAGAAGGCATTTACTTCAAGGATTAATGCATTTAAGGATTATTATGATACCTTGATAAATATTATGATTCCTTGCCACTTTGCTAGAAGTCTTTGCATAACTGTTATGTGTTCTGCCCTCACATTAGTGTGAATGGTTAGAATGACTTAAAAATCATCAAAGCCCTGGAGCCCTGATATGCCCGGATGGAATCGTGAGGACCCATGTCATTACTGTTGTGAGCTTGTAGATCAGCATTTTTTGCCATCTGTCATACAGCAAAGTAGATACTGTAGGGCTTAACTAACTACAGAGAGAGAGAGAGAGAGATAGAGAGAGAGAGAGAGAGAGAGGCGTCCGGGGACCCCCAGGTGTTTTCAGACCAGGGTTCGCAGCAGTAAGATAAAGGGAAGAGACAGAACAACAAGATTGCAGATTGCAGATGGTTTAACACTGGGCTCCCATCCAGTGAGGATGAGGATGATGAGGATGATGATGAGATACAGGGAGGAGCAGTTGGCAGCCAATAGGTGGAGCCTGGCTGGAACAGGACACAAAAACAGCATACACAGAGCAGACAGAAGGCCACGTCCAGGAGGAAGGGAAGGATGAGCAGAGGGGGGGTAAGAGGGGGAGGGTGTGTGTGTGTGTGTGTGTGTGTGTGTGTGTGTGTGTGTGTGTGTGTGTGTGTGTGTGTGTGTGTGTGTGTGTGTGTGTGTGTGTGTGTGTGTGTGTGTGTGTGTGTGTGTGTGTGTGTGTGTGTGTGTGTGTGTGTGTGTGTGTGTGTGTGTGCGTGCGCGCGCGCGTGCGTGCGTGCGTGCGTGCGTGCGTGCGTGCGTGCGTGCGTGCGTGCGTGCGTGCGTGCGTGCGCTGGACACTGTGTCCGAGAGAACAGCCTGTGGTCAGTGTGTTGATGTCCTGTGGGTTCATTTGGGGAAAGGAAAAGAAAAACATGGCACGAAAAATAAATATAGACTGTAGCATACTGTGTGTTGTAGTATGTATAATTATTTATATATATTATATATAAATAATTACAATAATAATATATTATAATATGCATATGTCTTCCTGGTGTATTCCTGGCATCTTCCTGAAAGCTGAAAGCCTTTGAGTCAAAAAGCCAAAATCAGCCAATCCTCTTATTATCATACAACAGCCACAGGCGTAGCTTAAGACTATAAGAGGTCCACGTATTGTATCTCTTGAGTATTGCACAATCGTTATGCGATGCTCAACCAATGGCACATCTCCCACCCAATCACGCCGGCCAATCCCAATTTCCGTCCTCACTTTTGTCTTCAATGTTTGCCGTTACAGTGCTTACACAAACAGTTACTACACAAACCTGGAATCCTGGGCATAGGAGAGGAAAAAACAGTACATTAGAATGTACCCCCCTCTTAACTCTGTCATAAGCATCAGTAACCATACATCAAATCAGGAACTACTGTAGTGTTGATATTGTTTTGTGTTTTTGTTTTCAACACTGCAGGTATCTAGTCTCCCCTCAGCACTTGATGTGCTAAATAGGCTTGGCAGTTTGTACTTACAGTGCTGTCTAATTGTCTATAGAAATAATGTTAATGGATTCTCCCCAGTCCGTATGGTATCTACAAGCGGACAGGTAAGAAAGTAAGAGGGTGACAGGTGTTCTCTAGATGACACATCTCATTGTGTAACTCCACCTCCTCCTCCTCTGCAAAGCTGTCATGGAAGAGATGCTAATGGAAGCAAATGGAGGCTCATTGAAGCATCAAAGTATATTTTCCATGTTGGAGATGGAGGTGATGTGATAGTCGGTGTACAATGCGTTCTGTGGTGTGGCTGATGGGAGGAGACAGCTCCACTGTATAATGAGCTAAACTTCTGACCGGAGTGGAGGAAGTTATTGGAGAGGACCGCTTCCTGTTTAGGGTGATGGTCAGTGCACGACAGTTTTACTCACTGTGAGCTATGACACATCCAACCACATGTTGTACTGTAACACCATTCTAGAAGTATGTCCCTTTGCATTTGACATTCATTGTATTTATTTATTTATTTTACCTTGCATTACCGCTGACAATTCTTTATTGATTGTTATTATGTTAGAACAAATACATGCAGTTCATCCCTTGTGATGCTGTAGTGGAAAATACATCGTATTGCTGTCGGGCAGAAGCCATCACTGTTTTTTGTTTTTTTTAACATAACAGTGTCACGCAAAGTAGAGAAAATGTATTTTTTGGGCCTATAATTGACATGCTCCCATGTTGGGACGCCAGGTTCATAGTGGTTAAGTTTGTCTGTGGGAATTATAAATATTTTACCGAGATTGTGTCAAAATAACTACATTTGAACCAATTTCCTGAGGTTTCCGACCGACAGTCACGGTTGTCTTCCGTGCACACGCGCGCACACACACAGACACACACACTTTGACTTTGAACCACCCACTATGACTCAAGTACCGTATTGTACCAAATAGAAGACTACCCCCATTTTTGTAACCCATTTTTCACCCCTATGTCAATTATCTATTGTGATCCTCGGCTCTACACACCCTCCGCCAACCTGGGGAGAGCAACGGACTTGAACTAATGCTTCCTTCATGCATGAGTGTCCAAGTTGCTCCTTTACACCTGACAGGGGGGAGTTTCCCTGGTTGGACGTAGACCGTGGAAGGAACATGTTATTCCAACCAGTTCCTTTCCCCTCCATCAGGCCCCCCAGCTGGCCAGGGGGAGGCAGTTTAGAGACCAGGATTACTGCATGTTTTTGTGAGGGTACCTACCCTAGGGGACACGGGGAGAACATACAAACTCCACACAGAAGGGCCCTTTCGCCAACCCCGCCTCGGGTATGGGCACTGATGACGCGGAGGAGAGGGCACCCCGCCAGGACCCACATGCAGCGTTCCCAGTGGGAATCTAACCCAGGACCTTCTAGCTGTGAGGCGACAGCACTACCAACTGTGCCACCGTGCCCCCACGACCCCCATTTTTCAAGACTCATTTGTGGAAAAAGAACATTGAATGTCAAATGTCCCCGATTTTAATACGACGCAGTTTTTTTTTTCCATTGAACAAAAAACGTAATCTTATATTCAGACCAATGTGGTATTTTAGTTTACCTTAAATTGATATTTTACTTTCAAATAAAATAAAAAAATAAAAATATATATTTTTAAAAAGTGAAAAAGGTTAAAGAAAAAATAGCCCATCATACATTAGAAGGACAATATCAGTCACTAGAACCAAGGACAGGGGTTTTCAATGAATCTATCATGGTTAAACTGAAATATCCTTAAGTCTTAAAGGCTATCGCCCCAGATACAAATAATTTGGACCTTTTTATTACCATCCACCCACAAGCCAAAGAACCAATGTAAGGAAAAGGCCTCTGGCTATATCTCGTAATGAGGAAGAAGATCAGGAGGATGAAGTCTTCTGGCTCCTGGTTCCATGCTTCCTGCTCTCCCCTCCAGCTGGAGGGAGCAGCTACTGTATAGGAGCTGAGATGGGAGCTCTCATTTCATTAGCAGCTGGGCTCTGCCAGCAGCAACAGGCTGCACAATACAGCTTGTAGAGCACAGTCCCCCAGGAGTGTCCAGAGGAGCTCGGGCCAAAAGTAGGAAATGAATCCGCTTCACTCCCCCTGTAATCCCTGCCACTGCGATCGCACGGGAAGACGGAAGAGATTAAGGCCTGCTTGGAGGCTCACGTCTTGATGAAGGAACAATAAGAAAATAATAGCTGGCGCTCCGAATTCCTTCTGGTGCTTTTTTAATTAATTTAAGGCACGGACATGGACATACATGGACGCGTTTTCTACGGCAAGCCTGCGGTGAGCCGTGCACCCGGTAAATTGCTTTTATATAACTCGTTTAAGTTTCTACTTGATGAAGGAACACGCACAACAGATATTTCCACACGTATATGCCCGTCCCCAGGCCATTCATGCTCAATACCATGAGCATTCTGGGTTTACGGCTTCTTGCCTTCCTCAAACAATGACCATTCCATCCCCCTTCCCCCTTCCCCCTCACTGACTCCAGAAGTAATAGTCACTCACCATTAACCCTGGTCTAATCACCAAGCGTGCTACTATCTACCACTAATGGAGTGACAGTCAGGGATGCAGTATAGGAGAGACTGACACACACTGCCTTGCTTGACTGGGCTCTGTATTGGGTCACCACTGTGGAGAGAGTGTTGTTTAGTGCATTGTGTGATCTAATGAGATATCAAGACATGTTGTTGGCGAGGGAAAAGGGAGCTCTTCCTGAATGGCAAGCTCGGTACATACCAATCCCACTCGGGAGAGAGATACACAAACACTGCTCACCCAAATACTTTGCTCGGGTATATGGCTGACTGTGCTGTTGCTACAGGGCATCTAGTATGTCTTATTTGTGCATTAAGAGATGTTCCCGTGTCTCAGCAGATTGAAAGTAACATTACAATTTAAGGATTACGGACATGTGCAAGTGAACATGGAGGGGGAGCAGTTAGGGGTTAAGCGACGTACTCAGGGACATTAAAGGGGAATTCCACTCATTTTCAACATTTTACTATGTGATTAATATACCTTAGAGCTGTTGTGTGGAAATAATAAAAAGTCCCCCCATTCTGTGTTTCCTAGAACTGAAGGTCTGAAAAAAATCATTAACATGGTGAAGTACATATTGATGAGATCATCAAGATGTACTTCACCATGTTAGGGCGGGTGCTCAGATTGGTGAACCAATTTCTGATCTAGAGGGGGCGGGTGCTGGTCAAAAACAGGTGGTGGATCCACCTGTTTTTGACCAGCACCCGCCCCCTCTAGATCAGAAATCATACAGGCTGGGCCAGGCTAAACTGTGATTGACTTTGTTTTGAAAAGACACAAGATGGCCTGGGCCGTGGCTCAGCGGTCCAGGCACCTTGGCTGGTAATCCAGTCTGGCAGTGTGCCGCGGGTTCGACTCCCGATCCCGACGGCCTTTACTGCATGTCTTCCCCCCATCTCTCTCCCCATTTCCTGTCAGCCTACTGTCTGTCCCTCCATAAAATATATATGAAATAAAGGCGAAAGCCACAAAAAAAAACATTAAAAAAAAAAAAAGACACAAGATGAACGTTTAGAATGCAGAGTGAGTGGTGCTGGGTTTCTTCCCAACAGAAGCTGATTGCTACGACTGTGACCATTCCCCGATATATAACAGAAGAAATTGTTACAAAACTTGCACTTTAAAACGTCTATAGCTAATACAAAATAGATCCTTTACTTTGCTTCACTGACACACTAATCATAAAATATGGTTGGTTAGTGGGTCCTCGGCTGCCAGAGGCCCTCAAACATGTCTGTCTGATTTTATGGTTTATGTTTATGAGGATTTATGTCCCACTGGGTCCCAGCATCAGGTAGAGAATAGGTAATATAGAGCAATGTTTCTCAAACGTGTTTTTGGCCGCGGACACCCATCTTAAAGTGTTTTATTAGAAGATAACCCAATGTTATTCTCCATAGATCAAATACTTCTGTGAACATGGTGATGAACAAGTGACGTCAGGACTTCGATACTCTATATAGAATATGAACAATCTGACAGATACATCTTGACCACAGAGATAACGTGTAGCAATCCAACGTGTGAGAATTTGTGGCAAAAAGGCACAAAAGCTTGCCAGGCAGAAATGGGCTTGGCCTATAGGGAGTTGTAGGAATGCAGGGGATTTTTATTTTTATTGCACAACCTGTGGTTCCAGAGTTGTGTGCCAAATCTGCATCTGGCCATTTACACTACATTGGCCATACCTTACTGTAAGACCCTGGGTTTAAATCCAGCTCAAGGCCCCAACTGTACAGTATGTTCTCTCCACCTCTTTTTTTTATCTCGATACTAGCTAGACACGTGTCTGACTTAAATATGGCTTGGAGTGTGGCATGAATCTGCTATGGTCCTATGGAGAATGATGAAATGTTCCACATGCTTGTTTCAGGGTACAGCTGCATGCTTTGTACAGGCTCAGGAGGATGGTGCATGCATGTGTCCAAGACATTTCTGATGTACAGTATGCAGTCAGGCCTGCTCCCTCATGTCAGAGATTGATTCAGCTCCGAGCCCCTGCATGTCAATAATTGAAACGTTCTCTCCAAGGCACCTGTTCCAAAACATGCCCACGGCAGTGAGCTCTACAGGAGAGGAAATGGAGTGTGTGCCGTGGAATTCTGTCTCCCTCTCCTGATACAGATTCCGATACCCATAACTTGTGAATTGATCGATTGAGTAGCGATCCGATACCAGTGTGTAATTTAAACAAATAATAGGACAGCGGTTCTGAAAGTAGGGTCCAGGGCATGCGCGGCTGGAATGTTCCACAGGCCCTAATGCAAGATTGACAGCCAGGGCCCCCCACACCTCCCTTATTAAAAATCCCCCCCCGCATCACGGTGAACGCCGAACGGGACCGTAAATACCACTTCAGACTAAAACCCTCAACGTGGCTCAGTTGCAGCATACATGAGGCATATACAAAATGTATAGGCTCACAGGTTGCATATCGAAAATCACGTTACATGTCGAAACCATTCGTAACGAAGCTAAGCCGTAACCAAGCTACTAAGCCGTAGCCGTAACCATCCCTAACGAAGCTAATCAAATACTGTAGGGTGTAGGCTGCTACTCACATATAGTTGTGCCTGCCGTCTGTGGCTGTGATGAATGGGACTCGGAAAGTTGATTAAATAGTCTCTTAATTTTTCAATTCAAGTGGTAAAGTTAACGTGGGCATGTGTCCATCTTTATGATTACCGTTGTTGTCTTGGTATTCCTTTCACCGGCATGCGACTTCACTCACCTCCACTCCACTCAGTGTGGATGTGAGCTGTTGTGGTTCCAATTCCACCTTTACTCCATCTATCTTGCCCTCTCTTTTGAAAGTGTCTGTGGTAATTTTATGTCTTGTTTTGACTGTTCAAAGAAACAAAACTCAACTTTACCAGGTGATTGCAGAGTCTGCAGTGCTAAAACTGCAGACGGGCGGCTGTGGCTCAGGAGGTAGAGCAGGTCGTCCAATGATCCATGGGTCGGCGGTTCGAATCCCGGCTCCTCCTGTCCACATGTCGAAGTGTCCTTGGGCAAGACACTGAACCCTACATTGCCTCCAATGAGTCGGTCGGTGTGAGCTTGCCACCATTGGTCAGCGGCGAACAGTCGACGCCAGCGTCCTCACTTCCCACATTCACACACCAATGATTGGTGTGTGAATGTGGGAAGTGAGGACGCTGGCGTCGACTGTTCGCCGCTTCACCTCCCAATGTATGAATGAATGAACCATTGTAAGCGCTTTGAGTAGGCACGTAGTGCATAGAAAAGCGCCATAAAAATGCAATTCATGATTATAAAACTGTTTACAGCAACACCGGGCAGACCGGAGCAAATACGTCTGTAGCCTACTCTTAACGTGCACCAGTAAGCAGCCCAGTCTTAGTCGCGGTAACTTAACAGCGTGTGGGAGAGAGAGCCAGAGAGAGAGTTTACAGTTTACTACCAAGCATCAGAGCGGCCGGCCGGCCGGGCCCTTCCCCCTGCGGGCCCCGATGCGACTGCATCTGCTGCTTCTACTATATCTCCGTGCCTGGTCCAGGGACTATCTGTGTTCCTTGAGAGGGTTCCAAATGGACCCTTACAGGTCTGTAACTCTGAATTTGTACACTCTCAGAGTTAAGGGGGTCGTTAATAAATAAATCAAAGTTCAATTAAAAAATGTTAAGCTACAAGTTAGATACCAGCATTTTAAGCAATATTGGCAGCTTTTCCAATACCGGCATCGGTATCGAAACAACTGTACTCTCTGTGCACACTGCCCAGCAACATGCAATGGACTGGTCGGTGTGTCTGTTGTTGTGTCGAACCCGGGACCTATGTATCTGAAAGGCGCATACGTTACCAGACGGCTAAAGAGCCTGGGCCAATAGCGATAAGCAACACGGCACCCTATAGCCTACAGTCGTCTCCGCCTACCTGGAAGGGACTCAACCAATGTTGCCTCCGGCAACATTGGTTGCCGGAGGCAATCCGGGACCTATAAATCCGAAAGGTGCATACGTTACTAGTCGGCTAAAGAGCTAGGCTCAATAGCGAGCAGCAACGCAGCACCCTATAGTCTACAATACATGAAGTACTGTGTGTCAGTTTTGCAGTGGTTATGATGATGAATGGAAGTGCCTTCCTCTTCACTCCTATCTCCTTGACTCAGCAAACAGGCTCCGAAGGCCCCATTACTAATATACAGCAGGAATACATTTCATGATCTTGTCTCAGATATGATTAATTTCTCTGTACAGTTACTATAGGGAGTGATATCCTTTTAACAATGCAATAGAAAAGATAAAAGTTTCCAGGTGTAGCCTGACCTATACCCACACTGCTGTGTATATTGAGTCTCATTTTGGTAGTCTGCATTTGGTAGGAAAGTATAGTATTACTAGGTAGATAGATAGGGTAAGGCTGTCGCTATTACAAAATTGAAGTTGACAATTAATTGTCACACACATAATTGCAATTAACAATTTAATTGTGTTTTTGACATTGAACATTATAACATAAATCTTTCATTTCCTTTTGGCTTTTAGGCTTTGTAAAAGAAAATTGCACAGGGGCAGATATGACAAATAAAGAGATTACAATATAAAGCCAGAGAGCGTGAATGAAGAAAGAGGACTTAGCAGTGGATGGTGAGAGGGAGAGAATACAGAGAGAGAGAGTGAATGAAGAAAGAGGACTTAGCAGTGGATGGTGAGGGAGAGAATACAGAGAGAGAGAGAGAGAGTGAATGAAGAAAGAGGACTTAGTCTTGGATGGTGAGATGGAGAGAAGACAGAGAGAGTGAATGAAAGCGAGACAGAGAGAGAGAGAGGTCATCTGATTGGCCAGTCTTTCAGCTGTACTTTGACGTGTTCATTCAGCTCTGAGGGTTTCAGAGTTGGCAGGCAGACACAAGGCATACCGGCTCAGAGGAGAGAGAGAGTGATGGTCAAAGTCGGATGAAATGTTGAAGAGAAAGTAGGAGTTTGCGGAGTCAGTTAGGTGGTGGGGGAGGGGGGGTTGTGAGAAGAAAGGAGAGGATAGAAGACAAGAGGGAGTTAGATACCCCAGATTCCATCAAGTGGTCACATGCGTTTCCATAAAGCCGTTTCTTTGCGCATTAAGGCTCTTGCGCAAAATCTCCTGGATGGAAACACATCAACATGCGAATAAGTCTCCATTTTTCGCAAAAACACTTTTTCGCTTGGAGGTTGCGGATTTAGGCTTTTTCGAAAAAAGGGAAATGCGCAAATAGTGTATGGAAACACTTGCGGAAAAGGTTTTTAATTAGAAAGCATTGAACTTGCATTATATCGCTTTTGAACAGTTGGAAAATAAAATAAAACAACGATGGGGAGGCAGTGGAGTGAACGGTGCATGGGATGGTGGACAGAGAGGGAGAGGGAGTGTCGGAGTGATGTTGTGGATACATATAAGGTCCCAATTTACTACTACCCGACCCGTCCGATTAATAATTGTGTAGCGTGTTCAAAGATCCCATATGAAGTCTGAATCCTCCCGAGTTGATCGGGGCGCTCCGATCATTTTGATATCTGGATCGCTACTGTATGGATGCAAGACACACACACACACACACACACATGCACACACACACACACACACACGTGGCCTACGAGTAGTGTAGTAGACTAAACTTTTATATAACCTAGCTGCCTGGGTCCCTACTCCCTGCAGGCTATTCGATTTCGATCCATGCATATGCTTCATCTATTCTTATTTATTTAATATTTATATTCATTGCATAAGATAAGCAACCTAAACGTGTAGGCTATAGGCTATATAGCCGATGAAACAAGTTATTCACAACTGTTTGCAGCTGCAATCAATCAATTTACAGTATAAACGACCAGTATGCTCCAATTGAGTCCCGTGACATATAGGCTACATGTGCCCCGAATATATTAAGACAAGCATTACACAACAAATCGTTCTTTGTACGTTCTTTGACTGTAGGTGTCGTCAATACTGTGAAAGCAGCAGACGGTCGGTCAGCCGCTGACCAGGGATCAGATTACAGCGCAGTATATGGGGTCCCGTCCGTTAAACTGAGATACATACAGCATACAGCATACATACAGCGCATCAAATCAATGGTGTGAACATCGATTAGGACTACTTTACATGAGCCTCACTTTACGGGCAAAACAGTGCAACCTACTGCACATTTCATGAACTTATTGCATATGCACATTTTATCAGTTTAATGGAAACACCGACAATTCGCTTTTCTTTTTTCGACTTAATGAACATACGCTTCCTTTTTTCGCAAAGGCTTAATGGAACCGCACCTACAGCCAGGACAACAAAATAAAGACATGATGGCATCTCCGGTTTGTGTGTGTGTGACGTGGGTGGCCGCCTTTTTAGGAGACCGAAAGCAGATTGAAGAGTGAACGTGAACACAACTTCTGAACCATTCTTTAGCCCCATGGTCACTGGGACCCGATCGTCATAAGCCACACAATCTTTCCAAGATTTTCATACTAAAATGGCTTTTTTCAGGAGAAAATGTATTATCAACCTTTCTATGTCCTCACTCTCCAGCTACATACTAGCCTTGCGTTGCGATACTAATATACCACTGTGCTGCACTATATGCATATGCAATAGGGGCGGATGAAGTCTGGCTGCGCCAGGCTAGCTACATACTCTCGTAGGATCTGGCATCAGTAAACATTGGGCGTTCGCAAGATCAGCCAGCGACCATTTGCAGGATTTGTGTACCAATTTGGGTCCAATTGGGATGGCGTACTGTATCTTTAATAATTGAATATCTTTGACTGAAGTAACCCAGTGGAACGAGAGTGGAATGTAGTTGATAAGAATATCCAGCGATTCAAGGAATTCATCAAAAATAGCATAATATGCCAATATGATTTTCTCACATCAACAAACAGGAGCCACTAAAACCACCCTTTCTAGAGATTCACATAGTTTTGACCACAAAACTTGTGGGTCGGTTTGTGTTTTTGTATAGTCTTTGTATAGACTTTCATTTGAAAGTAATTTGCTACAATGTTACTGGTATTACAATGATATTTTAGGAATATACCAGTAAGATGCCCTGAGGCCGAGATGCGTGCGGGTGGATGTGTGCACGAGCCTGCATGGGTGACGGCAGACTGCTGGGCAAGCGCTGGCGCTTTGGCATGGGGGATCAGATCAACATATGAAATTCTGTACTTGCCATTATATGGAGCGTGCTTGAGGGTACAGGGTTTGATGAGGTCAGATCAACATATGGAATGTCAGAACAGGAAGGACGGGTGGGGAGGGATCAACATATGGAATGTCAGAACAGGTCAGCTCCATACAGTATATGGAGATCTAAGGGTTTGAGGTCACTGGCCGGCTCCATATATGCAGATCTAGGTGATGATCCAGTCTTCTCCATATATGGTTATCCAGGGTTAGATGAGGTCTGTGTCATGATCTTGGCCATATATGGTGGCGTGACGTGTCACGAGGCGTGACCATATATGGAGGCATGGGTGACGGACGGACGGGAGATGCAGGCTTTCATATTAAATGCAACCTAGGGTCACAACAATTATTTTAAAGCCATGATGAAACAACTCGGTAGCACTGCTGTTTGTGTGAATATGATATATGAGTTTGTGAATATGACTGCTGCCCAACTATTGCAGACCACTGGTTGGAGAAACGCATATTTTTCAGAGAATCCATATAAGCCTATCCAATTTGCTTTGCATTTCACTTGTCATGGTTTCCACTTTCCAAATCATCATTACTGGCTCAGCGCATCTGTCTGCTTTGTTTACATACTCTATACTCCATCCTTCTGGTGCTGTTAAGTATGCACTTAAAGGACCACTTCACCCGTTTTCAAGCTATCTCCATATAATTGGTCCTCACTAATGGTCATCATAAGATATGGCACTATGTCTGTCTACTCTCCCTTTTGTCTCAGAGTGAGTAGACAGAAAGTGAGTAGACCGAAATAGCGGCATCTTATAGTGACCATTAGAGGAGTATGGACCAATTATATAATAAGAAAATAAATTAAAACTGGGTAAAGTGGTCTGTTAATAGCACAGTGATGATTTCCTCATTCTCAGCAAAATATGGCTAAATAGGCTTTAAAAAGAGGTTCAAAAGTGTCCTGTCCGCCCATGCTCATTCTTGCATCTTATCGATCCTGTAGGTTTACACTCCATAACATTCGAAGGATCATAGTTGGGTCATTTCTGATACTTCCCTGACCATGGAGAGCGAAGGCCCGTTCTCAGTGGATGTGCCATCTATGAAGGTTAAATAACAAAATTGCAAGCAAAATTTGTGAGAGCCCCAAATCCATATGGCCACCATTGACAACCTAAATAAGGCAAACATTTCTAAATTTCATTCTGCTTTAAGTAGCGTAGTATGTGACGTGTCAAACATGATTCTGAATCCATTCCAAGCATTACTTTTGCACAAAAAACACTCCTTGGGCTAAAAACGGCCATAGCCGTCTTCACAAATGGCTGAATGTGTTTTTCGTGCAAAACTAATGCTTGGAATGGATGCAGAATCATGAAAGCCCCCTAGTTTGACATGTCACATGCTACTTCGAGCAGAATTAAATTTAGAAAATGTCAATGGTGGCCAACTGGCCATATATGGATTTGGGGCTCTCACGAATTTAGATGATAAATAAACTGAGAAATGGACCTTCGCTCGCTGCGGTCACGGACATATCAGAAATGCTCCAACTATCAGACCCTTTCTCAATCCTAACCCAGGTGAGTCATATCAAAACATGACTACTGTAACTCGCTCCTTACTGGCCTCCCACTGTCCCACTGTCCGAATGGTTCCGAATAGTGAATACCCAGTTTATAGTCAAATCGACGCAATGTTGTTTATCTATCGGGATTGGATGAGGAGCTTCCCATGTTGGTGATCCGCTGGCGGTGACCCACGTGGAGTAGAGCCTTGGCCACCTCGGATTGGCCCAACAAAGTGAAGATGATGGTGGCGTAGTGACGTCAATGGGAAGTCCTGCAGACTCCCATACAGTTGAATGCGTTGCCCTGACAACCTGTAGATAATGCCCTGACTTCTGTGAACTCTCAACAGTCAGCTCGTGTTTTTGCTGTCTCCCGTTTAGTAACGAGGTCACGCTATCTCAAATGGCTGATAAAGGGGCAGCTGCCTGGCAGACTGAATTAAAACACTGTCCTGTAGCCGGTTTGCTCAACAGTTTCGTTTGATCTTTCTAAATACACTGTTTTGAGATTTAGCAGTGGGGAAGGGGTGTTCCCCCACTAAAGTTGGTATTTTGGTTACCTGTCTAAATCCCTAAAACACCTCCGTTACCCGTTATATTATGCATAGGTGTGGTTTGGGCGTTACAATAATTACACCAATCACCAGTCCACGTGCCATTGCCTTTAAGAGATCCCATATCCGTTGCCCAGTTCTATATTGCTTCATAGCCTTACCGTACGGTCTATAGCCCATGGAAGAGTGATGTGCTGTTGCCTTGAAGTCTCACTTGTGATGCGCCCTGCAAAAAAAACATTGTCCTGTAATATTCAGGTTAACTGGCTGGGGAAAAGTCAGTAAGGGCTGTATAGACAGTATGGCGACAGATATGTATATTATAAATGATGATAAGGCCAGGAAATATTTGTTATGAATAACAAAGTCACAAACGGGAATAGGCTATAGAGTTAGGGACAGGGACCTATCTAGGACAAACCAGACAAACAGATATGGTGACCAGCTGTCCAACTTGAAATGGTGTGTAAACAACATAAATGTATTCATCAGTCTCCCCCCTTCTCTGCTCCCTCTATTGGCTCCCGGTCGCTGCCCGCAGAGTTCAAAACACTGATGTTGGCTTACAAAGCAACCAAAGGCCCACAGAGTTCAAAACATTGATGTTGGCTTACAAAGCAACGAAAGGTATGTCACCCCCATATCTAAAGCCTGATCCAACCTAGTTGGATGCTACTGTATATAGTAGTGCTGAGTGCTGACCCCAAAAAATCTAATATTCGAAGCTTCGTTCGATGGCACGGGATTCGAACATAAAACGCATTGCAGCATGACAAGTTGAGATCGTGTAGATCTGCAGCCCAAACTCCCCAAAGCCATGTGACCTTGTTGTTTTTACTCCACCCCCATCTGCACGCACGCACGCACGCACGCACGCATGCACGCACGCACGCACGCACGTGCGCGCACACACACACTCGCACACTCGCACACACACACACACACACACACACACACACACACACACACACACACACACACACACACACACACACACACACACACGCACACAGCTGCCATTAATTAGTGCTGTTGCCTATGCTATGTAGGCAGAGTGTAGTGCCTCCTGACCAGGGCAGGAATTTCACGACGGCCACGGCGGCCATGACCGCCGTTGACCCTCTCTTTGGCCGTGTGCCCTCGAAAAATGATATGCCCAAACGGCCACAGTGGCCGTGGTGCCCATGTGCCCCGAACGGCGCCCACAACAGTTCATTTTACCGTTTTTCCTCTGCGTTTTTTCCTCTTTCTAATAACTACCCCCGCTGGTCGTCATGACACGCACGCGCACACACACACACACACACGTCACAGTGCTGCTATTCTGCTGTTATTTCATAACAAACATGAAGGGAGATGATGGCTGACGAGATTCAGAGCGGGGTAATACTAATACCCTTCACTGTTATAAATGCAGGTTTCATGTTGGGTTAAATTGATAAACTGCGTGAGCCGCATGTTTTACACAGTTGAACAATTGAGCTTGTCAGGTACAAACGTAGTCTTCTACCTCTTTCCTCTTACCTGTGCAGTCGTCCTGCTGCGTGTCTTCTTGTTTTATTGTTCCAAATAAATTGTTCCATCTGAAAAGTCCTTAATTCAGCAACAGCTTCCAACAACAACAACAACACAAGACGTCGCTAATTGAAGTTGTGATCATGTTAAAAAATATTAAAAAAAATAAAAACATCCACTCGTCTCAAACCATGCACAGCTGGGCATGGAGCGTTGATGACACGTTGTCTCTCACTCTATCGCCTGTAGTCAATTAAAAAATGTTAAGCTTCCCAACGTGTTTAACAAACTATACAACAACTACAACAGAAAGTGTAACATTTTGGATCTCTATACAGAGCTTAAAATTGAACTGAAACAACTGTAGCAGTGAGTGACATTTGTTTTTTCCTTAGACAATTGAATGCAGACATAGGCCTGTACTTGGTCGCTCCAACAAACTGACATAGGCCTGAGACAGGTCGCTCCAACAAACTGCAGTGACCAATGAGGCATCTATAGTTTTAAATATCTATGTGCCTGACTAACCGTGTGTGTAGACTATAGGGGGAGGAAGGCGTGGTTAAGCTGTCTTTAAAGTACACCTTGTCACTGGGCCAAATTGTCGACCCCCGTATACATCTGTACAGGATTCTAATTCCAACAAAGTTTAGAATTGAAAGGAATGTAAATCCACGTGTTGATTTATTGTAAAATAAATGTAACATGGCTGACTTTACAGTCGAGTCCATAGTCAGAATGACATGACATGAATCAAACTGACTCATAATACCCGCACACCCGCAGTTGGCAGATGAGAACGCTCCCAACGAACTCAAGTAAAAACCCGGTAAAGCTTGATAATAAAGGTCTGGGTCTGAGGCTAGATACATATGAACAGATAACCACGTAAAACAATGTATGATATAAAAGGGACACAAAGAAAATGACTAGTGGAAGTCAAGACCAAGAAGAGAGGCGGGGCCATGCAGGAGATTTAGAGGAAGACCTTTAACCACACCAAGGGAGAGGAGCAACAGGTGGAGGAGACATTAAACATGGTAAATTTAACAATACTCATTTTACTTTGTTACATAGTTACTGAAAGTAAATATTACATAACGCATGACTTATGCAACACATTACCCCAGCACTGTGTGTGTGTAGTGTGTGTGTGTGTGTGTGTGTGTGTGTGTGTGTGTGTGTGTGTGTGTGTGTGTGTGTGTGTGTGTGTGTGTGTGTCAGTTGTGAGCTGTGTTTGGGGCAGGTGGCACCCACTGAAGTTGTACCTTCTCAGGCTGCTTGCCAGGCTTAAATATTAATGCACTGGGTGGCCGAGGGCCTGTCAATGTGCATCCACATGAACAGCCCGCACGTGACAACCACAGTCACATACCCTGAGGACTATGCCCTGTCGTAGTCCATGGAGGTGAGCATAACCAGTTGAACAAAACAAAACAAGACAGGGGTAGAGGAGAGCTGGGCATCCTTGTTGCAGCCCTATAGCAACAGTCCTTTGCTCTCACCGTGACAAACAGAAAGAAATGGCAATTGGATTGTTTTATTTTTTTAAGTTACACAAGGCAATTAAATGTTGATCAACATCTCTCTTAATTATCTCCCTCTCTTTATCGCCTTGCATCACCTCTACAAAAACGCTGTGCTAGTATTCTGTGTCTTGCTCAAGGGCCCTATGAAAGTTTTAGTGGTGGGTACGGTATGACAGCAACGAAACCCTCCACCCTCCAGATGGAAGCAATCAGAAAACACAAACCTGTCAGAGCAGGAGGTCAACCTGCAACACTTTAGATAATATTTATTAGTCTACTGGCCTTTGTACATCAAGGTCAATCTATCTTCTTGCCTTTTGCTTCAGGCTATGACAGCGCTCTGTGTGTGTGTGTGTGCGTGTGTGCGTGTGTGCGTGTTAAGTAGGAATTAAAATCCCATTAAATCAAATGGGTTGTTGACCTTAACTCTGTTGGGGTAAATTATGCAGGCGGTGAACTCTTAAAATTACTAAGCACAAAAATAAAAAAATAAAAGTCACTGCCATGCAATTTTCAAGAGCAACTCAACCGCAAATATTAATCATAACCCAGCCCACCATGTGTAGATAGCAAAGGTAGGCTAAATATATCTTTACAGTACATCACCATCATGACATCATCATTTATAGCTGGAGATGTATAGCCATTGCTACAACGCATTAGGATTTGATTGGAGGAATCAAGATTGTGTTGCTGTCGGGCAGAAACCTCTCATCTCCATATTTTAACTTACTGTAACGCCCGACTTGACCATACTACAGCGTCACACAAAACTATCCAAAATAGCAGATCTACAAGCTTGAAACGTGGTGTGAAGTGGTGCGTTTTGAGTCGATCTGCTAATTTGGCCATTTTTTAATTAGAATTTTGAAAAGTAACAGTGTTGGACATATGAGCTTTCCCACCCGACACAGAGTATTTGCAATCTGTTCAGAATGTTCATTCTGGGCATGGCACAATAGGAGCGCATTCTGTGACAATTGCAGATCTACAAGCTCACAATGTCTCATGTTGTGAGCTTGTAGATAATACTATTTTCGAGATTTGGTGTAGAGGGAAACCAGGAGGGGGCCAAGTACAAACTCCGGGAGACCCCTGTCCACCAAGTAAATAATTTTTAAGACAATTTGACTGTAGGATAAATTCATGGACTGGGTAATTGATAATTTGCTGTCTGTGTTGATGTTCCATCAACACAGACAGCAATGTTCGCAGGAACATGGCAGTCACCGAATATGAAAGGCATAAAATGTTTGCAGACACAGAGCGATAAAAATGAAACCTGCGGTGGATATTAAATTATAAGGATATTAAAACGGCTCCTCGTGGGAGCCTCACTAGGTGCCGTCTATATGGCCCACAGGATTTTAATAACAATAAAATATTGCTTTGGATATTCATAATAGAAACGGCATTGCTCTTTATTTCAGGCTCCTTTCTTTCATTTTGAGAATCATTTATTTATTGGCTTCCTTCCGGCCCATACCCGGCTCAATGAAGTGAGATTTTGAAAACCAGGTTACTCTTCGTTTAATAGCCGACTATGAAGCCGGGGAGAGCAATTTACATGCAGAGAATGGCTGTCGTTGCTGCTGTAGGAAGTTGGGAACCCAGGCGATATTACAGCCTGTGTGTGTACACTGGCTGACTTTTCACATGGTGCATTCATACAAGGCATTCTAATGGTTTGGATTCTCTGAACCGTTTCAATTTCTCACAAGGTGACTAGCGTATACAGTACTGAAGATCCGACGTCGGTCCCACGTACCCCTGTGTCACTGAGTTATGTTTTGTATTGGAATCTTAAGTCTTACAGTAGATTGTGTCATATACTGTAAGAACTGTGTTCCAAAAATAAACAAATCACACTAGCGATGTCGTTTATGATTTTGAGTTAGATTTGATAACGTCTGTGTTTGGAGAAAAATATATAATAATCTATATTACTAATTCATTAGTACTTACTACTTTTACAGCCTTCCAGGCTGTAGAATTCAATAACCATTCCTCGATGTGTTCCCCACAGTGAGAATACTGCCAGTGCGTATAAAATAAGGCTTAACTGATAGCAAACAAGAAATATCAATATGTCATATTAGTTAAGAGTGTCCACCCTGAGATTGGGAGGTCGGGGTTTGATATCTGGCCAAGTCATACTAACGACTATAAAAATGGGATGAATCCCTGCTTGGCACTCAGCAACAAGGGGGTTAAGTCCCTGTGCCATATACTAGCGTCATGTCCAGGGGATGAACTGTACATCAAGCTGCCTCACGCTACAGAAACCTATGGGCCACAGACTTACTTATGACATTATGATATTGTGAAGTAATTTGAAATCCATATTGATGACAACCTTACATATTTTTTTATTCCGTTTCATGTAGCTACACAAATGACAAAGCATTCACAGTAGCTGCTCAGTTAGACCTTTGTAAATGTACAATAGAGAACAGGGTTCTCTTGATTCACTTCAAAGGTTGGCTCCCAAAGCAGAACTTGCCACTGCAATATAATTCATGATTGAATTTCACAGCTTCACATGGTACTATTACAAGGGCTGATCATGTTTATTACACAGACTTGATCATGTCCATGCCACGGCATGTTTATTCCTCAGATCCATTATGAGACAGCCACAACTGCAAATTCTATCCGCAAAAAAAACAGGTATGAAATAACAACACGGCTCATAAATGAGTATCTGCTTTAATAGCCTACTCAGTTCAATAATAATTTACAAAGTGGCTTAAGTGCATGACAAAATGATAGACAGAATGGCTCTGTGAGCCCAGAATGAATATGGAATGACTTACATGAACGGAATGAACAAACGACACAACCTAACACACAGACAACTAAACCTGACATGAAACGCATAAGCAGTCGGCTGGAGGGAAGGCCACACGCAGCAGTATTCCCACACCACACGCAGCAGTGTTCCCACCCCGAAGTCCAAGCAGAGAGTGAGCTTTATAGTCCAGGTAGCGAGGCCTGAGCTGCCACAGGACCAATCCGAGGGCTGATCAGGCTCCAAGCCCGGCCCTCCTCAGGACGGCAACACATTAGGGACACAATGCTCAGCACCTGCAGGGGGCAGAAGCAACAAAGTACCAGGCATTAGGCAACATAATAGGCGCTCCTCCTATAACCTAGTACCTGCTAAACAAGCCTACTAATAAATATATATATGATAGCATCAGCTCTATGTATATTTATCACCATTAATCAAAACCACAAAAACAGCCAGCGGCTGTTACATATGGGAGGACTGGTACAGTCGCATCATCAGTTACAGTAGCTTTTACAACACCTGGTGGTAATGCTCGTGTCTAGTTTTGCCAACATTGCTTGTTAGTCCACGGGAAGATGAATGAACGCTCTATGCTGCTCTATGCCAAGTCAAATGACAGATATAGCCATGAGAATATGTCTTACATTTGTTTATGCATTCATACATCAAGCATATAAGCCCGCCTCAGATCACACCTACAGTATGTTAACTTCCACAATTTGCCATAAATAGTGGTCAAAATGACAGGCTAACTGGCGATGGATTGTTTGTTTGGTATAATGTGGGCTGAAGATGAGAGGAGTGCAGTGAAGAGGGGATGTTTCAGGCAGATTGGATTAGACTGTATTATTAGTGGGTGTGTTGCAAGTGGATTCAATCATAATGACCAATCAAATGATCGCATTTCATTACCATTGCGCACTCACTCGGCATACAGTAATTGCACACTGGGAATTTTCATGGTACCGTGGAAGCAAAGCCTCCCGAGAGAAAAAAAAAATGTCTCCTCAAAAAGACCACCCTAGAGCAGTCCCTCTACCGCTGGGTAGTATAGACTGGAACTGTGTTCCAAAAATAAACGAATCACCATGGTCATTCTGTCAGGTAGCCTAAGTGACTCTGCGTCGTTACTGATTAAGAAAGAAAATATTAGTCTTTGGATAAATTAGTACTCCCTCACTTTTTCACCGGCAGTTGATGCTTCATATCCATACGGCCCGGGTATAATCGCCGGGTGGTTGTTTTTATTTTTGGAACACAGTTCTTAGAATATAAATATATAAAAATATAAAAATTCCCCATAGATAAATCTTAGATTGCATCATATTACGCTGCAATCTAAGATTTATCTATGGGGAATTTGTATGAGAGAAATAATCTGTGATCCAGGGGGGTAGTGCCCTCTAGTGCCTGTAACGTCAGACCTTGATTGCTCTAATAAATTGCCCGGAGACACAAACACTCCACAGATGTCCAATGTGGACCCTGAGCAGACATTTGTCTGCCTTGTGTGTGTAGTAAGTAGTAAGTAGTAAGTAGTAAGTAAGTAAAAGTCTGGAATTCAAAAATGTACTTGAATAAAAGACAAGTACAAAAGTATTGGCATCAAAATGTACTATACCAAAGGTAAAAGTACTAATTTCTCCAATATGCAGAATGTCCCATTTCAAGTTTTCAAATTATTAAAAAATATTTAGAAAATAGCAGATCTACAAGCTCACAATGCATCACATCAGGCCCACTCATTCATTACCTCTACAGTACATCTCTTTGACAACAATAGCCTCACAACGCATCGCAACGCAACACATTGTGAGCTTGTAGATCGGCTACTTTTGGCGAATGTGCGTCCTCAGAATAGGGACACTACTGTACTACTGTATGTGGTTAAACACAACATAATATAACATTTCAATGATGTCTGGCGATGAGCCCAACAGAAACTAGTAATCTAATCTAGTTGACCAATCAGTAACGACACTCTACCCCAAACCCTTACCCTAACCATAACCGCAAGCACGACGCAACGCATGGCATCAGCCGCGGAACACCCGCGGCAAGCGGCAGTATTTCTCGACGGCATCAGTACGACCCTCTACCCCCCAAACCCTTACGCTAACCATAACCGCAAGCATGACACAACGCATGTCGGAAGCTTGCGGCAGTCGAGTGTCATAATCCCCCCAGTTTCCCCGGCAGCTGCCGTCCCTTCTCCCGGGACGGCTGTTACCGGCAGTTGCTGCGTGAAGCAGCGGCCACGAGATGGAGCGGCAGTGGAGTGACATAATCCCCCGGCACATGCCGCCCCTTCCCCTGGCAGCGCCGCGGCTGTTACCGCCAGTTTACCGGCAGTTGCGGCGGCTGGAGCGTGGCTGCCGAACGTACAGACAGAGCAGCGGAACGGAGCTGTCATACTCCATCCACCTACTCCGGCAGTACCTGTCCTCCCTCAGTGCTGCGTCTCATGCCGTTGCCGGATTATGCACTCGCTGCTTCTGACAGAAAGGAATGGAAAACAATGGCTTCCTCAAAGACCAAGCAAACCTTTGTTAAAAGGTTTGTTGAAAATGGTCGGCAATAATATGTCACGATTACGGTCAGTCATAGTCAATGTAAAGGTCAAGTTAAGCATGCCCCCTGTCCTTTTAGCTTTACCCACTTACCATCTATTCTACAATGTGTCACAATGTACCACCACATCTCTCCAAAATGTGCAGCCTGCCTAAGAATAGAGTGGTGGGTGCCTGGGTGGTAGGAGTTAGTCTCCGGAAACCACATAAAACTGCCAGTGTGAAATCATTTGCTTAATGCTTTACAAGTGTTTTTAGTCTTGCCATGCCAGGCTAGCCTGTCTCAGCAAGACACACGTGCCCACACCATAGTGCTCCTTGTGAGCACAAGGGTCATGTCCTGCACGCCTCTCCTCTCTCTACCCTTGCTTTCCTGTGTCTCTACTACACTGACCTATCTGAAATAAAGCATAACAATACCCAAAAGTAAACCTGAAAAAAAAGAAGAAAAAAAAGAAGTAGAAATGTGTGGATGTAAACACAATTCCCATGTCAAGTTATTTTTTAGACAAGAGAAACTGGCATACACAGTTTTTTTGTCCCATTTTGTGTGCGTGCAGCATTTATGACTGAGGCTCTTGATCATTCATATACTGTCAGACACAGCGGTTCTCAGAGTGGGGTCTGGGGATACCCAGGGGTCCGTGAGGGGGTTCCAGGGGGTTCCAGGGGGTCCACACCCAGCAAAATGTGGAACAGCTGAGCTGTATTATATTTTCCGGCCAATTGACACTAGCTTATCTACAACCTCACAACGTGTCGCAATGACAGTGAGGCGTCGAACTTGTAGAACCTATAGCCTGTATGGAATCCAGTCTGACTGACTGTTCTGCGCGCGTGATTTCTTTATACGTCCGTGATTAGACATGGTAACGCCCCGCCTGCCTCTGATTGGTCTACTGACACTGCCTGTCTTGCCTGTCCTCCGAGATGCAAGGGTACTCCGTGGTGGGAAATAATACAAGAGAATGGCAAGTACAAGAGAATGGCAACACGCGACAGTAACTTGTAACTTTAATTTTTGTAGAAGAGGCAAACCAATATTGTTTGTACCGTTTGCTTTGATTTAATAATTGATTGAACAACTATGATTTGATTTGGCTGTCTAATAGTACTAATACTAAAAAGATAAAGATCAAGGGAAAAGAGACCTTTTTACAGTACAATAATGTTTCAAGTTTACACATGTAGATGTATGCAAATAAACAGGCCAGCGGCATAAACAATATTAGTTTGCCTCTTCTACAAAAAAATAAAAGTTACTGTTGCCAACTGTTGTCATTCTCTTGTATTATTTATTTATTTCTTCGCCTCGCCTCACCTCACCCAGGCTTTCCACCACCTCAGAGGCAGGCGGGGCATTACCATGTCTAATCACGGACGTAGAAAGAAATCACGCGTTCTGCGCCGAACGGAGCAAATCAGTCTGGATTCAGGCTATGTACGTAGATCTATCTATTTTTAAAAAATGTTGTGAAATATTAACAAATCTTCTCTTTTTTTTCCAAATTGAGTTCAAACATGACAAAATACATTTGGGGGTCGCTCGTTATGTTAACATGAAAATGTTTGAGAACCACGTACTGAGAACCAGGCACCAACATTTTCTTCTTCTTTGTGAATTGTGACTGTGTGCTTGTACCGGTCGGCCTTTCCCCTCTTTGTGTGGGTGCCTGATGTGTGCATGCAGGTCTGTGTGTACATGCCATGTCGGGATCTCTATGTGTGTGTTTTATTTGTGTGTGTGTGAATGTGTGCTTGTGATTTGAATAATCTGTGTTACTGTGCGTGTGTGTGGGTGGGTAGTGGGGGACCAAGCTGACCTTTGCCTGATGGATTGTTTTGTCCCAAACGGAGACGTGAAGGAGCTGTGTGTGTGTGTGTGTGTGTGTGTGTGTGTGTGTGTGTGTGTGTGTGTGTGTGTGGGGGGGGGGGGGGGGGGGGGGGCAGGAGGAGGAGGAGAGATGAGCCTCTGCTCTGCCGTGTAATTATGTCCTCCTCTCTCACCTCTTGCTGCCACCTTCCTCATTCTCCTCTCCTCTCTCTCTCACACGACCCTCATTCCCTCAGCCAGCTCCCAGCTGAGCCGCAGGTGGCTCCAATCTCTGTCCACACACACACACACGCGCGCACACACACACACACACACACACACACACACACACACACACACACACACACACACACACACACACACACACACACACACACACACACACACACACACACACACACACACACACACACACACACACACACACACACACGCCTGCCGGGCTGAAAACACAGGGAATATAATATGGGTTTACATTACCGGCGGTGCAGACATGCTCGCACACGTACACTCTCACTGTACGTCACATATAGACACAAATGGCAATGTGTGGGAGCAAAGGAGGACACGTGCACACGCACACATCCCCACACACAAAGCCATCATCAATTGCATCTGCATGCCACGCATGATTATGCATACATGCTCCCGCGTTTCCCCGACACGCAATGTACATTTGCATGCTTACACAATGGGAAGATGGCCGCGAGCCGTTTAATATTTAATTTCTCTGGGAAGGAAATATCTATAGGTGGCCCTTATATTTTCCTGCATGCGCTCATTTTCTTGTTCCTCATATCCTTCATCCATTATCCTAAATCGTGCCACCAAGGAAAAATACAGAGTAAAATCCAGTGTTTAACTGTTAAAGTCACTCTGAGTTAAATTAACACTGAGGATTTTACTCATGGTTTCTTTCTGTCACCCCCCCCAACCCCCCCCCCCCCCCCCCCCCCCCCCCACTCTGCCCTGTTGATCTCTCTCGTGTGTTGTATGGATTTCTGTCTGTATCTGGCTCTTTGTCTCTATTTCGCCCTCAGTCCTGATTTCTCTCTCTGTCCCTGTCTTGAGGTATAGCCTGGGCACCATTTCATTTCGCGTATATGATCCGGGCGGGAGCGGATGATATCGTTAAGTTATGTTGTAGTATTGTTTTGTAGTCGACAGGAACAATCAAACGGAACTTCCTTTTCCCTCAAACCGATTTTTCTCAATAAAAGCTGCAGGCAACGAGAGCTTTAATTGTTATTCTTCCGGTTTGAGGGAAAAGGAAGTTCCGTTTGATTGTTCCTGCCTGTCGACTACAAAACAATACTACACCATGACGTAACGATATCATCCGCTCCCGAGCGGATCATATACCCGAAATGAAACAGAGACCAGGCTTTCCTCCGAGGTGGAAAGCCTGGTGAGGCGAGGTTAGTCTTGAGGTGGGAATATCTATCTTTCTCCATCTCTAAGCACGGATCCCCTCCTTTTGTTTGTCTTCTACGATCAGAGTTGTTTATTTTGTCAAGGGGGGCTTGGGGGGTGGATTGGGGGGGCGGGGGGTTGTGTTTGGGTGCTTTAATTCACTAATCAAAACGGTGCTGCAATTATTCATCTCCTGCTCCCTGGGGGTGGTAATTTATTGCTAAAGTTTAAACACATGCGTCGCTGTAGCCCGAGAAACACGAGGTGGCAAGTAAAATTAAATTAAATAGCGCGCTATGAAGGCCACGTACACCAGAGTACTACTAATATATCTTGCCATGTATATCCAGTGGTGGAAAAAGTACTCTACTCAAGTACTTTCTAGATTAAGTAAAACAAACGTATCAATACTGCAATGTAGAAATACTAGTAAAAGTAAGTACAAAAGTATTTAAAGTACCAAAAGTAGAAAGTGCTCATAGTGCAGAATGCACCGAGATCTCTGTATCAGTCAGTCCTTGTCCCTATATGGAGATCGATGACGTGAGTGATCAGTATGTATATGGGCATATGCCCCCCTTTGTGCCCATATGGAGCTAACTGATTTGTTTGCGCTTGATGCCATGACGAGTCAACACATTGAGGTCAGACAACACACTCCCATTAGTAACTCCTTATATGGTTATGGTCCTTATATGGTTGTGGCTTATATAATGTGGTCCACCTGCCCGCCCATCCTCCCTTTAAGCCAATTTTAATATTGGATTGAAATGTCATGTTCTCTTTGCGCCTCTTGCTGACTTTGACACATGTAAACAGAAAGGAAGAGACAGAGACAGCAGAATACTCTCGTAATTTGTCTGTGAAATTAATTTGCAGTCGTACACTGGTAATAATGTGTAATTTTCTGCACCAAGTGGCCATGTTCACAAGCAATGTTTTGTAACAGAATAAAATCAAACATTTCAGAGCGCCAATTACATAGTGTGTAATTACAAATGCATGCCTGCAGTCACATTAAAGGGATAGTTCACCCCAAAAATTTCTTTCGATTATTCACCCAATGGTGACTTGAATTCATGGATATTGTTTTGTTTTTGTCACATTAGGCCAATAATTTGAAGAACAGCAGTGGTTCCCTAGGGCAACTATTCCGTTAAGGCTGCAGAATGTCATAAAAGTGAAACAAGAAAAAAGAAAATGTAATATTGTTTGTTTGTTTAGTTCAAGGTGTATGTTGGAGGCCATACACAGCTTTTGAGGACAAATTAAATATTGAGTAACCCAACAACCACATCCCCACTCAAACTCCACCAACAAGCCAGCGGCTTAAGTGAGATGCCCCTGGAGAGGAAAACAGAGAGAGAGAGAGAGACCTTTTATTTCGTTGACCCATACCTCTATTGATTGAGAGTTATTGTCTCAAGCTTCTTTAATCACTTCATCGGATCTCCTCAATCAGCAGGCTTTACATGAGAGCCCACGGACTGAAGAACCCCCCCCCCCCCCCCCCCCCCTCCGCCACTCCAATCCCCCAAAAATAGCACGCACGCCACTACAGGAATCCTTTTGAAAAACCAGCGAATATATACCGTGCATCTGAGAATACCACAGAGGACGTTGGGAATCAATGAGCACTGACACGAAGGAGCTATTTTCCAGGTTCCCCACATGATTTTTATTTTTTGAGGGGGACAGTAAAGTGACAATTTCATTTTATTACTTAGTTTTAAGACCAATAAAAAGGCCATTACTGCATCTAACTATACTATTAAAAGTAAAACTGGTCAAACATTGGCCAGATTGTCAAATAATATAAGAAAGAGGTAAAAATTGTGAAAATGGCTGATCTATCAGCTATTTTATTTCACAACTTTTATCTGTATAATAAATGTAAGGCCTCAAGTCCTACAAGTGCTTGTCAGAGTGGGGGATTCTCAGTTAAAACTCTGATTATTTTGGGGGGTGACGGCCTACAAAGGTTGAGGAACACTGTCCTAGATATTGCGGTATTATTGAGGTTGCTCCTCATGTCCTCCAACCATCCCCTGAATCCACCCCATCTCAACCAAACCTTTTAGCATCAAGCCAAACCAGAATGAGAGCGTAGCATTTCTCTGCCGGTTGAAGAAGCGACGGTTGGGGCTTTTTATAGTGATGCGCATGTTTATGAATATTTGAACACTCCTTTGTGAGAGAGAGAGAGAGTGGCATTTATCTGGCTCTTGCACAATGAGCCCTCATCCCCCCCTTCAAATCCATTTATGACGGGAAGCAGGGACGGGACAGCCAGCCACACTGAGCATCATCGTCTGTCTGTGGTGAAATGCGAGCAGTTGCACATGTGCGCCCTGCGCTCCACCATACAGATCACACAACCACTTAGGCTATGGCTTTACCCTTTTCAACTTTAACACAAAGTCAATGTATAATTGATATGCAGTCATGCAAGGCATTTCACAGTCATGCAAGGCATTTCACAGTCATACAAGGCACAGAATAATCAAAGTTGTATGAAACACTCCATTTAAATATAGTTCCAAGTAATATGATGAGCAACTGCAGTTGGGTAACCATGCCGACTCGGACTCGATATTAAACACACCTGGATGGATGCCGTGAAAGCCTTTGTAACATATAATCTGGAACAATCATGTCATTGTCATAGCAGCCACAAATTCAAAGCTTTTATGAATGTATTATTTTTCTCGCTGGATGATATCACATTTCCATCTGCATCTTGTATTTTTAGCTATTATAAGTCACTCGATCAGTAAGTCTCTCTGCTCAGAATGGTTGTATAGTTTTTTATAGAAACATTTACAAAGTGTGTACATCACGTACACATAAACATTGGCATCTCTAACAATTGCACCTGAGTTTTAAGTGCTTTGCAAATCAATACATTTTTTATAAGGTAAAAGAGATCACTAATCTCAAGTGTTATGCCTAATTCACGCTCTGTTGCTCGTGTTGCATTCATGGCATAATGGAGCTTAATAGATTAGCTATTTTTTGGACGATGACACTGTCAATTGTCGTAATTCGGTTCTAAGCACAGTTGAACCGAATCCAAATTGCAGGCAGGTATGAAGGTATCCTTCATTTGTCCTTTATTCGTCTGCCATGTGCACGCAGCAATGTGCGAGCAAAGAGAGACTGAGAGACAGAGACAGACAGATCAAGCAGAGAGAGACTGAGACGGACAGATCAAGTGAACAAGAGCAGATAAGTGGCAGGGATGGCCGCTGGGCAGCAGGTCATAAGTGCCACATCCACTAACACTTTCCATACAGTGCCATTGTCCCCAAGGGTGAAAACACAGCTGACCTTTTCCAGCATTCAGTTCCACAGGATCTACAAGGATTATGAAAGGCCACTTGATTTTTATTATGCTAGGATATTGCTGCCTGCACCCAGATGGAACTCTTATATATAGGTCTATTTGGGTCAATTAGTACACTGTCAAAGTTACACAATCAAACCACCGCACACACGCACACGCGCGCGCGCACGCACGCACGCACGCACGCACGCACGCACGCACGCACGCACGCACGCACGCACGCACGCACGCACGCACGCACGCACGCACGCACGCACGCACGCACGCACGCACGCACACACACACACACACACACACACACACACACACACACACACACACACACACACACACACACACATATGAAGCAGGTCAAGGCCATACTATACTGTCTGGTACTCAACAATTCACCATTGATCAAAATGCTTGGCGACAGCAGCAAGGAAATAAAACTCCCCTTTAACGGATGTAGCATGTAGCAGAACCTGGCTGGCTCTAGGTGGGGAGCCATCTGTCTTGACTAGTTGGGTTGAGATGAGAGAGATGTAGAAAAAGAGAATCAAGAGTAGTTTAAAAAATGTCTAATTACAACTACCTTTAGAAAATTTAAATAGCGGTGCGTTCAAGCTTGCAGATCTGCTACTTTTTATGCTTTTGTGTGATGCTGTAGTACAATCAAGTAGGGCGTTAATTTACAAAAAAAACACACAAAAAGTTACAATATGGAGATAGGAGGCAACGATATAGTAAGTTAGCCTGGCATAGCCGAGATATTAGTCTGGAATCTCCGTGTGGATCCTACATTTCCAAGGGGTGAATTCTAAAAATGCCTCTGGTAATAAAACCCGCCACATATTTGCACACTGGCCGCTGATTGGTCCCTCACTACTTCAGCGGGAGTGAAGTCCCAAATCTGCCGAGGGCTATTTATTTTTTGCACTGGTAGATTCATCTGGTTTTCAGGCTGATAGTATGTCACTGTTTTACTTTACAATAATAACATTATAACACTGTACGTACTACTTGGTAAAGGTCACTTTGTCAGTGCACAGTACACAGTTGCTGTGTAGGGATCTATCTAACCTACCTATACCTACAGTGCCTAACAGTTACAGTCTATTATACACCAGACTGTCTAGCTGTACCAATAAAGGACTACAGGATGATTTATATTGTGAAAAGATGGATATGAAAAGCTGTCCATCACACGGCAGACCGCCTGCTGCTTTTAATATTCTCCCCTCTTATCAGCCTCACATTTCATCAGACAAAGCAAAAGGCATGCACCGACATTGAAGCTGATCGCGTTTTCAGCATCTTTTGATCACAACACGATCTGTTCTAATCTTCTCCCCCTGGGACATGACATAACTTTCTCTTGTATTCAGGCAAAACTTTTGATTTATTAATAAATAAAATAAACTAAACTGTGAAGATGCTGTGTGTCCCGTCCTCCTGAGGATGTAATCCAAATACTGGCATGAAACAAGCCATTAGCCCTGGGGTGAAGTCATCTTCGCCAACTCAGATAATGCCAACTTGGAGATTGGCAATTATGAAAAGGGGGGAAAAAAAGAGGAGAGAGAGGATAAAAACAATAATATTTCCCTCACACCCACTGCTTATCTGCTGCATCATATTTGAAAAGGCCACTTCAGTAGCATGTGGAAACTTCTCGTCAAGGTTTCAGCATGACCTTTTCCTCCACGCACCATAAAGCGACTGAATTTAACTTGGGAGACAATCTACATTATCATTGGGAGGGATCGAGCGAAAGGGAATGTTGAGGAATTGGAAAGGAAAACCCATATGTAGAAGGAAAGAAAACAAAAATCTAGAAAATCCCAACAATGAATAAAAACGGCACCGTGCGTGCTGTGATGTTTGTCACACACTGAATCATCCCCATGGTGCTCTTGTGGCTATAATGAACAATGCCTCCCAGGTTTCTTAAGCGATTAAGGTTAATTAGTAGATGTACAGTCGCCAGCTGTAATGTTCTACGGCTGTGAAGTTATGAGGGCAGTAGAAAAACACCCCATATCTGGCACTGAACACACACTGGAGGTGAGCTAATGGGTAGCTGCAGTAATTAGCTGACGTTCTCCCTCAACAATGTTTAGCAAGGTGCCAAAAATGTCCCATCACTCAGTGTTGGAAAGGCTTCATATACTGTATACTCAGACAGAGAGAGAAGAGGAGAGGGAGGCTTTGATGGTAAACTGAGTAGTTAAAGTCATACTGTGATTAGGGTTGTGTGGTTTTACGGTTTAATGCGGTTTTATGAAATCTTGACGGTCTCGTCGGCCAAACCGTGTCATGTGACATGTGCGTGGGGTGCCCATGATTGTTACGGAAGCAGTAGAGAGAATGGCAGCGTCAAATAACAACTAAAGAGACTGGACTCAAACTAAGTAATTCGACACCACCACTATGGGAAGACTTTGGATTTCTACTAAGGTTGGGTGAAATGCCAAAATATTCCTATCAGCCACTGCCAGCCGCAAACTCAGCGATCGTGCTGAAATAAGGTCATGTGAGAACAGCTCCGCTCCCAAGCTGGAGTTATAGCTCACCGTACAACGGACTGTGTGCAGAAAATAGCAGATCTACAAGCTTGTAGATCTGCAAGCTTGTAGATCTGCTACAAGTCCTTCATTGTTTATGCATGCACTTTTAAGTTTGTTCTTGACTCGTTTCCGACACCTGCATGTCAGATACTTGTGTAATGTGTAAAATCACTGAGATCCACAAGCATATCAGACGTGTTATTGAGAGTGGAGCAGAACAACACTACGCCAGGCACAGAGGGACAATCTTGATCTGCGATTCTGACTGCAAAAGCAGTTCTGGATGGATCTATATATTTCATCTTTTTTTTTGTCAGGTGAAAACTGACTAATGAAAGCTCATGAAATGTAGACGACTAGATGACCACGTAGTCATACTGACGACCTAGCCTGATTGGCTGCCTCCTCTGGCCAATCCATGCACACACGCACCTCTGGCCAATGGGACATGGACAGCAAGCAACGACATGCCAACGGCATCCATGCACACACGCACAGCGCACACACTCGAGTCGAGACTCGCAGTGAGATGAATCCGCAGCATGGCAGGCAACGCTGAAGCGGCACAACAAGCGTTCTGCTAAATAATATAGATATATGTAGGTCCAGTGCTGGTTGATGTGTTTGTAAAGTGTTATACTATTAGGATTTATTATAGAGCGCCGAAGTCCTGCCGTCACTCGCTCATCCCCTGAGCGAGTTTTTCTCTATGGAGAATAACATGGGGTCATCTTAGAGGGGTGATTGAAGAAAAAGGTTGCGAGACACGGCCAAAGCATTTCCGGGGGTCCCCAGCCAAAAACGTTGAGAACCCCTGGTTTATTGGATGTAATAATACACCATTAAACCACCAAACCAACAACCTGAAAGCAAATTCTACCTGCCCGAAAGTTGTATTTACCTAGCAGGGGCAGGTGGGCAACCCTTAGTGTCAATGCCCATTTACTTGTTGTTGAAACAAAATTCATTTAAACTTTGTTACAATGTAGTTTCAATTTAATTCAAATATGCACATTTTTGTGCTCACCTACCTTCTTCAATGTGGCTATAAATAGGCTATTTTCTAAGGATAGGGTGTGCATCAGCACAGTTAGGATGCAGAAAGGGGTGCCTAAAAAGTCTCGGAACCGCTGCTTTAAATGTTTGAACATTTATGAAGATCATAAATGAAATGTCCAAAATAGGGATGCCAGGTTGAAAGTAGCTAAGTTAAGTTGTATAAATATTTAACCATTAGGCTATTATATTTCTGTTAACTAGAGCTTGTGACTAAATAATAAATACATTGGTTCCATTGGAACACTGTTACTTTTCAGGAAAGTAAAAGTGTTTGAGAGTGATGATAAACTGGCATCCTTTTATGCGTGTATCCCATTGGTTCTCAAAGTGGGGTCCGGGGATCCCCAGGGGTCCTTGGGGGGGTCTGCAGCAAAAGTATAACATAGCATATCCATTTATACATTTATTCAAAGATAGCAGATCTGTTTGGAGCAGCAGATGGGTTCAGCTTATAGTACAACATCAAGACAAGTTAAACTATCAAGAGAAGTTGACAAATACAGAAACACAGTAAAATTACGTGAAAATGTATGAATCCTATATTTGGACTTTTGTTAACTTTAAGTAGAGTCACTCAAACAATGCAAGATATTTCCTAATCTGATCAAGATATGGTACTCTCTAAGTCTAAGGTCCGTTGAGAGACTAGTGTACATAGACATACATTTGTTTTCATATCCGCTACTGATACAGTGTATATATTTGTTCATATTCATTGATAAACCATGCATATACTATATCAAAATGCACTTGTACATACTTAATTTGTAAATACATTGGCAGTAGATGTTTTCATGACTGCTGCTGTATTAATTTATATTTAACCGACTTCACATACATATGTTAACATTTCCAGTGCATGTGTGTGGAGAAGTCTTGAGCACTTAACCCATTTAGTCGGAGTCCCAGTGCAGGTGTGTAGTGCAGTATCAAGGTTCACCAAGTATTTTATTTGTATTTTGGTTTGGTTCATGACTTTTACTCTTACCAGTATCTCTCCTGTCCAGGAGATGGTGTTTATATTCAAATGAAGCAGCAACTTGCCTTAACATCCACTATGATGTAAACCAGGGGTAACCAACCAGGGGTTCGGGAGCTACCAGTAGCTCGCACGAGCCATTCAAGTAGATCCCGGAGTGAGCGGGTGTCAGACTGACAGGCAGCCAGTATACCAATACACAGAACGTGGATTTAGAATAGCTTGCAGTGATGGCCCCAGACATGTGTATCGGGCCATCAACTGCAGAGTTTGTTTGTTCTCTTGTTTGACCGCTCGGGGGGCGTTGTGATGCACAACTTGACTTGTGCATAATAGTCATGCATATCAGAACAGAACTATGGTATAAAAACCCACAGAGCTAAACAGCCTCTCACTCACTACTATACCTACACAGGCAAGCAGTGACTACTCTACTCTGACTATGGAAAAATACATTTGTCTTAATATTGTGGCATTGATTATATAACTATCAGTATTTATTCTTATTTAAACTATAGTCTTTGTGTGGATGTGTGCACATGCATTGAGCCTGTCAGAAATCGCAAAGAAAAAGTGTTTTTTTAAACAGCCTATTTTAGTGGTAGATCATGGCTTACAATTGGGAATAAAATGGGCTCTTGGGCTTGAAAAGGTTGGTTACCACTGATGTAAACCCTTGATGGGAGGCGGTGGCACGGCTCTGGTGGGTGGTGCAATAAATTACAATGCATGATACATCACTCTCAGAGTGCTTGAGAACAACTCAACACCCACAACACTCAACATTTTCAATGTTGAGCTTTATTGCTGCCGAGTGTGACTTTTAGCTACTCTTGACATATTAATTACGGATGTGGTGATAACTGCTAGAAGAGAAGGTCACTATGGCTTTAATCGCAGGTTGACGGTTCAAAGATTCCGGACGGTGGAAATCTGGTTTGGAGAATGTGACCGAATACTTCTCACTTGCATAATTTCTCATTTGGTTCAAGCTAAAATATGCTGATTATTGCTTTAAATTTGTTTCGGGTCTCGCGAACAGCATACCCCTCAGTTGCGGGTGACCCAGTAGCTATACCCTCGATTAGACCCACTAGGGAAAGACCAGGGCCACACAATCCGTTGGAACCACTCCGGAACTACTTTGCCGGGACTGGGAGGCACAATTCTGGCATGTGGAGGGACTAGGGCGGGCTCTGTGGGTTGACTCCTGTCCGGGCCCCTACGTCTTACCAGGTCCACTCCTGCTCTCACCAGGTGCACCAGGACCTGTGCGTTGCACCAGACACTTCATTCAGGTGTAGTGGATTCTTGAGGCGCAATGGTTCAGAGATTGCCGAATGCACTTTATTGACTAGTTGCACTTTATCAAGGGAATGTGTGCAATATCTCTGTTTTGTATGTTGGGTGTTTCATGGTGTTTTTCCTTTTCTTATGTGAACGTGTATGTTATTTGTATGCAGCTGTGACTCTGTCTCCAAGACAACTTTCTCCCAAGGGAGACACATAAAGACAACCTTGAAACTTGAATTGTTCTGCAGGCTCCACCTGGGCAACGGTAGTACTGCAGGATCCACTTGCGGCTCAAATGGCCCTCCTAAAGGCCTCACCGAAGGTTTTTTGGGCTTCCTCCTCACAGAGGATGCAGGCTAGGCCGCCAACCCATACTGCTCCCGGGGTGCCGTCTACATTCCGGCTGTCACCTGTCTCTCCAGACTATACCTGGTTGTCACATAGTCTATTCCTATGAGTCACTATACTCACTATAAATAGAATACCTCAGAACGAAAATACATCGCATGGATGCACCTGTCACGTATCCTCAGTGATGTGTAAACAATTGAATTCATTCATTCATTCATTCATTCATTCATTCATGCATCTCCCACCAAACAACCCTCATATACATGTGCCTTCTTTTAGTGGTACTTTCGTTTGAACTGTTACTGTACCCCTTCAGCAAACTGTGAATACAATTTTCAATCAATCAATCAAAGATACAAGGTTTCTGCATGACACCAATTACATGAAATAGAAGCACTGTTAAACTTGGTCCATAAACGTTGGCCGGATAAATAAGACAGAAGAGGAAAGGATAAAAAAAAAGAATGGGGTCTGGGGAACTCATTACATCCCTAAGCAAATGTGACGGGAAGGACGACCTGTGGCTCCGTTCCACATTTAGATCCATGGAGAGAAAATCCCCACGCATCAATTCTCCCGTTGAAGCCTAAGCTAAGATTAATGACAGGTATTAAGTCAATGAATATAGCCATGTCATATCTCAGCTGCTTTAGTTAAATTGAACATAAAAATTGGCTTGGGGGGAGGGGGTAACATTTGCATATTGCAGCGGAAACCACACCTAGGCTATTCTGTCACATGCATTCACTGACAGCCATGACTGCAACTTCACTGCATACGGTATGCCTCGTGCGCGTGTGTGTGTGTGTGTGAGTGTGAGTGTGAGTGTGAGTGTGTGTGTGTGTGTATGTGTGTGTGTGTGTGTGTGTGTGTGTGTGTGTGTGTGTGTGTGTGTGTGTGTGTGGTGACCGATTAACCGTTCCGTGATTATAAACTCCCTCTCTTTCCGCCCCACCTGCCCGGTGTCTATGTGTGGCGCTACATTATATTTCCGCGGCACAGCCAAGCATGTCATTTATTCATTACCTGGCCTCGGCCCCTCAGGGCTCTACCTCAGAGCTGTCAAGCGTTGCCCACGAGCCGGGGCCGTAATAAGGCTTTAAGTGGCTGTCATTAATAACGCAGAGCTGTCATGGCGGACGGCAGATCTATTGCCGGGTATGTGGGTTTGTGGGCCAGCAGCTGCCGTCGATGTATGGTTTAGTTGGCACACGTGCGAGCATGCGCCGCGCGCGCATGAGCGATAGGCACCCCCAGTTTAACTCGCCCTGTTGCTGAAAGCAGCCACTGTGAAGTCGTCGGCGAGTGTGTCAATAACCAGAGTGACAGCTCGTCACAACTCGCAGTGTTGTTTCCTTCAGGGCGGCGGTTTGAAGGCTTCATGTTAGCATGGCAGACGTGTAGGCATGGGAGAGTACAGCACAGAGAGAGAGATGAATGACCCAAACGGGCAGAACAAGCTCACACACACACACACACACACACACACACACACACACACACACACACACACACACCTGGAATTCAGCCTGCCTATATTCATCCACTCTTAATATATCATTGCTGTTGTGCAGAAACTTGTATCTCCATATTTATTATTTATATTTCCGTAAGTGTCCTACAAAAGATGCTCATCATGATGAAGGGAGGACCAGGTGGCTCTGAACACCGCCATACAGAGCTGGGTTCAGTCCCTGGCAGCAGTGGCATGGCTGGGCGCTCCAACAAAAGACAATCGTCCGCTTCACTGACAGACAATGACTCTCTACTGGCCACGGTTTGTCTCTCCAGAGCCACACTGAGGTTCTGTTTCAAACAGACATACAGGCAAGATGGTGTTGTTGTACTTTTAAGTTATTACTAGTGTTACTACTGTGTTACGACTGAAGTAGGCTACATGTGTGTAATATATTTTATTTTATTATACAACAGGTAGTTCCGACCAAGCAATCTGATTGGTTGAAATCGGATTTCTACTCATGCTTAAACCAGCATGATGGAACACATATCCCTGGGACTAATCACATGAATAAAGTCACTCCACAGTCCGCACCTGATCACAGGTCCAAAATAATTGCCCGCCTCTGCTTGAAAATGTACCAAGGCGCGTCAGTCGCTTCCTGTCTGAAACGACCTTTAGAAGGCATTTTTAGAATCTGCCTCATGTCTTAATGGGTTAACACAGCTTTAGGAGTATAGAGGTTTTGCGGGAAAGCAAGCCCATACACCCAAACAGAAAAGTCCTATCTGATTGCATTAAACGACTTTAAATTATGTTTTTATGTCTTTGCCACTCGATTTGCCACTCACTTTATGCATGGACCCTGGATAGTGTGTACCAGGGGAGGATCCACGGGGTGGACCCATGGGTATAGGACCAGGCCCAGCCAAACTGAATCTCGGTCGACCCACACTCTGCATGCTAAATGTTTTTAACATGCCGCTAACAGAAAGCAGCCATGCATAGCCTCCACTGGTCATTACGATATCCAAGCATAAAATAAAACACAGGCACACCCAGATTTTCTGTATATTTGGGAGAAGCTACAGTATACGGAGGATGTTGTCAACACTAGCACGTACAGACACACTTGGCTTTGTGTTTCAGTTCAGTGTCATATTTGGAACACACTGTGTACCTTTGGAGCTCATATAATATTGTCCCTTGCACTCTCCTCTCCCTCACTCGTTCTCTCCGTCACCTTATTCTTCGTCTCTCTCTCTCTCTCTCTCTCTCTCTCTCTCTCTCTCTCTCTCTCTCTCTCTCTCTCTCTCTCTCTCTCTCTTTTCTCCTACTCTTCCCTCTTTTGTGACAATGTTAAGAACCTGCTTGCCATTCCTCATGTCCTCTCCTCCTGTTCATTTCCAAGGTATAATAAGCACACTAAACACTTGTTAGGAGTCCATTGTTGGAGCGCGGTGTGGGGCGGACATTCAAATCCTGTCCCTCACCACTCACCAGAGAGAGAAATATTCAATACCACATCCAGTAAAAGCTTATTCTACACAATATCAGCCAGTGGTTTGCACAGAATGGGGTATTTTTAGCACTGTACATTAGTGCGTGCTTGAAATGTGTTCCCTGCGTTTACCTATTTACTATTAATACAGTGCAGAGGGAGCAGTTAGTGGTCTTGTGTAATATGTTGTTATGTATCATTATGATCACAATTCATGTGGGGTCAGTTTAACTGCAAATTGACATTTTCCGATGTCTTGAACATTGCAGAGATCAAGCAGAACTTCGCTCCTTTGGCTCTAATTATGGCTGTCAGCTCAATTAGGCCTATTTAAAGCTAATTCTGCCTAATTTGGTTTTATTGATTCCTGTTAAGGTTTTTTTCAAATGAATAACTTAGATTTAATTGAATTTAAGTTAATCATCTGAAACAGACATTTTCTCTGGTGTTTAAATCCAATAATTTTAACGAAAGGCAATATTTGGTTTGTAAGGAAGCCCATTTCCCCTAGAGATGTGACGTTCGTGAACGAGTCGGATCATTTGAACGGCTCTTTGAAAGGAACGATGGGATCCGGTTCACAGTAGGGAGCCGTTCCTTTTTAGAGGAGGAGGGGGGCAGTCCCCCCCCCCCCCCCCCCATCGGGAACGTCGTTCAAAAGAGCCAGTCTTTTGAACGACTCTTTGCAAGGAACGGATCCCAGAGATCCGGCTCCCTTCAAAGAGCCATAAATCCCATCTCTAATTTCCCCCACTGAGTAAAAATAAAATGGTTAAGTTTGACTTAATCTCTGAATATTTCCTTGCAATTGCATATCTTAAAATTGTGAGAAAAAAATCTCTTGATCTTCTGAGATACAACGCCCTTCAAACTGAGAATGGCGGAAATGGGCTTCGATAGTTTTGGCTGCCATTGTAATATTTTTGGTCCGTAACATATCGGGAAATCCCACACAATTTTCTTGTTTATGATGTGGAGCCTACAAAATGTAAGGTCAGATATATGTTTTTGTCTCTGTTGGGTGGAAACCTATGGCGCTGTGATGCTGTAGTATGATCAAGTAAGTCATTAATGCCTGACAGAAATGTTTTGTTTAATTTAGTTCTATGAAGACGTATAGGCTAGCCGCTAGATAGTGCTTTGCATCTTGTGGTAAAATGTGCCAACAGTAGGCTACTGGATGTAGCTTTTGGCTAAGATTTCCACTTCACCTCCCCATAACAAAGGATGTGCGGTCATGACAGGGCTGTGACAGAGAGGCCTCCTCGTCGTAACGCACCAGCAGACAAGCTCAGCTCCGAGGCTCTGCCAAGGGATCCTTCCTCACACAAAGCTGTTATTTATGCAACGCCAGAGCCATCAGACATGTGGCCCGGTGAGGAAATACACACAGCGGCCATGGCACTTCTCTTTAGTGCATCACACTAAAACAAAAAGGATTGTGTGTAGAGCCATGCAGGAGAGTTATGTTGCATGTGAAAGAGGTGTTCTACACCGAATGCAACAGCAGAATAACAATGTGACAAGACACAACGCACACCGTGACGTGACGCCCCAGCTATTTGACACCTACGTTTGCATCTTTAAAGTATCCCTGCCTCTTCCTCTGCTGCAAAACCTGCAACATGCTTTGTTTTCCAATTTCCAAATAACAATTTTGTATTTAATAGTCCTTACATTTTAAAAGTAATTTGAGGAATAGGTCTGGTCCGAATATAAACTATCTATTTTGCCTTTTTTTCCCCCTTTGTTTGTTGCTGCGCAGCAGTTGAGGAGAACGCAACTATGCATTCCTTTAAGCAACACAACTTGTGCAGGTGCACCATATGTTTAGAATTTGCATCAAAGCCCAATAAACAACGATACCGAAGGAGCAGCGCTATCGGCTATATTATGCTATGCTAGTATAGACTATGTCCCAACTCAACTGTCTGCAGTTGAGTCCGTAATTAACGGGACGCACGTTACTCCATGGTATTTTAAGGTCGGGTCGGGGAATAAATACGAATGATGAATGATATGGTCTGGGAAGCTCAGAGCTTGAGTCGCGATGAGCATGAGTCGAAAATCTTTACATCCCTACATACTTAATCCGTGCAGCATATTCCTTGTAAATGAGGTTGAAAAGAGAGCAAAAGTTAGAACTGCATGTCCGACTAGCAATTCCGTTGGGTAGAGCCAACGTAAAAAGTTGAATGGCCCCATCTGTGGTGAGGACCACATGGAGTATCAGTGTTGTGTTGACGAATCTGTGTGGTACAGATGGCAAAAGAGAGGCCCTTTCCCTCAGGTACACACACACACACACACACACACACACACACACACACACACACACACACACACACACACACACACACACACACACACACACACACACACACACACACACACAGTGACAGAAGGTCTGAATGCCTTTATACTACTCTCTCTCTCTCTCTCTCTCTCACCTTCACTCTGTCTAAAGCCCACTCCGCACCAATGATTCGCCATGCAACTCCTTGCAACATGCGACTACTTGCAACTACAGTTGCAAGGAGTTGCATTGGTGCGACTGACCTTAAAATGTTTTGTTGCAAGGAGTTGCGACTAGTTGCATTGGTGCGGTTTGGCCTAAACTATTTCACCTTCTCTTCATGTGTCTCCCTCTCTTGCTCTGCCTATTCCCGCTTTGCTCGTGTCTCTTTTGATTAATGGATTCCACTAAGGTTATAGGAAGACCCACCCATGGGCTCGCCCTACCCCCTGGCAGGCATAGTTTTACTGAGGTTAGCGTTATATGGTTAAGCTTAGGTTTAGGCATAGTTGCAAAAACACTAGGTATAGGAAGAGCTGCCAATCACAGTGACTACTGGTCAATCACTTCCTAGCACTGCGGTGGGAACCATAAGCACCCCCCAGAAACCCCCCCCCCACCCACCCACCCAACTCTCACATTTTATTTCCCACTCCTTCCCCTGCCACATTCATGCCCTCTGTCTATCACATCTCCTCTCTCTTTCTCTGTCTCTCTCTCTCTGATGTGAACCAGGCCAGTGTCCTCATTGGGGACAACAGTATAGTGCAGATAGGAACAGCACCTCAGGCCCCAGCCTTCCTTTCTTAGCCTTATCTTTGTCCCCTTCAACACACGCACGCACGCACGCACGCACGCACGCACGCACGCACGCACGCACACGGCCATACATTTAAAGTCCAGACAAATACAGGCCAACTCATTTATAATGAGTTGGCCTCCATGTTGAGTTGCAGCCCGGAAGCTTTGTAACTTCTCTAAATCCACCTCAATGCTCAAAATATATGCTACAGTTAAAGCAGAAGCCAGTCATGTGTCCGTAGGTGACGTGGACAAAATGTGTACAAACACAAGCCTGCAGGCACATGCTCAAATACAAACCGGCACACACTCTCAGCCTCATACACTATAACACACCTTTAACAGTTCACAGCAGTGGTCTGGATCCAGGCAAGGCTAAAACACTAATACATAATGACAGCGGGAGATTGAGCTAAATTACTCCAGACATCACAGCCAGTGAATAGAAAAAACAGTCCCTGTGGGAATAAACTCTGTAATTCACACAAAAGGAACACAATTCCTTTGATGGCACAGTTATCACTGCCACTCTCCCTCAAATTTGCCTGTGCTCATTATGGACAAAATGAGGTGAGATAAGATGACATGAAAGAAAAGGTACGTGAGATAAAATGATGAGTTTTGTTGTTGCCCATGCAGTGTAGAGAGGGAGCACACAGACAGACAGTGTAGAGAGCACACAGACAGTCAGGACATACATTTTGTTTTGTTAAAATACGTGTTAAGTTAAATAGTTCCATATTTTTCTGATATACATGTAGTACTCCATGTTATAGCGTGTTTGTTCAGTAACCAGAATGTCTTTCCAGTTCTTTAATAAACAGCAAATGCCTTTTCTAGTTTTTATTGGTACAGTAGATGAAATTTCCAGTATATTTAATCATAGTTTTAGTCATATAGTATTTTATTTCGTTTTCATCAGTAGAAAAGGGTCGTCATAACTCTGGCCAACGTCAGTTAGTTCTTCACACCATGGCGATCTAGGCCAGAATGAAGAAAATACTTGTAGAATTGCAACAGCATTTTCCTGCATGGCCTTCAATATATACAAGCAGCTCTGACCAAAGGCCAGCCTGCGAGTTTTGTCTCATTAACGCTCTTCTGCTCTGGCTTGTCAAATCTACACCGAACCGACCAACAAACAAGTTACAACCACTGTACATCCCGCTCCCAGGCTTCAGTCAGACCCGTTTCCACCCCATAATGCTTGATTTATACTCGTTGCTCACCGAGAACAGCAGATCTAGAAGCTCATGTCATCGACATATAATCAGGCTTAAGTCTCGGGCCGTTTCCGTCAGTGACACACTGACACGTAAATCCAAAACTCCAATTATTCTACTGCTCGCTGTCAAATTAGTAGAGCCTTGGAGCTCAGCGTGGCTCTACGGCGTCTTTCTGGCATTTTCACTTGACAGGGAGTCAAAAGGAACCGTAGAGAGAGAGAGACAGACAGACAGACAGACAGACAGACAGACAGACAGACAGACAGACAGACAGACAGACAGACAGACAGACAGACAGACAGACAGACAGACAGACAGACAGACAGGCGATAAAAAGGGTGGACATGTACAGTATAATGTATGTGGAAGAGAGCCAGGGGGATTGAGCTGTTTAAATGCTATTCAGAAGAATGGTATCCCTATTTGGGGCATTATGAGAAAAAGCATTAAAAAAAAGTTATTCATTTTTCAAAATAGTTTTTGCTATTCATCATATGATGAAGTATATAGTGCTTAAAGGTTTCATGACATCAAAAGAAATTCAAAGAAAAGTGCTGTTATTGGCCCGTGGACTTTGACGTCATAGTCCATTTATCTGGAGCTTGTAGATCTGCTATTTTCACAGTTCATCCCCATAATATATAAGGCTGTGGTTAATGTGCTAATTAACAGAATTAATCTAGCAAAGTTAATTTACTCAGAAGAAGATTTTCAGGATGTTTCCTCAGTCAGGTCCTTGATCTGAGAAATGATACATAGCCAATCTAAATTATGTATTACACAATCTTCAAAAGAAAGTCAAACTGGCTTGGCACTCTGTTTCACTTTCCTGATTACGTTCCCTAATTTCTTTTTTCCTGATGAAATATGGACAGAAAAGTTTTAATTAATGAACATAATATATTATGAGAAGTTACCTCAGAATTCCCTGGAATTGTAAAATCCAAGCAGCTGTGTGCAGAACCCAATGCATCACACCTCATCTCAAGTGTTGTTGCTGAAATGTTGTATTCTGACCTTGGTCTTTGACCTTTTCAACCCTCTTAGGGGAAGCCTACTGATCATTCCCTCCAATTAATAAACTTATGGAGGTTCTGCCTATGAGGGGTTCATACAGTACTGTATGTCCATATGCTGTAATAACTATCTTTAGGCTCAGATACGGGAGTTATGATATCAGAGTTTGTGTAATGCAGATTTAACAGCAGTCCAACTCTGCTTGTTACAAGTAGGGATGGAGCTCGATAACTGATACCCGACAAAATCCGATAAGCTTATTGAGTTCACGTTATCAATAAGCTTTGGGCTTATCAGGCCCAGCTGTTATCGAGCATAGGGGCCCATGACGTCATGTATAAACAATCAAGACAAGAGGCGATCAAGAAATAAATGTAATCATCAGTGGTGTGGTGATTTTTTTTCCGTCACATGCACGCGCGATGCACACAGAACAGCTGCATAGCCTAAAACACACGCTGCTGCATCATGTATCTGTCTTTCTTAAAACAAACTAATCATAAACACACTGATTTCAGAGACTAGACCATGAATATAAACAAGACAATAATGAAACTCACCAATAGACGAAGCAAAATGTAGCACGGCACAGCACAATGGCGTTCACCATGTATGTGGATCTGTTGAAATTTCGCTTTGCGTTGACTTTCTGCGTGGATTGAGTCATTTCGGAGTCATCCATACATGTCTTTATAATCCCCAAAATAACCAGGTCTTTCTGGTCCTTTGAAACGCAAATGCCCCACACACACACACACACACACACACACACACACACACACACACACACACACACACACACACACACACACACACACACACACACACACACACACACAAACTGTTATTATTAAAACATATTTTCACAAATATCATTGTGGCTGTTGCAGATCGGCTGATGATAGATTCTGCAGCGAGATCATGGGTGTTAACGCTCCAGTCAAGGAGGACCACAGCTGGTGTGCTTGTTGCTTCGTTGCGGTTGTTATCAACAGTTTTGTTTGGAGGCTGTGGGTCACTGGGCCAGAGGTTACATGCCTCAGAGGTAGAGAGGTGGATGGATGGAATAAAAGACTAGGCTACAGAGTGGGAGGAAAACGAGGTTTGAGACCAGAGGTATGGGAAGAAGAAGCAAACAGGAAAGAGCTAGAGGCTATATATATACGGTACGTACTGTACATTTACTACCACGGCCGGGTGCGCTCATGCTTGGTAGGAGATTTGAAGCACAGAGGCGAGATCTCAGGGCTGTTCTCAGACACTAAAGTATGGAATGCCATTATAATGTGTGCAAAGAGCAGTTCTTGTTGTTATTACCCATTAAAACCGGGAAAGCATCTGTCATTTTAGCTATATACTGTATATAGCAACATGATTTTCAGAAAACTCTTAGCATTTTTTAACAATGGTTCTCAAAAATAGCAAATATACAAGCTCACAGCACGTCACTTGCGGGGGGGGGGGGGGGGGGTCACTGGCACAAAACATTTGAGAATTACTGATTTAGAAAGCAAGTATCGGCTATTGGACTTAATGTTCCGAATCTTGTCGTCTGCAGTCAAAAGTACTGAGGCAGCTTGAAGGAGTTCAAGCTAACAACGTTTTTATTCCGACTCCCACACAAGCCAAGGAGAAGCATCTTCCCTTTGACAGCTAGTCAATTGGTATTGTATGCACTTCAGATTCAGTGAGCAAGGTGCTCTGGCGCTATAGCTTTTCACAACCGTTGTGATCTGTTTCTCCTTTAGTTGTCAGAGTCTAGCTAGGATGCTTGACCAGTTGGAGGAGAGGACCAAAGACCCCTTTTTTCTTGTTTTCTCTCTCTCGGTGGAAGGTACCCCTGTGGCTTACTGCCATATACCATGGAGGATTAATGACCCGGATACTGAACTCCAGACAGTGGGCGAGTATCGAACCTGCTGATCTGCAAACACATGCGAGGGCGGCCAGTCCACCCTCCCTTGAAATCCACTTAGCATTCAGCCGGCGTCCGCCGTGCTTTACTCACCCGTCCCAGTTCATCACGGCCCTGCTGTATTCAGTGGTAACGTGACAGGAAAACGAGGAGTGCATGAGGGAACGTGGAAGTTTGCTCAAAGGGGAAGGTGTAGGTAAACAGTGACAGGGCCAATTCCAGTTCCCAATCTCACAGCAAATAGGGGTGGCCACGAGGACACGTCCGCTTAACGAAGACGCAGCGGTGCAGAGCATTTCAAGCGATCACAAGCAACCCCCGGCAGACCGCATGCACACACACAGGTTACAATAAAAGGATCTGCCATTGCTTTTTAACTCAAGTGATAGAAAAACGGTGAGAGAGTAGCCATTAACAGACCAATTTAAATCCTAAAGCAAAATATGGCACAATGACAGGTTTATAATTGGGGATAATGCAAATAAAGATCATTTTATGTATAATCACTATTGGCCCGGTTTCCCAAAGGACACTGTTCGGATATTTGGCGATGTTGTGCCCGGCTCCGACCAGCCCATGCAGTAGGCAGAGTTAAAGGACTAACACGCACAGTTGAACTAAATGCTCCCAATGATAGCTTATATTTGATGAACTCAGACGTGCATTTTATAGGGTTTTTATTAATTCATATTAATTAAACACTTACACTCATACATTCACACGTTCTGTTCACACTTCCCCTAACTTCCCCCAACACAAGATGAATTCAGTATCCCGGATTCTGGGTTACAGTCCTATTGGTACAGTTCTATCTGCTCTGTCGGTAGGAGTTCTATCATTGGAACACTCTAAAACTCCCAGATTATGGTACAGTTTAGCTTGTCATTGTTGTTTCTCAGACTTAGTTATTAATCATGTGGTTTTAATTCTACCTTATCGTTAATCAGATGGTAATTGATCAACGATGGGGAGACAAGAACACAGATGACATTTGGTTACCATCTAAACATCATATTACATCAATTATTAATAATGTACAATTATATCGCATAATACATTATAGCATATCATTTATAGCAGATACATACCGCTGGTCTCTGCCTAGACATGTTCACGTTCGATGGTATTGGGTGAATCTAACTCACTTTGTGCCATACAGCATATAGTCAATGCAGCCTTCTGACTGATCCCACCTCCATATTAACACTTTCAGCCAATCAGATCCCACAGACCATCCAGCCAGCACCTCTGGCTGCTGTGGCCAGCTCCTGTTACAGTCCCTGTAATGCCCAACTAAACTGTTTAGACTATTACAGGTATTTATCATTTAGCCTTTTTACCAACCCAATATATTGGTAGGTTATTAGAACACATTTAAACAATTGAAGAGGAATTAAAGATTGGTTACTTCATCCCCCATTTTCCATGTTCTATTTGTGTGAGTTGACACTGCCCTGAGAGGTCCCATAAACTATTAGACCCTTCACAGCTGGAATGCGGGCCAACAGCCAACCCCCCAGCAAGGAAGTGGCCTGGCATTTACGACCTCTTAGGCTCTCCTTAACTCACCAATTGCTGTAATTCTCTCTTCTTAGGGAACACACCTAGACACCATAATCTATATATATTTTCTTCCCCAATATCTGAGAATACATCTCGCACACCCATAATTAACCAAACACCCCTCACGTTTCAGTTATGAAAATTGATATGGTTATTCATTTTCCATAAACTGAAAGATTATTTTTGATATTAATTTTTTTCGGAAATATTATTTTTTGATATTTGGGCGTATGCCATTTTTAGTAATTTCGGAACCTGTTAAATAATACTGGATCCACATACTGAAGTTATAACATTATACAACTTTGAAAAACACATTAAAATAAACACAACCCATTAACTGCATAAATCAATAAACAATGAAAATAATAAAAGGTTTACATGCGTCGATATCGTGGACATTTTTTTTTATTATCCCAACGCACCCTTAAGTATTAAATTCAGTTACAGCTAATCAAACTTATGTATACTTGTAGTAATAATGTGATACAGTGCATCTCCACTTTGTAGGAGAGTTGCTGTTTCTGTCATGTCAGTTAGGGGTTACCTAACTGACATGAACTTTTGGTCACCTCTGTCCGTTTAATCTTTATGGCTGTTTGCCCGGACAAAGCTTCAGACTTATCTAAACAACCCCCTTGTTTAAGAAGACAGTTTATTTCCACACAAGACTGGTTCCTTATCTTAAGAAACATTCTTCCTGCGCTCCCCCCACCTGAAACGACTCTTTTGGTTGCAGAATGGGGCCCAGTTGGTAAACACATGTTCAAACAATGCAGTTTATTACCCCTGGTTGTGTTAGGAACCTCAAATTGTGATTTTAACAAAATAACCGATTTTGCATCTCAACAACTTGGTATCATTTGACTTTTTGGATTTTTTACTTTGACTTTTACCAAAAGCAACCCAATTGAAAATTGCAAACCCTTGCAACATTTTAACCACATTATGTGTCTTTCACACATGCAGTCTTTGTGCCTGTGTGTGTGATAGTTTGTGCGCGCGCGCCCACGCGTTCACGCACAAAACCCACTTGCACTTTGATAGACAGTGTTCCCCCCTCCCAATCGAAGGAAACATAATCATTTTACCAGCATTCTTTCACATTTGTCCATTGGGGACTTAATTGGCACAAATTAAATCCACCTATCTGCTAACTTGTTGTCTAGTACAGATATAATGAACCCACATACATCATCACATTTATATGCACTGGTAGACACACATCTCGTGTGTGAGTGTGTGTGTGCGTGCGCGTGCGTGTGTGTGTGTGTGTGTGTGCTGTGTGACTTCTTGTTGTCACTGAAGCCCCAATTGTTCCCTGCTGTAGGAAAAACAAATGGGTAGAGAAGCATTTCACATGCTACTTTTTCTGACCCAGTTCTGATCTCGCTGGCATGAAAGCGCTCACCCACCCCCATCTTTTTCCTTTTCTAGGATCTAAAAGGACAGGAGCCATTGTGGCCTTCTTTTCAGCCGCTTTACACACTCGACACAACAAATGTGTCGACACTGCGGTTTTCTGTACCAGACTGGACTTTGCCATTCCTGGTTTGCCACCCTTCACGGGGGCAATCTTCGGGTGACCCCTCACGAAAGTCACCCCAGGGTGCTTCTCTGGCTCGCCTGGACCCCTCACGAAAGTCACCCCAGGGTGCTTGGCGTGTGTGTCATGCACCTCCCCCACCGCCTCTTGAACGCGTGGACTGGCACCAGTAATGCCACAAATCACGCTCGGCGTTTCTGTGGTGAGAAGGTTTGATGACTCGTCGGCCTTGCCCACGCCGTTTGTGGGCATGGCTCTGCTGATGAACGGTGAGGCGTAGGCAGCCTCCAGCTCCGGAAGGCCGCTCGCCTGTTCCGCTCCCGTTGACAGCTCTGCCTCTGCTGTCGGTTCTGCTTGTCCAACGTCGATGTTCGGCCATTCCTCCTCTGTCGAAGGCTGCGGAAACGTCGTGTGGTTCTCGTCGGTTCCCTCAGCTCTGCCCGCAGCCGCTCTTGGCCTGCTACGGTGCTGACTGAGGGCTTGTCCTGCGTCGTTCGCAGGTGCGACGTCTGCCGCTCGTTGGTTTCCCACTTCGATGTTCGGCCATTCCTCCACTGTCGAAGGCTGCGGAACATCGGGTCCCTCAGCTCTCTGACTGAGGGTTGGTGTAGAGGGCCCTGGGCCCCCTGCATGGTTACTGCAGGAAGCACCAGGCTGTGCCTCCGTTGTGACAGGCTCTATCTGCTCCCAGCCCGGATGACTGGTAGCCCTGTCTCTTCGCCCCTCTGGGGCTGTCCCGGTCCCCGCTGGCACCGTCTCCGCTCCGCCCGTCTCTGCGCTGGCGAAAGGGCCCGTGATGTCACATCTCGTGACGTCTGGTGCTGCGTCTGCGGGCTGGATGCCCCTCTCCTCTGGGGCTCCTATGTTCCTGCTCTCTGCAGGACACTCACAGAGGCCTGCTGTGACGACACCTCTGGCTACCCTGTCATTCTCCTGACAGATAGCAGCCCTGATCACACGGTATCTTTCACTGTTGTACTGTTTAACATATAAATTCAGTAATTCATTTTCTATGTGTGCGAGTCTATCTTCGTTTTGTTCCTGAAGGAATATCTCGTAATCTGATGACGCGTCTATCACATCGTCCATCGCCCTGTCCAGCTCAGCAAAACTTTCAGTTATCTCACTGGATGAACCCCTGTCCATACAAAGATCCACCCTATAGGTTGTGCTATCAAATATAGCTTGAGCCTGTGAGCTTTGTATCTGTAGCTCATTTAAAGAAGCCATTTTTCCACCCCCTCTGTCCCTCCCTTTAACAAACAGTACAGGAACTAATTGGACTGGGTTAGTGGTTTAGTTGACTTCACAAATCATTCATTCACTCAAGTAAATGGTTAGTTTTTTGCCCAGCTTTAATTAGCGGACTCTGTACTCAGAGAAGCCCATACTTCCCTGTTAAATACCTTCACCAAATAAACCTTTTTATACTATAACCTTTTTATATTATATAGATTATATATAATATAAGTATATAGATTTATATTGGCCGTGGGCGGTCAAACTCTATAGCCTTCCGTTAAACCTGGATTACAGGTTTTGCTAGATGCGTCACGCAACAGTTATTATAGACACGCCCTTCCTTTATGCGCACTTCAAAGCGCGCATTCAGCGTTAAACATTATTGACTGGTAAGATTATTACATCGCCTTTAATGCTGAGTTTAAAACCCTATTTTGTTCTAAACATTTATCACCGCTATTAATTACTACTTTGGTAGATTATACCGCATGACAGTAATTACCAGTCCCCCTGCACTGTCTCAGCACATTGGGACATTGCATGACAGAAAGAGGAATTTCCCCCCCCCCTCACATGCACTAAACTGCTGTTCTCCTTGGTGCCCAACACCCAGCAGGAAAACACTTTTATTGTGGTTACTATAAAAAGCACCTCTCTTGGTTTAAACGACCGGTGTCTTATCCGGTCTCAATTAAACCTTATGTTTGGTTACAAATAGTCTTTAATAATCAGTTTCCTAAACTGACCGTCGATTAGAACTTTGCCCTATCGAACAATGACTCCCAAACCATTAGTTAAACCCGCAGTCACTTTTTGTGGCTCACGGTTTTAACTGTCCGTTTCAGCAGATGGCCCCATAACCACACAAAACGGTTTAACGGTGTCGCATTTATTAGTAGCACAAATCAAACGGCATGCCGTCACGGCAGCATTTATAGTTGATTTAATCCTGTGGATACTAACGACTGCGGCATCGCATTCACATCAACGTGCGCTGCTCATCAACGCACGGCTTAAATTTCAGTTAAATAACGTCACACCAGACAACCACAATCAAACGGGGTGCCGTCTTTCGGCCCCAATTCTGTCTGATTTAATCCTGTGGTTATTAGTGTGGCACGATTCAACTCTGTGTGCTGGTCCCAACACACTGTAATTTATTTTTGTTACAAATTGTGGTCACTTTAGTGACTATACACCGATCTACGCTGTTTAATTTAACAGCACGGCAACTGAATAAAGTCAAACCGTCTCAGTTGAACTATATTCTGAATTACAACAACTTTAAATTTCAGATCCCTTTAAGGACTGCTATTTAAAGCCCTTTACAACGCGGTAGCAATTTAAACTGTAATATGTCAAACGGTTTCGGTTCAGACTATATTATATCTTAAATATGCCCGGGCGCGTGTACAGCTGCACGCTGATCCCAGCGGCACTTTCTTTCTGTTCAAACCAGGCATTAGTGGCTCTATGGTTTAAACAGTTCGCACGGCGGCGAATTAACTTTCGCTCGGCGGCGAATTACTATGCACTGATCCCAATGCACAGTACGACTGCCTTTAAATTGTGGTCACTTTAGTGACCACTAATTTAAAGTTCTTTAAACGCGGTAGCGATTGAAACCATAATATGTCCAAACGATCTCAGTTTAGGCTATATTACGCTTCCAACCGCCCGGCCGTGATCTAAGCTGTGCGCTGAGCGCACGGTACAGATCTTGTTTCAAGTCAAGTCACGTCAGTGACACGCTATGAATTAAACTGTGCGCACGGCCACGCAACGAATTAAACTATTCGCTCCGGCCGTACGGTTTCAAACTGTGCACTCTAGTAGCACAGCGCTTTAAACTGGTATATGGTGAACTGTTTAAAGCTAGTCGCTGCACGCAGCGATTTGAAACTAGTAATATGTCTAGATTATAGGCTATATTACGCTTCAAACCCCCAGCAACGATTTAAAACTGTAATATGCCTAGATTATAGGCTATATTACGCTTTAAACCCCCCGCAACGAATTAAAACTGTTCGGATATTTGGCGATGTTGTGCCCGGCTCCGACCAGCCCATGCAGTAGGCAGAGTTAAAGGACTAACACGCACAGTTGAACTAAATGCTCCCAATGATAGCTTATATTTGATGAACTCAGACGTGCATTTTATAGGGTTTTTATTAATTCATATTAATTAAACACTTACACTCATACATTCACACGTTCTGTTCACACTTCCCCTAACTTCCCCCAACACAAGATGAATTCAGTATCCCGGATTCTGGGTTACAGTCCTATTGGTACAGTTCTATCTGCTCTGTCGGTAGGAGTTCTATCATTGGAACACTCTAAAACTCCCAGATTATGGTACAGTTTAGCTTGTCATTGTTGTTTCTCAGACTTAGTTATTAATCATGTGGTTTTAATTCTACCTTATCGTTAATCAGATGGTAATTGATCAACGATGGGGAGACAAGAACACAGATGACATTTGGTTACCATCTAAACATCATATTACATCAATTATTAATAATGTACAATTATATCGCATAATACATTATAGCATATCATTTATAGCAGATACATACCGCTGGTCTCTGCCTAGACATGTTCACGTTCGATGGTATTGGGTGAATCTAACTCACTTTGTGCCATACAGCATATAGTCAATGCAGCCTTCTGACTGATCCCACCTCCATATTAACACTTTCAGCCAATCAGATCCCACAGACCATCCAGCCAGCACCTCTGGCTGCTGTGGCCAGCTCCTGTTACAGTCCCTGTAATGCCCAACTAAACTGTTTAGACTATTACAGGTATTTATCATTTAGCCTTTTTACCAACCCAATATATTGGTAGGTTATTAGAACACATTTAAACAATTGAAGAGGAATTAAAGATTGGTTACTTCATCCCCCATTTTCCATGTTCTATTTGTGTGAGTTGACACTGCCCTGAGAGGTCCCATAAACAATTAGACCCTTCACAGCTGGAATGCGGGCCAACAGCCAACCCCCCAGCAAGGAAGTGGCCTGGCATTTACGACCTCTTAGGCTCTCCTTAACTCACCAATTGCTGTAATTCTCTCTTCTTAGGGAACACACCTAGACACCATAATCTATATATATTTTCTTCCCCAATATCTGAGAATACATCTCGCACACCCATAATTAACCAAACAGACACATGGTGTAAGAGGTATGGTACGCACACACGCACACACGCACACCTACCTTAGTTACGTAATCAAGAATGGTGGTCCCTTATTGGCCGGTAGACAACACAGACATACCCAGCCGATCGCAGTACTTGCGCACCCTGCTTGCACAAGTAACAATTAACTTTGATTTTGTGGGTCTAATGATGCATTGCATGCCACAGCCTCAGGTGTTTCACCAAATCAAAGATTAGTAGCTACTGTCAGAAGAGCCCAAATTAGTGTAAAATTCCCTCTTCTACTGCAGTTTTAGCCTTCAAGAGATTGATTCTAGCATTAATTCTAAATTGGGACAACACTAATGGTTCATTTATACTACTATGGTCTACAATCTACAAACTCACAACGCTTCACATCATGACATGTGAGCTTGTAGATGTGATATAATTTTTGGCAGGCTCAGGCTGCACAGCCAAACCGCAAAGGGAGGGGCCTTCCAAAGTACAGAGTATTAGGCGGAGGCATTTGAAAATTGTGGGAGCCAACATGCCAGAGACTACCAACTTGATAACACTCCATAACATACCAGAGGTTAGCACTCCAAAAACAACTGGGTATATGAAAACATCGTGGGGTGCCAGGTTTGTTGTTCTAAGTAAAAAAGAAAAAAAGGTATCGGCCGATAAAAATAGATAAAATAAAAATCGGTGATCGGGATCGTCCCCCAAAAACATGATCGGACCACCCCTAATTTTAAAGTCTCTAGCATTGACGTTGTTCATTAATGTTATCGCCGTATATACCATTTATTGCAAAGCTATGGAAATACGCTTGCATTGTCGCCCCTTGACTTCTCTGCGCGTACAGAAAAAAAAACTCAAGGTCTCATTGAAAATGAATTACTAGGTTAGTTGCTGCTCGTTTGAAAGGACCTTAAGCTGAACATTCTTTTTCCTTTAACAAAGTAATTTAATTTGTAAACGTTAATCGTTTTTTGTGAGTGAGAGCCCCTGCATACGCTTCACAGAATAAGTCACCTATTCAACACCAAGACAGTATATTTATAAGTGGGACTGTGGCAGCATTCTATCCGTATTATTTGCTGGTGTTGGTGACAGCCTAGGAGGATTTGGGTCCCTTCCTTTGGTAACAGTTGGAGCTTTTTAATGAGGTACCGGTCCATCGCAGAAGCCAACTTCACTGCAGCTGCAGGTGCAAAATGTACCTCTGCCAGGTATTGCAACAGCAGCACTGTTGGTACTGTATGTATGCGTGTGGGTGTTGTGTGGGTGTTGCCCCTCGATCATGTTTTTTAGTAGCATTCTGAGATAATGTAATGGATTATATTTTTGCCCTATGCCCCCCACTAATCTTTCAGTAGACATCGCTCAAAAGGTCTGCCAGAGCAGTAAATGTTAGTGACACATCCATTAAACCACTTTGGGATCACTGACAATCTTTGACTTTGACTTTTATAAGCATCGAGAGCTGAGGGTCTTGTTCTTTCAGAAAAATCTGACCTGTCTGAAGTGAGTGGTGCTGTACTGTAATCGTTCTGTAGTACTGTACTGTACTGTACTGTACTAGGCCTCCTCCCTGGTGTGTGTGTGTGTGTGTGTGTGTGTGTGTGTGTGTGTGTGTGTGTGTGTGTGTGTGTGTGTGTGTGTGTGTGTGTGTGTGTGTGTGTGTGTGTGTGTGTGTGTGTGTGTGTGTGCGCGCGCGTGCGTGCGTGTGTTTAGTTTAGTTTAGTTTAGTTTAGTTTAGTTTAGTTTAGTTTAGTTTAGTTTAGTTTAGTTTATTAAGGATCCCCATTACTGCACCGTAGTGGAGACTATTGTTCCTGGGGTCCAGACTATTCTTCCTGGGGTCCAGTGTGTGTGTGTGTGTGTGTGTGTGTGTGTGTGTGTGTGTGTGTGTGTGTGTGTGTGTGTGTGTGTGTGTGTGTGTGTGTGTGTGTGTGTGTGTGTGTGTGTGTGTGTGTGTGTGTGTGTGTGTGTGTGTGTGTGTGTGTGTTAAGCTGCGCAACGTTGACACTTGGTGGTGAACAAACGCTATAATGCTATTTATAGACGGACAGACCCAGAGACAGACCCAGCCAGGGACACATGCATTGGAGTGGCTGCACCACTCAAAAAGTGCTTCAGTCAGTGTGTGTAGTCGATGTGTGTGTGTGTGTGTGTGTGTGTGTGTGCGTGCGTGCGTGCGTGCGTGCGTGCGTGCGTGCGTGCGTGCGTGCGTGCGTGTGTCTGTTCTCTGCCGAGGTCAAGAGCTGCATCTAAATAAGATGGGTGCCAATTAAAAGCTCCCCGCATCGCAAGTCCTACATGCCACAAATTCAGTTAACCCCCTGGATCTCTGGTGACGGGTAGATTTGTGTTTACACGTCTCCGCTGCCACGCCTCTCCCTCAGCTTTCTCTGCGTGATATTAAAACAACCAACCACACACACACACACACACACACACACACACACACACACACACACACACACACACACACACACACACACACACACACACACACACACACACACACACACACACACACACACACACACACACACACACACACACACACACACGCTTTGCTCTGTTTCCATGGAAATCTGCCGGAGGAAAATGTTGGCGTCTATACACTCCCAACCTTGAAGGTAACTTGTGGAGTGTTGAGATGGAGTACGGTGGAAGTAAAGCTGTTACAAAGCTAACAGAACGGCCTTCCGTTGACACAAAGAACAATTTGTTTGCCGTCTGGGCAGAAACCGTGTATCTCCAAATGTGTTCTTTATTTATTTTGTACTTCATCATAGAGGGTGTCACACAAAAGTAGTGATATTAGCAGATCTACAAGATCACAAGGCGTGTAGATCAGCTAATCACTATTTTAAATTGTTATGTTTTAATAGGAATGGGTTTGGACTCACAAGGTTTCCAGACAAAATATTTGTTCATCCCTAAATTCCGTTGGCTCCTCATCATTGACTAATACATTTTTATGATTGAACTGCAAAATTGGCACTAAAAAAGGTCACCGTTTGTGCACTGCTGTAAAGTAAGTACAGCCAATAACTGCTGTAATGGCAGCCAATCCAGATGTTCTCGGTAGTTCTTCTTTGGCAAGAAAAAATCTCTTGTACTAAGAGAGCCGATGTGCTTATCCTAGAAGTGGAACATAAAGACATTCCTTTATAGTTTTATAAAGAGCTTTTCGTAGTGCTCATACAGTATTTGTTTTTATTATTTCTTTTGAATTTTTTTTATTCATTTTTAACTTTATATCTCTTCCAGTATGTTGTTTTGTTCCTCCTGAAATATTTACGGCATCTTGTTTGGTAAGCACGCTCTGTGGCCTTGATTTGATTAAGTGTTTCATGCAGAAACAGTCCAGAATGGAAAGAAGTATAAATATGTATCAAATAAATACTTGTGCAATCTCTGCAATGTTGAAGAAATCCAAAATTAGCTTCTTGTGGTTTTATGTGGAATTTATGATTGTTTTATATCCCGTGTCAGTAGAACAAAACATTTCGACTACAGTACACCTTTTAACCTTTATATTTATATTTAGCATCACAGATTATTTTTTACTAAACATGTAATTTATTCTGAGCTTATAATGCATTTACATAGATTAATATGAATACTGATAATAACCTGGAACAAGAATAATATTTCTGTGACCAAAAATAAAGCCAAAGAAATCCCCCAAACGAATTAAAGCATGGAGCAGATTATTACCGTGGGTTTTAGTCACGCCTCACTAACAGTTTCTTCTTGCCAATTGTCATCATTAGAACGCAGTTTATTTTGTGGGGACACATAAAACAAGAAAAAGAAAACCCCTTATGAAGAGGCTTCTTTTGGGCCACTTTTATAAGATAATTAATTCATTAACCAAACTAATTTTGGCATGGTTACCAAAGTTGCACAGCACACCAGTCTTTGCGAGGTGCCATCCAACGGATTAAACATTAAATAATAAAGGAATATATCCGCATATCCGCACATCCGCGCAGTGTAGCTGCCGATGCCAATAGTTTATTGTTGACACCGAGGCTGGAGACGATCCGTTTCGCTAGCCTTCTTTCAAATTGTCATAATAGGGATATAATAATATAAAAAAGTATATATATTATACATTTTAAGGCATATTTTAACATAGCAAAAACAGCCGATCTACAACTACTTGTAGATCAGCATTTTTCGATACGTTTGCGTATAAAATAAGACTTAAGGTGGACGACTTCACTTCACCCATTTTCAAACTATCTTCATATAATCGGTCCTCACTAACGCTGATGAGAAACTGGTATAAACCCGCCTACCAGTGACATCATCGTTATTTAGTTGTTGTTTTTTTAACACAAGAACAATGGCTTCCATTATACTATAGCATGACAACTTTCCAGGAATAGAAAGCCTGCCGTTTCTATTAGCTTGGATTTCCCATCAATGATGTCACCGTTAGACCGAGTAGACAAAAATGGTACCATATAATATTGTTCACAGAGAAGATTGTGTGCACATGGTATATTTAGGCCAGGTGTTTGACATCAATAACCTGACTTCGCCAGATTGAAGAAGCTTGCTTCACACTTTCACAAGCTACTTCCATCTGAGATCTCTGTAGTCTGATAGCATTAGGTTTAACACAAAAACTAACTATCATGTCAGATGTATAGGTCATGTCTTCGCTTGCTTCCAAGAATAGAAGACGATTTTCCAATTTTAAGGCAATAGGAAATAGAATTGCAACAGACGCTTCTCAATGCCGCCACACCTGGTCTCGCAAAGATCCAGCCCGTAGCTGCCGCTGATTGGTACGCCTTGGCGTGGGTCAACGCCAATCCCTGCGCAATCCCAGATGGAGGCTATGTTGTGAATTTGTGAACTCAGAGTCAGGTTAGGACATCAAGGCATCAAGGTGATAATCAAGGAGAAGATACAGTAAAACTTCCTCCACACTGTTCCTAAGCTGAAAAACGTACTTTTAATGCGCAACGTTTCGACCTTGTAGATCTTCAAGGACCGAAACGTTGGATCTTAAAAACAGTGTGCGGATGTTTTATCTTCCCCATATTATATTGAGCATTACTGAGGACCAAATATATGAAGATAGGTTGAAAATGGGTGAAGTCATCCTTTAAGCACTGACTTGATGTTGACGAGACACCCAACATTCATGGCAACTCACCACAGTAGAAAAACAAAAATAAATACTGCCATGGATGGACCCACATGACAAACAACCCCTTCGCCATGATGCTCAGGATTTTATCTGCATGGTCCCAATATTGATGTCGTCGGCAAGAATTATGAGCCGAACCAATGTTTAATTTATCTATTATGAAAAGGTGAGCAGATTTAATGTGCTGGTAGTGGGGGAGGTTGTTGTAAGATCCGCGGTTCCCCGCCCCCCCCCTCCTCCTGTGAATTCCAACTAATAAGAGCACGTGAGATCAAGGATTTATGGTTCTGTCCAATTGTTGACCTTCATATGGGGTCAGGGGTCGCGAGGCGAAGCTTGCGTGGCATCATGAATAAGATATAATTTATGTGCTGCACTAATCACTCTATCAACTCTACCCCACCCGCCCCACCCGCCCTCAGGTGCTGTAAATTGGCTACGAGGCAGCTCAGAGTTAAATTTAGTAATAGGTCACAGGGATTACGGTGACAAAGTGGGTTCCGTTGTGGTGGTTGAACGGGTTTCATTTGATTGGATAACTTTACAGGTTCAGACTAGAGCTCCACTTGATCCATCTGTATCCTCATCCTGACAATTCCCATCCATTATGTTGAATGATAGTTATTATGTTATTCGGGTCGCTACTAGTACTTTCGCCAGTCCCATACTGGAACACAGGGTTGACGGTTCAATTAGATGGGGATTTTGATAATACCTGCCCCACCCCCTCTATGGACGGTGGGGATACAGTATAATTAGCATCTCTGCTTCTGGTCTACTAGATAATGCATTTCCTGTTGGGGTCTGTCTTGATACGTTTGAAATTTATGTTTGATGATATCAAATGCATGATAACCACATTAATGCTTGTTGCTTGCGTCCTTTGGGGCAAATTATTGGTCAATCAATAGATCACATTGTGTGTTATGAGCTTTTAGGACAACAATGGAAACAAGTCCTTATGCCTTTTTGTGTTATCCTTTTAACAATCATTGTAAAATAGTACCACTGTACTGTTTAAAAACCGTTAATAAAGCATTCAATCAATCAATCAATTAGATTGGCTATTTTGACTATTTGTCCTATTGGGTGGTTAAGAAAATATCCTCCACTTGTTTTTTTTCCCTATTTTTCCACCCAAAACCCGGTTTCTCCGTTAGGTTCTCCTATAAAGACTAGACTCGTCTTTAGGTGTGGAAGACTCGTCTTTAGTATTGAAACGCTGTCAGTGTTCAAACTAAAAGTCAACCTGAGTGAGTGAACGTGGGGAGGTGGGGGAGGGAGGAAGAGAATCTCCAGGCCTGTAAGTCGTCATGTAAACAGTAGCAGGGTGACAGTATTTCAACAACTATTATAGATATAGCCTTTTAGGAGGCTCTGCCAGCAGTAAGCCGTCAGCCCAGAGCAATCAATTGCCTATCCCCGGCTCTGCTCGCGGTGTCACACATCCAGCCATCAAACTTGTGGTATACGTTGTTCCCTCAGCCTCTCCTATACCCACCACACCCCACCTGGCAGGCTTTCACCCCCAGCAACTGCTGAATGCCTCAATGCCATTTATCTCCCAATATAACAACCTGAGACTAGGCTTAAGAGCATAATACCTCTGTTCTCAAGCATTTTCCTCTCTGATGAACCAGCACACACACTAGAAGCCAGGGCTCCCTATTCCCATGAACAACCAGGCTGAGAAGCATTTGTACTGTCAGTGGGGGATTTTTCTAGAATAGATGGTGGTAGGAGGGTGTGGTAAAATATATCACAACATATGCGGACCACGCCCATCTTGCCAGCAAGGTGGCAACTAGGTGCAATTTCCCAAATCCAAATAGAAAAGTCCTATCTGACTGTATTAAACAACGTCAAACTCACCAACATTGCAGCTGTACAAAAAGCTTGAATTATCCTCTTTCTATCTGCAAAGTGTTTGTTTAGGCTAATAAAAATCCACCGTAGACATGACTATGAGCTACTTCCTTGCAGATGATCATTGTTCAAGTGTGAGTTTGCTAGCGCTCGTTATCAGTAAAGCAACCTCCTGCATCACGTGCAAATTCAAAACAGGTGGTACGCAGGTCTGTTGAGTGATATCTAACGAGCACTTCCAAACTCCAACACCAAGAAATCACCTGCAAACACTTGAAAAAAAAGTTCAAGCTTTTCATACAGCTGTAATGTTGGTGAGTTTGACGTTGTTTAATATAATCAGGTTAGGACTTTTCTATTTGGATGAATGTCAATGGGAAATTGAACCTAGTTACCACCTTCCTGGCAAGATGGACACAGTCTGCATATGGTCAATAGATGGTATGCACATTGCACATGCATAAAGTGAGTGGCAAATCAAGTTGCAAAGTGAGTTTACGTTGTTTAACGTTGTTTAATGCAATCAGATTTTCTGTTTGGATGTATGGGCTGTTAAGGCCAGAAAGTCGTTTTTTTGCCACCCAGTAGGCATTCCCGCATAATTTCCAGGATATATGATGATGTCACGCGCATACCCTCTATCTATATCATTAAGATATCATATCCATAAATTGCCCAGCCCCAGTTCGGGGTCAGTCACTTGGATGTGTTGAATGACTATTTATGAAAGTTAGTTCTCCTCACAACACGTTGTGTCATTGCGAACTGCCCTGCCAATTCCACCCACTCCTGCACTTAAATTCTAGCCTTGACCAGAACAGAAATGTTATAAGTCCTCCCATAGCTAGAGGATGGCATAATATTATTGTTAATAATCATTGTTTCAGATTGTTACTGTGTCCTCATGCCCCGCCTTGGAGACAGTGGCAGCAGAGCAAAGTGGGTTTGATGTGTGTTGGCGTTGCAGAAGCCCCACTAATGATGTGTGCACCCTTTCAAGCCCTCTCCACAGTCCACACACAGCTCTCTCCCCATAAACACTGACAGTATGAATATTCAGAGGCCTTTGTCAGCAAAGGAGAGGATGTTCAGGACCGAGGCATGAGGAGGAGGACAACCGAGGACAAGGTCAATGAGTCAATTCCACTGTTCAGTCACGTCCTGGTGTCAGCTAAATTACCAACGAGAATGCCAGCAAAACAAAGTGCATAACATACAGTACTTCTCCCTCTCTCTCTCTCTCTCTCTCTCTCTCTCTCTGAAAGCATCCGTGTCATTTTAGATTTATTTAGCTATTACAAAATAGCAGATATACAAGCTCATAGCTATAAACTTGTAGCTCTGCTATTTTTTAAAAATCATAGAACTCTTTGAATATATTTATTTTTTCTTTTTTTCCCCTTTTTTTTAAAGCAAACATTTTCAACTCAAATCTTTGCTTCTAGAGGTCCCTGGAACTAAATATTTTGAGATGGTAAATGGACTGCATGTATAGCGCTTTACATTACAATGTACATCACATTCAACAATTCACACAACGAATGATATGGTGGAATAAACCATGCAAGGCACCAACCTGCTCATCAGGAGCACTTTGCCAGGAGGAGCTGAGAATCAAACCGGGGACCATAGGTTTCCAAGACCTCTACCTACTGAGCCACTGCCGAAATGGAGGTCGGAGGTGGCCAAACACATAATTTTGGGGGTCCCTGACATGAAAAAGTGTGAACACCACTGACATAGCAACATACGTTTTTTCAGAAAACTGTTTTAGAAGACAATAAGACATTTTTAGAATCGGGTCTCAGATCTTAAAGGGGTTAACGTGAGGGAATGTGTGAGGTACATTTGTGAGGTACATTGGTGCAAAAAAAAAAAAGACCTTGTACCAGAGCTCCAAGAGATTAAACCTCTGTTAACAATTCATCACTGCATCACAACACGACAGTGAAAATCAATAGCATTAATACTTACCCTGAATGGAATTGACTGACTGTGAAATTGCAATCAAACAGCAAATATTAGCCGTGACCAAACACGTACTACAGAGATAAATGATGTTTACGAAAACGAAACAAAATTAGATTCAGTTTAATCTCATTACATTACTTGGAATTATTGTCTGTCGAGAAATGCAGAAAGGGCTGATTTAATCAGAAGTCACTTTGTTTCACAAAAAAAATAAATTGCATTTTTCTGATGCAGGCAAATGTTAATCCTACAGTATAACTTGTGTTTTTAGATTGGTGAAGATTGGTGGAGAGTCGGGTCATATTCATTTCTAACACACCTTCGACCTATCTGGTGAACAATAGCAGCGCTAAGCGCTTCACAGAGCAGCTGAGGGGATTGAGGTGGGGATAAAACAAGAGAACAAACCCTTTGTATTTACTTTGTTTGTTATCCAGACTGATTCAGATTGCTCAGCAATCAGACAGAATAGTCTCACTAAGGACTGGCTACATAGTGAAACTTGCTGTGTTAATTAATCCATTTGAGTCAGGAGCACTCTTTATTATAGCAACGGAATACAGTCTACATTGCATTGGTGTGAACTGGCCTTAATGATGTATCCTAAGTAGCAAGACATTTAAAGTCATGCCAACTTGAATGCATTTTAATATTAAAGCCATAGAACATTCATTGAATTCAGTTTAGAGCCGTGCGCACATGAATTTCAGTTTAAATGTTTTGAGAAAATGCAAGACTCTGAACTACAGTATAATGTGGAGGCTGGGGTGGTGGAGGCAGCAGCAGCGTGTGGCAGCAATTGAAAAGCATTGTAGGAGGGCGCTGTATTTAACAGACCGCCTCGTTGAGGGAATGAGGTGTGATTGGTGTGTAGAAAAGCGTATCTGATTGAAAACAATCAGCAGACTGACAGCTGATTACAGCTGAGGCGTATTTGACTCCCGTGCCCTGCATGAACAAACGTGATCCTTCATTGTAACTCTTACAAATGTAACCAAATGAACCCAGAAGGGACCATAATAACGCTGAGGATTTCACAGTGTACTTTGAGTTAAGGTATCCATCTATAAAGTCCAGGGATGTCTGTGTGACTGGCCCTGTTTTTGCCCAAATATGGAGACTCTTGATGCCAGTACTGCCATCATAGACTGCTCTCCAAGTAGCCCGTCTGGGAAGCCAAAGCCCCTAAACCACTCCCCTGTACAAATTTGGCTGCTCACTGCTACTAGTTTTTATAGGATGGGTAAAGGACAAATTTCACATACGGGTATATGCAAATATACAGTGACAAAAACAGTGTACTCGGACAACAGACACTGCACTAAGTATTCTGAACGAATGGGCCTATCGCCACACAGTATCAACAGTCATCTACGTCTGTGACAACATCTTAACAACCTCCTAACGAAAAACAACTCCACGTGGGATCTAATTAGACCTGTGGAGATTTCAATTACCACCTCGATGGGGTTTGTTGGATCAATATCAAAGCGCGTATCTTGGCGGGGATGGCCGAGGCCTAGCAGCGCGGGAGGGAGATGGGGGATGTGTGGCCTCATAACACTCAACGCAGAGAGAGGCTATCGCTCCCGTTGTTCTTGTAGCCTATGTTTTCACGGGGTTCAGTGGTGGCCGGCGTGTGTGTGTTGTGATAAATATTCATGGATTTTATATTTACCAATGTAAACTGACATCAAAGATTCACGGTCCTACGCGGGCTATCATTAGGGTTAGGGGATCAAATGGTGCAGGAGCGAGCCCCGAACAAGATTAGAAAATGTCAAGCGCCAGTGCCGCTGTGCGCCACCCACCCTTGTGTCTCCTCCACTAGAACGGAGGATAATAAATTCTACATGTAGAGAGGGCCAGACACAAACCTTACCCAACACACACACCACTCTCTGGTGCATACTAAACTAAAAAGAACATTGAAACATATCACGGTGGTACAGTGTCTCCCCTCCGACTGTGCTGTTGTGTTTTAAGCTGGAGACGCTGCAAGATCTCATCACTTAGGCAAGGTTGTGGCCCTATACCATCTTCCTGCCCCACCCCACTCCCACCCATCCCTCAATTCATCCTCCCCACCCCATCTCTCCAGGTTCCTATCAATTCCGGCCTCAAATTGGAAGTGACAGGCCACTCAGGCAGAGGTGTACGCCTGCCACCATCAGCGGTCGTGGAGCCCGAGCTTCCAGGCTGTCACTCTGATTACACATCAGTGGGGATGTGGGGGTGAGTGGGTGGGGGGGGGCGGGGTGGTTATGGGGGTCCATGGGGGATAACGGGAAGGGGAGAGGGTGGTAGTGGGGGAGTGGGAAAAGGAGATGTCCAGCCAGCTGGAAGACAGACCACTAAAGACACATCTGGGCTGTCCTGCCGGCTAACATCTGCCAGAGCACAAGCCACCTGTCCTTCCTGCAGTCCTCTGATGGCTGCTGCCGCCCGCCACCAAAACCAATCTATCTGTCACTGGAGCTCTCTCTCCCTCTCTCCCTCCTTCCACCACTAATGACTGTAGGCTGTGGCTCTCATCTTTATTTTTCCAACTCTTTCTCACTCCCCGTCTCTCCTTTCCATCTCCCTCTCTCACTCTCTGTCTTAAGTCGTTACTGTTCACTTGCTCTCGTTCCCTCAAAAATAGAACAGACCCCCCCCCCCCCTCTCTCTCTCTTCCTCCTTCTATTCATTCCTATCTCCCTTCCTCTGCATCTCCCCCCTCTGTGCTTACTACTACTGGCAGCACAAGTCATTTACCAATACTTTCCATGCTTGTGGCAGCTCATTACGCAGATAGAGCTACCTGTCTGTCCCCCCTGTGTACCAAACAGCGCATCAAAAGAAGTGTCAGTGCTCAGTGGTGGGCAAGCTAGCTGATAGGAAGCGTTAAATTGCATCAATGTTTATTTTTTTCTGTCTTGCCAGTTATCTTGCACAGCAATAAACTAAAAACATGTTTACTTATAAAGTGCTTTTTTCCCTCTCTCCTCTCCTTCTCTCCCTGTGCAGGCGTGAAGCTCGGGGGCACCCCGCGGCAGTCCAGAGAGGTGAGTGTTTGCTCCATTTATCCCCCCAAAACAAACATGTGTGCCAACAGTAACACCCCTTATCAGTTTACACAGGGGTTCCCAAAATTTCCATGCCAAGGACCACCAAATAGTGGGGATATATTTAAAGAAAGTGTGAACTGTGAAAAAAGAAATTAGCCGATCTACAAGCTCACAATGTGGCGCGTTGTGATGCGTTGTGAGTTCGATCTGCTATACGTTCGCATTATAATGTTCCTTTTTCCCTCTTCTTTACAATTGGCTCCCCTGGCAGGCCCCACTTTGAAAAGCTGCATGTGTGCCTTATCAGTTTTAACAGTCACTGATACAGTCCCCAGTCAGACTGCTACCCCTCAGCCCAGGCTGATAGCATCAGTGTGCAGAGAGAGGCCAAGCCTTCCCATCGTATAGACTCAGCATGCCCAGAGATACAGGCGGACTAATGGCCACGGTCAAACGCCAGCCTCGCCCTTAGTCTTTCCACATCCCTGGAAAGGAAAGGGCATGGAGGCATGGCGTGTGGGGGAGGAAGGCCTGTTTGTAGGATTAAATACTGCGTTTCTGCCTGGCATCGGTGATGCAGCGTCTGAAGGATGGAAGAGGGAGAGAGAGGTGGGGAGGGGAGCAAAAGCATCACTCTAAAGGCTCACGCATACTCCCGTTTTTACTAGGTGATAACCTAATTCACCACGGTGGTTGGGAAAACTACAACATGACATCACTGAGCCGCGGTGGAAAGCGACTCACTGCCCACCTCTCTGTTTTTACTAACCACCGCGGTGGTTAGGTTATCCCAACTTAAAACCATATATTTTCAAAGTAGGGGCCCAGTTTAACCACTTTCACCTAGCGTCTCGATTGTGGGCATGTCATTAGTGTAACAAAATTAATAAAAAAAGATTCAAACATCGCAAAGCACTTTGGCTATTTTTGCTATTTTGGGGATTTCTAAAAAGCCATTTTCGGAACACAGTGGCTGCAGCCAGAGGCTATAGCTATTTCAGGGTCCTTGGCATGGAAAGGTTTGGGAACCCAAGCGCTACAGCTACACTCTCTGCCAAGAGGCCACGAACTCGGTTGCTACAGTATGTCAGGCACGTCTCCAAGCCGACCCTAGATCACTCGTCTGCTCTGTGAGAATGTACAAATGGAACCAAATGGGACCCTTACAGTAGTAGCTTACGTTTTCGTTTTCGTGGACCCCCGAATATTTTTCATATATATATATATATATATAGATATATATATATAGATATATATATAGATATGGCCATAGACATATGGCCATAGACCCCCATCTGAAAAGTGCCAGGGACCATCAAGGAAGAGAAAGAAGATCTGCACACTAGTTTATCGAGCTCCGAGATGTTCTTTCTCTTCCTTGATGTTTGCCTTGATGCCTGACATCCAGCACCTGGCCTAAATATAGGCATTGAGATGTGCACACAATCTTCTCTGTGATTTGTGCCAGGGACCCCCAGTAGATAAGACCCTCAGAAATAGCAGATGTATAAGCTCATTTAGCTGATATTTTCGTATAAAATATGGATAAAGTGGTTAAAATTATTGTGATTGCTGTATTAACACATTTGTCCAGGGACCCCCTGGACCTTCACCCCTAAGGACCCCTGTGGGTCCACGGGCCCCACTTTGAGATGCACCGCCTTACGAGTCCCTTTGGTTCCATGTTGTACCCTCTCATAGTTAACTGTCACCGAGGCGTTTACAATGTAGATTGCCGTCCCGGAGAAGATAAGAATCGTATCAAATGTGAGTCTGTGGCCTCAATGCAGATCAACCTGGGGGATTAAAAAAGGGCTTGATAATGACCGATTTAATAGAAGGGAGGATGGGAGGATGAGCCAAGATTCATGATGGTCTCATCACCTCGCCTGTTGTAAAACTGAAATTATACATCCAGTCCATTGGCTTTATTACACGATTAGGACTTCTAATTGAAATAAAATGTCACAATACACAGTGGCCCTGGGTGTCATCCGACGGCTATCAGGCAGTAGATGATTCTAATTTAGATTTTCCCATTAAGTGTTTATAATACATTTATATGGTATTACAGCTCCAGTTTATGGATGGGTCGTGGGTGTCATTGTGCGCAGTGCGTGACATTTCAGTTAGAAGCACAAGCAGAGTTCCAGTTTCAATCAGCAAGAGCTGATTTAAGGCAAAGACAAACACTGCCACCAAGTGGTCTGTTCATGCATTGCGGACCATCTGTCTGGACGTGCTGAATTACAGAGAATCGGGTGAATGGGTCCACCCTAACCAAGGACCTATAACCAAGGACACAATTCATTTGTACAATGAAGGAATACAGTCTAAAAGAAAAAAATAACATAATAGTTATATCTGTCTGTCTGTCTGCTGTCCGGGAACCCCCAGGGGTCCTTGGGCAGTTGGGGTTAAAATATGTTAATACAGCACACTCATTTTAACCACTTTATCCATGTATACGTTGGCTATTCAAAAATAACGTTATCTACAAGTTCACAGTGTGGCAAAAAGCTTGGACATCTGCAGTTTTTGAATAAAATTAAAAAAATCTTGATAGTACTGGAACATTTATAAATTAGTATTGGAACGTTTTGAATATTTTTTATATTTTTGGGGGGGTCCTTGGCACAAAACCTTTTCCGACGGGGTCCGCGGCCAATTCCATAATCACATGAGAACCACTGATCTACTGTATCTCTGTGTGTGCATGTCTGTTTAACGTTGTATGGTTTGTGCTCCAGACGCTATGCACTCAGGACAGAGAGGGCCCCAGGCCTCACCCAGAGGAGGGCCAGCTGAGAGCAGCAGAGGGCCTGCACAGCCCCATCCCTCCCATGCAGTTCCCGGACTTCGAGAGGAGCAGACGGCAGACGGCCACTCCCGGGTCTCGAGAGCACGACATGGGCTCCCTCCATGTCACCAAGCGCCACAGGAAGCTGCTGAAGACCAGCCCCATGTTGCTACAGCCGTCCAGCAACAACAACAACAACAACGCGTCTTCGTCTGTGGTTTCCTCTTCCTCCTCCTCTGCCTCGGGCTCCCTCCCGCCGGAAAGCTGGAGCAGACTCTCGGGCGCCCTGGAGGCGCGACAGCAGCTGATGAAGGAGATGTGCGCCAAGTACAAGAGCAGCATCTCCCGGACCATCACGCAGCACCACGTGGCCAACATCTTCGTGGAGGACAAATACAAGCTGTTGTACTGCCAGGTGCCCAAGGCGGGCTGCTCCAACTGGAAGAGGACCCTGATGGTGCTGGCAGGCCAGGCGCCCGACACCCGGAGCATCAAGCACGACACGGTCCACTATGGCAACCACCTCAAGAGGCTGGACGGCTTCGACCGCGACAGCATCATGCACCGCCTGGAGACCTACGCCAAGGTGGTGTTCGTCCGTGAGCCGCTGGAGAGGCTGGTGTCGGCCTACCGGGACAAGTTCGAGAACCCCAACAACTACTACCATTCGCTGTTCGGGAAGCCCATCATCTCCAAGTACAGGGCGAACGCGTCCCGGACGGCCCTCAGCACGGGCAGCGGCGTCACGTTCCAGGAATTTGTGCGCTACCTGCTGGACGTGCACCGGCCCGTGGGCATGGACATTCACTGGGAGCCCGCCAACCAGCTGTGCAACCCCTGCCTGCTGGACTACAACTTCATCGGCAAGTTTGAGAACATGGAGGAGGAGTCCAACTTCCTCCTGAGACGGACTGGGGCGCCACGCAACCTCACGCTGCCAAATTTCAAGGATAGGAACCCTGGCGCTGAGCGGACCTCTGTGCGCCTCACGCAGAAATACTTTGCACAGGTCAGCGCGTGGGAGCGCCAGCGGATCTACGACTTTTACTACATGGACTATCTGATGTTTAATTACTCCAAGCCTTTTAAAGATTTATACTAAACTGACTGAAGACTTTTCTTCAATTAAAAATCAACATTCCTCCATATTTACACCTCATGTCAACCATTCTAACCTGCACAGTACAGAGAGAAATACATAAAATCATAGGAATATATTTTGAAAGGCTAATTATGTCCAAGTATCTAGTCACAAAATGAGGTCCAAGTAAAGTATCTATTGTGAATTGTGTGGCGTGTTGAAGGGAAGCAAGTTTCCCTATATAGTCAGTGTGGAAAATGAGACACTAAATTTGAGATTGTGCCGAGGTCAAACGATCAATCAATTAATGGAATGCATCAGCCACTATGGTTGGCAGACTATTAGGTAATGTTGGAATCTAACAGTCACCTTCCTTTCCAACACAAAATGACCGATTATGGTTCCGTTGTAACACTGTAATACTTTCCTAAAATGTAATGTGCCTGTTGTTGATCCCCACATTGATTACATGGCAAGGTAATGTTGAAATGATTTAATTGTATGCCCCTAAATAGGCTTTATACCATGTTCCAACAGTAGGTGCAAATATAGTCATGTACAATCTACAGTATGTCTATATAATGTTACATACATATACATCAAATGGCCCAGGCCACTGATATTTTTAACAAATTGGATAAACAGCATTTTGTAAATGTGAAAACGTGCATCAACTATTTGAACCGTGGCTGGCATCAATATACCTCAATGTATCAGTGCATACTAAAACATAAATCCATGTGGTTTCAGTCTGCATATACTATAGTAACCTAATGAAGACACTATGTGTGTGTTTAAGTGTGAAGTGCTGCCCAGCTTGAATTTGTATTGCACTCAGTAGCCTTTTGTACCTCCAGATGTCCATAATTCAGTAGACATCTGGATACAGATTACTTGATGCTAGCAGGCTTCCTTTAGGCTTGTTGGCATTACAATCATTCCTTCTCGCTGTACTCTTTTTACAACGAAAAAAGAAATGGGAGACAGTCAGGTACAGTATATGACTAACATCATGACAGATTAACAAAACAAAAAAAATAGATAGTTTGCTTATAAAGTGATTATTACCCTATTTGTGTTTTTCCTCTCAAAAAGGACAAAGCCCTAGTTTTCCATGTTGATCTATTGAATCAGAAACCGTAAGTTCATCTGACCATCAGTTAACAAAAGCTATAGACTTGTCATACCCCATTACTCTTTATATATATCATAACCACCACACAGCACTGTCTTTTGCGCTTTTTCTGACACTGATGTGTAAAACTGTACTGTACATTGGGCATTCAGATGATATATTATATATTTTTCTATGTATTTCTATATGGCTATATCCAGTGATTCATTAATTGTTGATGTCATCAATTGAGTAATACCATGAGAGTATACGAACAAGAATTTTGTTAAAAAATGAGATAGCCATCATTTGAAAACAAAATCAAATAATGTACTTTAAAGATGATTGACAAAAGGGGGAGCTGCAGAGATGGTGTAGATAAACTTCACTTGGCCTTCTTTATCACAATGGCTAATAACAACATATACCCTCATAGCCTAATTCATACTTTCCACTGCCATGTCACACTTCAATGTATGAATCAAGAAAGCTATAGTATCTCCATTCACACTCACTCACAGAACCTCATTTAAATCATTTTAGATTTTAGCTTTTAGATGTACCTGTGCACTTGTACATCTGTGCTCGCGGGCACACACACACACACACACACACACACACACACACACACACACACACACACACACACACACACACACACACACACACACACACACACACACACACACACGTGCGCGCACGCACACACACACACGCACCTCTGAACAGGGTTCCTTTGTGAACAACTTAACAAGACTGTATCTTTCTATTTTTCTCAGCAATCAATAAGATGACACATAACCATTAGAACTATTAACTCCCATATAGATTTTGAGCAAACACAATTATGGTAGTATTCAGTTTGCTTTCACAGTGTCGGCCAGGTGGGAGTGGAGCTTCAAAGACAAAAATAATGCACATCCTCCTCAGTCTTTGGTGCTGAGCCAAAATGCAAACAGCAGAATCATGAAAACACCAAGGTGGCTCGCAGATGCCTTCTAACAGTTTTCTGAATAAACAGAACTCAAAGTGGTTCTCAACTATTTCATGACAAATTATATGCATTTCAATCTTTTTATTGAAAGTGATTTAAAACCGAGCCCAATACCCTTGTGAAGGCAAAGGTTGAGTGGAGTTTACTACAAAAGCAAAGTGGTACAGTGGTGGAAAAGGTACTGTAAGTAAAAGTACAAATACTGCAATGTAGAAATACTCAAATAAAAGTCCAGAATTCAAAATTTACTTGAGTAAAAGTACAAAGGTGTTGGCATCAAAATGTACTCAAAAGTACAAAAGTAAAAGTAGGCTACATTATACAGAATGTCCCATTTCACAAAAGTTTTCAAAAACATGAAAATAGCAGATCGGCCATTTTCAAATGGCCGAAATGTATATAGGGCTGAAGTGTATGTTTTTTAATAATAATCTAAATCTACAAAGTAACTAGTATCTAAAGTTTCAAATAATTGTAGTGGAGTAAAAGTACAATATTTTGATCTGAGATGTAGTAGAGTAGAAGTAAAAGTACTGAAATTCGAAATGCTCTTCACCACTGCTATTATAGCCACGCAAGCAAATGGTTTTGTAGAGTGGTGTATTATTTCCAATGGCGGATATCTCACATTGTAATGAAACTCCTCATATAATCAATATTTCATTCAACCTATTATTATTTTATTTTTTTCAAATGAACATATAATGCATATTATGGTATGATATTATGGTCATGATTTTTGACGGTATACTATGCTTTAAAGTGATGGCTATTCTATGAAAACTATCAGTGTAGTGCGTTGGCTTTGCAAAAGAACAATATACTGTATTCCTTGTTCAGGAGATGTTGAGAGTTCAAACTCTCACCACAAAAAGCTCTCGCATAATTACAGTTAGAGCTGTCACTATCATGACATTTCACTTGACGATTAATTGTCACAAACGATTGCGCTTAACGATTTAATTGTGTTTTTGTCATTGAACATTGGAACACATCCATAGAAAATACACTTCTATTTGGCTTTGAGGCTTCATAAAAAAACTTGTTGACATATTTAATAACTTTCCACTTTCAAATGTTTTAAAACAATAGTGGAGCTTACGTTGTGTAAGCTTGTAGAACGGCTATTTCCACCATTTTCTTATATTTGAAAATGTATGGACATTTTTCAACATGGGAACAATGTTGACGATTATGCAAACTATGGGATTATCTCAAATAATTGCTATTAGGCGATTATGTAATAATTGTGACAGACCTTGCATGTTTGCTGCCCTACAAAGCCAAAGAGCAGTAACTACATCACTACAGTACAGTAGTGAAACTGAGAAGAAATATTAACGGACTACAATGTTTATCTCCTGTCATGTTACTCGTACAGAAGTCGATAAGTGTATTATTTAGCAGTATTTATGGGTAGTTTGCTGATGACATATAAACCCTGATCACAAACTTTGATCTTTTAAAATCATGTAGCTGCTGCCGTTTGCCCCTGTATGAGTGTTGCTCGTATGCAGTACATCCTCGGTGTTCATTTAACTCCCAAGAGACCCTTACAGGTCCATTTGTACACATCTGAGTTAAATCAAGACTAATGGATTTTTACGATGTACAAAACACTCCACCCCCCCACTCCCTGCTAATTGAAGTCTATCGTTGGTATATGGAAAGTACAAAGATATATCAGAAAAATATACACATAAATATATTTATGGTAACAAGTGAATGTATAACTGTTTTATTATTGGTGCAAAAGTGTATAAAATACGATCTCAAGCCCTTTGCCTTATTTCACACTGCCAATCAAATGGTGTATTTCAGGAAGACATTCTTCAGGTGGTTGATTTTCTTTCTGATGAGTGTCTAACAAATAAATTGTCTTTAGCATTTTTCCATGTGCGTCTTTAATTTCTCAGATGTTTATTGGAAGTTTGCCTGTGATCCAGTGCTTTTTACTGTTATTCCAACTCATGAGAATACTGATAACATGTTTATTTGAAAGGAATACTGCATACAAAACAGTGTTTGATTTAGTCTTAGTCTTCTGAATAACACACCATTTAGTCCTATTTAATCTTCTGAAGAAATCTTAGTCTTTTATAGTCTTAGTCAACAAAATGAACACTGTGCAAAGGTTTAAGGCACTTTAGATGTTTCACAATAACATTGGTTATTTTAGCATGTTGATAGGATTCCTTCTTTTCGCAAGCTCCTTACCCCTTGGCTTTAACCCTGGCCGGAACTCTGGGCTTCAATCCCGGGTGTTGCTGTACATGATGAGCACAGCAACATCATTCATTTACAAGGTGGTGATCCTGCATCAGCAAAGTCTCTCAGACACTAGACAGACAGAATACCAGCGAACTTTAACCATATTTTATACTTTGTCGATTCAAGAATAGCAGGGAAAATAGTTTTGGAAATATTGAATATATAATTCAAATATTTGCCTCTAGAGGTCCCTAGCACAAAATAGATGCCAAATACATATCAATTTGGGGATAGGCCTACTTGACATGATACAACAAGCTGACCAACGCCGTACAGTAGTGCCCCACGCCAAAACTCGAAAAATATAAATCAGGCTTTATTAGCTTCAATTTGAAGATATCCCACAGCGCCATTAGCAAAGAAAGGCACCTCAAAGCAGGTTTGGGGCTAGCTCTGGTCCAAAGCCTACTACTGCTTCTATGATTCTGCCCTGCAGTATAAGGCTATGGGACTTTCGGTTTTAAATCTCAAATCGAAATCAGACCAAATGGAAATCTCACAAACGTTTGACCTACTCACCAATACAAAGACAGGTTGTGTCAATAGAAAGCCTACTTTCCTTAGTGGACGCACTCTGAGCCCCCCACCACACGTATAAACGGTACTTTTTGGCCAAAAGGGGATTTTGTTTCCACCGGAAAAAAAATACTTTTAGTTACTCCAATGCGCCCTCTACCGATATTGCCCAGAGAACTGCCTCATAGAGAATATTTAAATCCCTTTCTGGCCAAAAAGTACCGTTTATACGTGTGGTGGGGGGCTCAGAGTGCGTCCACTAAGGAAAGTAGGCTTTCTAATGACACCACCCGCCTTTGTTTTGGTGAGTAGCAAAAACGTTCTTTTAAAATACGCTAAAGAGGAGAGGCTGGTCTGATTTCGATTTGAGATTTAAAACCGAAAGTCCCATAGCCTTATACTGCAGGGCAGAATCGTAGAAGCAGTAGAAGGCTATGGACCAGAGCTAGTTTGGGGCTAGATTTCTGCAAATGGAGATGGGGATTTGGTCAGAATTTGTTGTCTCTTCTTATTGTACAGACTGATTCGTATGCATTATGCATGACCATCAGGGAAGCATGTGATCAATCCCAAACTCATCCATTTCAGAACTTAAGCCCTTCCGTGCCACATTCATTATGTGTCATGTGTCATGTCATCATTGGTGCTATCTCACATGAATTACCTTACATTTGCATAAATTCAGCCTTGTAGAATAATACTAGTGGAGAAGAGATGCAGTAGAACTTAAAGACAAGGCATTTTATGCTTGGTTGCGCTTGGGTGTTGCACTCTGAAAATAGCAGATCTACAACTACAAGCTCACAATGCATCACAGCGTTGTGATGTGAGCTTGTAGATTGGCTATTTTCAGCATGCAACCAAGTGTCAAATCAGCCATTAAGATGCCATCAAGGCCCGCCAAAATACATTTTTGTTGACAAAATAAACTGTATATTTAGTCGACTAAAATCATATATTTAGTCGACTAAAACTATACTAAAACATTTCAGATAACTAAAATGTGACTAAAACTAAATGGAATTTTATTCCAAAGACAGAAATTGCTGTAAAAATCAACACTGCTGTATATCAAGGTGGTCTTCCCTGTACTCTTACAGGGAAGACACTTTCACATATCAAAATGGCATTTATTTTTGGTTCCAACTAATGGATCACCCTCCATATGATTGCATCTTACACCGGTTATGTCTTTCTTGCATTTGATGCAGTTTTAGGATCACAAATTCTATAATACCATGATGAGTATAATCTAATGAATCTTGTTTAAAAAAAAATGATATTTATTCATCATTATTCATTTGCTTATACAAGCATTACTGACAGAAATCAAATCAAACTAGAAAAGTGTGGACCTTTCAGACATTAAACCCGTAAGGGCAGTAGAGCTGCCCTTACGCCCCGTCCGTTCCTCCACTCCTCTTGATTATTTTTTCCATGTTTATTTATATTAATTTCAATAACATTTATTTTGTTTAGTTCAACTCTTTTCCCCCTACATTTAAATGTATCCTTCATGGTTAGCTACTCCCTGATGTTCAATAAAAAGACATTTCAAAGACAAAAAGTTACCGGTATATGCGTAAATACACTTATAAGAATTTTGTCCGTTTTAGAAGCATTGGTACGGTGTAGGGAGGGAGTTGGCTCAGAACAGTGTGTTTTAGAAGCATTCGTACGGTGTAGGGAGGGAGTTGGCTCAGAACAGTGCGTTTTAGAAGCATTGGTACGGTGTAGGGAGGGAGTTGGCTCAGAACAGTGTGTTTCTGGCATAATAATAATTGCACACACACTCCCTGGATGCCAACAACGAACCTCTGCCCCAAATATTCCTCAACGGCCTGTTATAGCGCCACCATGAGGCCGATTTAGGCAAAACACATTTCTGTAGATAACTCGTACACATTTTATCTATACATCACACAATTCGGTATACACTATTCCATAGTCATGTGATCAACACGGATCTGCACAATTTCCCATCTTCCATCCTGATTGGCTATAGGCTTCCAAAGCTCAAATGATTAGTCCATTTCGAACAAAAGGCCACAAATCACAAACAGTGTCTAATTTCCATGAAATTATACACACACATTTCCACTAGGCCGAGGACGACATGCCACTATTTTTTTCCCAAATCAGCCTCACGGTGGCACTATAACAGGCCAATTCCTGTTGTAGGAGCCATTATGATGGTGCTATATTATTGGTTAGGTTGGTATATTATTTTTGAACACTTGGTGGCGGGCTTTAGATTTGACAGCACTGGGTGTGTATTTAGAGGGTCACTCAGGTGCACTAATCAGATCAGATAGGACACAGGACATGGTGGGAGCACACCGTTTCTTACCAGCAGCAACAGAACAGAGACAGACAAACTTCAACAATAACATCACTGGTATGTTCATGATTAAAACTGCTCACTTCTGCTCAATAAATACAACAAAACTGGACCTAAGACTGGACATTCATCTTTCATGTTTCTGTTAGTACTCTGCGTAGGATCACTCCCATCACCTGTGAAGTAACGTGCAAATATACATTGGAAGGGAAGGATTGCCGTTACATTCAAGTAAGAAACGACGCTCTACGAGTGAAAAGGACATCAAAAGAGCCACAAATGGACAGACATATTGTTTGTTTCACTGCCAACACCGATTGACAGGTGATTGGACACACCTGCAGCTCTATTGGGGTGAGTTGGTTTGGAAGCTGGCTTTGAATCAATGAGCAAACATGTCTAGTGGTGATGGAGATGCTCAGCCACAAGATGGTGACATTACACAGGATCCTGAAAAGGAAAAGAGTGTTAAACACAACTCTAAAGACTTTAAGTTATTTGAAAGGATAAGAGGCTTGAGTATTGGAAAGGCTACCAGCTTAAGAAAAGCTTTGAAAGAGCTTATGAAATCAAATGACAATTTCAATGAAGTAGAACAGAATTTGGATGAATTAATTGGTGTATGTGGTGAAGCAAAAGGAGGCCATGCATCATTGATGGTTTTACCAATGCCAGACGATGAACTTGAAAGACAAAAGCAGTGGTTTGACCCAACAATGTGTGTATTCAATGATTTCATACAAAGTGTACGATGCTGGCTATCTGAAAATGAACCACACATGCACGTCTCTGTTGAAAGGGAATCACAAATGCATGTCATTGCTGAAAGTGAAAGGTTGAGTGATGTGGATGCTGATGATATTGGACCCCATGACAGTGTATCAAATGTTTCAAAGTCCATACACAAATCCACTGCATCAAAAGCATCAACATCTTCATCTGCTCGCATTATGGCCCAGGCTGAAAAGGCAGCTCTCATGGAGCAGGTTGCTGGCTTACAGCAGAAACATCAAATTGAAGCACAAGAAGAACAGCTCAGAATGCAACAGGAAAAGTTGAGAAGAGAAAAAGAGCAGTTGGAAATGAAGACTCAGCTGGCAGCAGCCAATGCAAAAGCCCATGTTCTGGAGACGATGAGCTCAAGGAGCAGTTCAAGAGCGTCAAATAGAACGAACTCGGATGTGCAAAAAGGGGCTGCTGCTCAAAAGGAAAAGTCTACATTACACCCAAATACAAACGCATACTTACCTGGTCAAACTCAAAACAAAGGAAATGTGTCAAAGGAAACAAAGCCTCCCTCCCAGCCACAGGTTGTGAGGCCAAAACAAACCATTTATGAAAAATCTGCCAAAGCGCATTATACAACTCCTCTGACTCAATACTCTCTCCCCAGGCAAACTCCATCAATGCAATACCCTCTCCTCAGTCAAAATGTGCAAACTGAAAATGTACTGGGTCAAATGAAAAAAGGTGTTCAAGGTCATAATGTTCATACTTCACTCCCTGTTATAAACGTTGGTAATCAAGGTGATATTTACAATGTGTTGCAAAGACAGAATGACATAACAGCTCTACTGGTCAAACAGAACCTTTATTCCACTTTGCCACCCAGAGACATTCCAATTTATGATGGGGATCCATTACAATATGAAGGGTTTATCAGGGCATTTGAGAGTGCAATTGAGAAAAAGACAGATAATGATGGTGACTGTTTACATTTTTTGGAGCAATACACAAGAGGGCATCCAAAAGACCTGGTTCAAAGTTGCCAACATCTGCCTCCATCACAGGGCTACCAGAGAGCAAAGCAGCTGCTCAAGAAACATTTTGGAAACGAACATAAGATTGCCACGGCATACATGGAAAAGGCTTTTTCCTGGACAGAAATCAAACTGGATGATGTGAAAGGATTGCAAGCATTATCTCTCTTCCTCAGAGGCTGTTGCAATGCAATGGAAAACATTTCCTATATGGAGGAGATGAATGTTGTCTCTAACATGAGGACCATTATCATGAAGCTGCCATACAAGCTCAGAGAGAAATGGAGGGACAAGGCATGTGAGCTACAGGAGAGGCATGGATGTCGTGCTATGTTCCCAGACCTTGTCAACTTCATCGAGAGACAGGTGAAAATACTGTCTGACCCGCTTTTTGGAAACATCCAGGATTCTAAGCCCATCGCAAATCTCAAAACTTCAACCATCACTAAACCAAAAGGAGACATTCCAAGAAGAAGCAGTTTTGCAATAACAGTATCACCCATAGAAACGGCAGTGGAGTCAAATGGAGTAAAAACCAATGTATTCATCAGTTCTCATTCTTGTTTGTTCTGCAAAAAAGGTGGTCACACATTGGGTCGGTGTCCACAGATGATGAAGAAAAGCCACAGAGAGAAGATAGACTTCTTAAAGGAAAAAGGAGTCTGTTTTGGCTGTTTGAAAATAGCAGGACACCTAAGCATAAATTGCAAATTTCGTTTAACATGTGATACATGTAAAGGAAAACATCCTGAAATACTCCACATTAAACACAGAGAACAACGAATGGCAACAGAACAATCGCAACAGAACTCAACTGAAATCATCTCACCTCTCACATGTGGTCATATTGGGGCCGGTGATGAAACCTCCATCTTCTCCATTGTGCCAGTTCAAGTTAAGAGCCACAAGGGAAACGCAGTGTTGCAAACTTATGCATTTTTGGATCATGGAAGCACATCTACATTTTGCACCGAAGGCTTAATGAGAAGGCTGAACATTTCAGGAAAGAAAACCAATATTCATCTCCGTACAATGAATCAAGTGAAGCCTGAAACCAGCTACCATATCACCACTGGTTTGACAATAGCTAAGATGGACACAGATGACTTCATGCACCTGTCTGATGTGTTCACTTGTAAAAGCATGCCAGTTTCACAACACAACATCCCAAGACAACAGGACCTGTCACAATGGCCTTATTTGAACCATATCACAATACCTAAAATAGACTCTGGCATTGACCTCCTCATCGGCACAAATGCCTCAAAGGTACTGGAACCTTTGGAGGTGGTCCACAGCCAGGCGGAAGGACCTTACGCTGTGAGGACCCTACTGGGGTGGGTCATCTATGGTCCCTTAAGAGGAGACGACACCATCAGGAATGAGACTGGCTGCCCTGCTATTGATGTCAATCAAATCTCCATCTTGAAAAACAGTAATTCTCAGACCCATCCAACTCTACAGTACAAACAACTGAAACATGACCACAGACAGCTAACCAAACACAGGAAAGTTACAAGGAGAGACAACTACAGGACCTACACTGAACCACCTCCATCCAAGGAACCCAAGATGCCAGCTAAGGCTCGCAAACCACCTCGGACAGAGATGTACCATGGAAACACAGACCCATGCAGGGATGACTCTGGTCTTCAACACATACATTACAACATGCACACACAACACAGGCTATGCACTGGAACCCCTGGTCATAGAAAAACTAAAAGATTGAAAGACTAAAGAACTTTGAATGCACCACAAAAGGCTCCAAGAGACTTAAAGTTTAAAGAACATTGAATGCCAACACTTGATTTATTTTTGAAATTGTAAAAAAAAAATGAACAATGTAGAAATGTGAATTTGATATTGGCTCCTTATATGTTTTATTTGTAATTGTGTCTTTTACACTTAAGACAATTAGGGGCCGGTGTGTAGGAGCCATTATGATGGTGCTATATTATTGGTTAGGTTGGCATATTATTTTTGAACACTTGGTGGCGGGCTTTAGATTTGACAGCACTGGGTGTGTATTTAGAGGGTCACTCAGGTGCACTAATCAGATCAGATAGGACACAGGACATGGTGGGAGCACACCGTTTCTTACCAGCAGCAACAGAACAGAGACAGACAAACTTCAACAATAACATCACTGGTATGTTCATGTTCATGATTAAAACTGCTCACTTCTGCTCAATAAATACAACAAAACTGGACCTAAGACTGGACATTCATCTTTCATGTTTCTGTTAGTACTCTGCGTAGGATCACTCCCATCACCTGTGAAGTAACGTGCAAATATACATTGGAAGGGAAGGATTGCCGTTACACCTGTTTTTACCTATAACTGCATCGATCTGTATACAACTTATGTATGCGCACTCCCTAGAGGCCATGGAAAAACATTTTCCCTGCATCCCTCCACATCTGCCGGTTATAGCGCCACCATGAGGCCGATTTCTGCAAAACACATTGTTTATGTTAGTCGCACAGATATCATCCAAATCTCACGCAAATCGGTACACATGATCTCTGTAGTCATGTGATCAAGACGAGCCTGTTGGATTTCTCAGATTCTACACTGATTAGCTAAGATTGCCTTCCAAAGTTTTCAGGAGTAGCCCGTTTTGTACAAAATGCTGCACATGTCCTGCTCATCCAGAATTCTATCCTCAGAGATGCTATGAGTGATCTGGCTCTGCATTTCCTCTGCATACATTTTGCCAAACATCACACACACACTCCTATCCTCCTGGTGGAGACCTGTGCCCAGAAGGGCACTTTTTCTAGTTATTGTCGTTGTTGTTATAAAATTAATTTAAGGGATAGATTTAATCTGGGAGCTGTACAATACACCCGATTATTCTCTGTCTGTATCTGTATGTTTTCAAGCCCCCATTCCAGTGCACCGTTCCATTTAAACTGTCCAGTACACCACATTCTTCTATTGTTGCTTACTGTGCTATAGTTTTAGGGAGTATCTTCAGCAATCAGGGTGGTATAGTATGGATGTGGATGTGAAAGCAAGGATAGGCAAGGCAAGGACAGCATTTCTACTGCTCAAGAACAACTGGCGCTCAAGGCTAGAGAGATACAGGAACAAACACAAATAAGAATCTTCCAACATCCAATCAGTCCTGCTTTATTATGGGGCAGACAAACAAAAAACCTATATCAACAAATCATACAAATGTCCTAGAAAAATCCTGAACATACACTGGCCAGACAAGATCAGCAATCTATGGATGAAGACAAAACAACTGCCAGCAGGTGACCGAACTGGGACAAAGATGGAGAAGGAGCAGGCACACACTGCGCAAACCAGTGTCAAACAGAATCTCCCTCTAAGGGTGGTGATGAGAGATATTTCAGTTGTGTCGCGTGCACGCAGAACAAGATGACACCAGGCAGTGTCACACGACATGTTTTGAAGTTTATTACACACAGAGAATATAATACAGTATGGGACACATAACGTGACTAGAAGATATAAGGCAAGGACAAAAACAGTAGTTGATTGTCATGGTATCAAGTGTATTATGTGCTTACGCAGATGAGAGTGACTCACGACATGTACTCGGTCAGTCGGATAAAGGTCAGACCGATAATGATACTCATAAGAGACTGGGATACACCTGGTCGCAGATAGAAAAGAACACCATGACCCAGAACTCTGGAGGTCTCTTTTCTCTTGTCTCTTATCTCTGGTCTCTTGAACTCTGGAGGTCTCTTGTTGACGGCCTACCCCAGTAAGGGGTGTCAGGTGTGAATAATCCTAGAGATTGGGGTTAAATAAATCCCTTGCTCAAAGGCTTTGTCATAATAACTGACCTGACAATGTTCTGATTGAAATGACACTGAGGTGGTTTCAAACTTTATGACTTTATTACAGTATATACACTGCAGTAGGCTATTAGAATATGGTGTATTGCGCGCACACACACGACACACCACACACAACACACACACGCACACAATTAAATCTTCATATAGCTGTTGAAGCTGGTTGGAACCATATAGAAATGCAGATTTATCTGCTTAAGCTATATACAAACAACAGCTAAAGACAGATAACAGATAAAAAACAGACAAAACTAAATAGACAAACAAGACAGTCAAACATATACAGATAAATAAATAGAGTGCGTGCGTGCGTGCGTGCGTGCGTGCGTGCGTGCGGTATACATATGAACACACAAGTACATTAAGTAAATGTGTGGTGACATGCAACAGCAGTGTGTTGCCAGCCATGTTAATAATACACCCTTGAATGCACACAGCTCCCCCCCCCAAAGATTAACCCAGAAATGTATTTCATATTAATATGCCTAATCAGAAAGAGAACCACATTATTGCAAATCGTTGTTTCAACTTCCTCAGCTCAGGCAAGACTGTTGGGGGAGAATCACCAGGTACACTTTCTTATCTCTCAGTTCGGAACCCTCAAGATGATCAAGCGGCAAATATACGCGCTCCCCTCAAAGCACGTCGACATTTCCTCACACGCTAATGAGGTGAAATGGATGGCTTTTGTTCTTCCAAACACAGTTTTAACATCCCCCAAAGTGCTCCCGTAAAGCAGGCCTACAGACTGTACACCAAAGCAGTTGTGGAAATGAGGCATGAACGCTTCATCAAATTTCCCTTCAAACTCTGCACAGGGACAGGCACACAGGCACACACAAGCAGATGCACACATAGGCCTACACACGCACATATGGAGAGAATCTACGATTGAGCAGTAGCAACATTTGCATTGTTTTTGACTTTTTGTACAACCTCCCATTAGTTTTCATACTGTAACAAAACCAAATAATATTTCCTCAAATGTCAGAGAACCCCTCTTATTTAGAAGCAGACGGGTTGATTTTCGGGTTGACCAGTAAGACGCGACCTCGCCGTAGAGGGGCCATATATGGAGCGTGTCTTGAGTGTACAGGGTTTGATGAGGTCAGATCAACATATGTTATGTCAGAACAGGTCAGCTCCATATATGGAGATCTAAGGGTGGCAGCGGTGGCAGTGTCTTGAGTGTACAGGGTTTGATCAGGTCACATTAATAATGAATAATTTTCGTGGCTGTGAGAACATTTTGCCGGCTGCTGGGCGTGGCTGCACTAATAACTTTGGGGCATGCCCATCTAGAGTTTAAATGGACAGGTATCAGTCAAAAGGGAGACATCGAAGAGGAAGGATGGATGGGGAAGGATCAACATATGGAATGTCAGAACAGGTACTGACATATATCCATATACTAATATTGATGACATCAGGGATCTCCATATAGGCCTATGGGCTTAATTGCAGGTCGCATTTACTATGATATGATCCCTGATTTACTATCATCCCTGATTATGTCATATTAATGTCACAAGACCTGGGCACAATATATGGGGACTTTCCCCATGTATGGGGATTTTACCATCATCCCTGATGATGTCATAGTGATGTCACAAGACCTGGGAACAATATATGACGTGACGTGACAAATTGAGTGACAAAATTGAGTGTGACATGACGTGACAAGAACTCAAGGTTTCATAGTTAACTGCGACCTTCGGTTGCAATAATTAAGTCCCATATTTCAGAGGACAAACATCTGATAGGAAAGCTTACATTGAGAGCTTGCAATGTGCAAACTGCAAAAATTCTGACAGAAGCAAAATGACATGTGCAAGATGTTGGATGTCTGTGAAGGACATGCACAACTTCATCACTGCAGGGATAAAGTACATGCTTCCCCAACACATCAGCCGTCCTCCCATTTGGTTAACTGTCCTGGCCCGGCTTACCAACAAGCTGTTCTTTCTGGGAACGGGCCCCAATGTAGCATTTGGCAAGATGAGAAACAGAGCCCACTGATAATGTCAGCATTATTTCTGGGAGAAGGGGCTTTGTGAAGTATGGATTTAGCAGAGTGTAATCTACGGTCTGTTTGATGGGATATTTTTGCCGTATCTTGCAGTAAGCGAGTAAGGTCATATCATGGTTACAGAAACAGAAACCATGCCAAAACCGTCTATACTGTGATACTGAAGTGTCCTTGACTTTAGAATGAGCCTCAGTACAGTGGCTGGTTCTACATTGTAAAAATATGAGGCTATACAGTGAGACAAAACAGCAGGTGTGGTGCTTTAAAATCCTAAAGAATCAACTTTGAATCACATGCATGGATAGGGAGTGTATTGTGTAAAATATTGTTTATAGCCACATGATGGCAGCATTGCATCATTCTGAAAAACTGACTGCTTTTCAAATCAATGATAGGCCTACTCCAAAGTGTATGCACATTACAAGCACATATGACATTGTCTCCATACCAACTACACAGTCAAATCTTCAGTATTACTTTATCTATCTATTAGTCAGAGTGTACAGATGTAACCAAATGGACCCGTACACTATGTGAGTTCAATTAAAACTCAGATTTTACAGTGTGCAATGTCCAATTTTCTATAGCCTTAATTACGCTTGTGTTCTGACACTAAAACGCCTATGAAATTCCCAGCGCCAGCTCTAATTATGGTATACGGGCTGGCATTGACATGAATTATGCAACGGCTTTAATGAACTTGAATCAATAAACACAGGATCTATAATTAAGCCAGTCACGCACGCTGGTGGGCAAAGAACAGATCTCTAACCTTGAGGCTACGCTGCAGCTGGATCGTGTTGGCAAAGCTGCTTGGAGCTGTCAGAAACATTTGGCCGCTTCTGTCGTTCAGTGTCTATGGAAATGCTACTTTCTCCACCAATAACAGCATCATGACTCATATTGTCTATGTACTGTATATATAATGTAGAAGCACATTTAGGGCTGACATGAACATCTGGGACAGACAGGGTGGGAGTGGAAGTGTTCAGAGGAGACAGGGGGATAAAGATACCACTTATGTACTCTGTTACGTTAAGTAAAAGTACTGTATTAAAAAATGTACTTGAACACAAATCTACACGTGCAAGTATGATGCAAGTTTGATGCAAGTACTGTAGTTCCATCAAAATATACTCAGTAACTAAAGTTTCATTTGAACTTTGACCCTGTTCTACTTCTTTGTCACACATATACTGTAGTAATATTTGTAGTTTACTCTGTCCGAAGTTGAACACCAAGAAGACTTTTGTGACTTTGTTGCCAAATACAACCAGACCCACTGCCAGGGCCGATCTGTATGAGGTGCCACCATTTTTAAATATAGGCAAGGTGGGCACAATGTACAGCATGACCTTTGATCATCATCCTAGTATAAGAAATGGTGTGATTGGGTGAACAGAGTAGCCTATAGCCTATATACCACCACAGGCATGTTAAACAACTAATGACAAATATGACCAGTGACCCACCTCATCGTCATTTAAAGCAGTCAGGTGGTTTATTATGCACAAAGCATTAGACAACACATTAAACGCATTAAATGCGTCCATTAGTGCAAAGTACCCCTCGATCACCTCTCAAATGAATGGTCATACACAGGGACATGAAAGCACCAAACACTTAACTATACTGTAGTGATACGCACTACGCAGCAGCTGCCAGCTCCCAGCCTGGGATTGAACCGCAGTCTCCCACTCGCCAGGCTGAGCCCGATTGGCAGGGTTGTTGTGGGCCGGGGTCTTGGCTGGGGGCTACATATTATAGAACATCAGAAGTGCAAAGCAGCTGACCACTCTTTATCCCCCAACACACACACACACACACACTTGCCGAAATCAGACAAATATTTCAAAACGGTAAGGCACACGTTCTGAGTTTCTCTTAAACTAAACTGGATGAATCTACCAAAGATCCTGAAGTTGAAATAGAGAACTATTCAATCATCAGAAACGACAGAAACAGACATGGTGGTGGTGTATGCATGTATATTCACAAAGACACTGAATACATTACTCGTACTGACTTACAGCATGATGAAATTGAAACTGTGTGGGTTGAATTAATTTTCAAAAATGCGAAATCAGTATTAGTGGGTCCGATGAGCTCAGGAGCACACTAGTCGAAGAAGCATGGCTTGGCTTCAAAACTAAATTTACAACAGTACTAAACACCATGGCTCCTTTGCGAACCATCAGGGTCAAAACCTGCTCGGAGCCATGGATGAATTCGGATATACTGACTGCAATGAAGGCCAGAGACATAAAATGCTCTGAACTTCTAAAATGCAAGTCTAAGCTAGCCAAACGCTTTGACAGTGATCTCCAAACCCAACTCGGCATCCTAAAAACACAACGAAACAAGCTAAGAAATGTCGTAACTGCCCTAACCCTAACCCTAACCCTAACCCAAATCCGCAAAAAAAAAACTTTATCAGTGATAAAGCTGAGGAAAACAAAAACAATCCTTGGGAGCTCTGGAACTACTAAACAACCAGCTAGGCTGTGGTCAGAAACTAAAAACCAGGTTTACAAACATAAACATCAAATCAAACGACACCCTTTGTCACTGACAAACTTGCTGGTTAACAAACTGCCCTCCCACTCTGGGCGCTTTGGTGTAGAGCACATCCAAGCCTTCTACAAAAACCTAGGTGTTTGTAAAGATGATTTTAAGCTGACAATGGTAACAACTGAGGAGGTACTTAAAAAACGGAGTGCCCTTCAACCCCACAAGGCCACTGGCCATGACAATATTCCCTCCAAATTTCTCAGAGACTCAGCCATCTCTATAGCTCCAATCATCACCCACATAATAAACCTCTCCATCAAACAGGGACAGGTCCCCCAAGATTTCAAACTGGCCAAAGTAACCCCCTTGCACAAGAAAGGGAGCAAATTAGACCCCGGCAACTACTGCCCTATTTCTATTCTTAGCTCCATCTCGAAAGTGATGGAAAAAATTGTTGAATAGTATCTTGCCACAAAAAAATGAATGTATGAATTCCAATCTGACTTCAGAACATCCCACTCCACTGACACATGCCTCCTATTTGAGCGACCACATCAAACACGAGGTGGATGCTGGGAAATACTGCGGCATGGTCAAGCTGGACCTCCAAAAGGCTTTTGACACCGTGAACCATTCCATACTGGTTAACAAGCTAAAAGCAATTGGTTTTGATAGCACATCAGTGAGCTGGATGCCATCCTACCTGGAGGGGAGAAAACAGATGGTGGAGGTGAACGGAACACTCTCCCTCCCTCCCCCCCCCCCCCCCCCCCTCCCAGTGAGCTGTGGCGTTCCACAAGGAATCATACTAGGACCTTTACTGTTCCTAATATATGTAAACGACATGACATCAGCTTGTGACTGCAATTTGTTCCTGTTCTCAGATGACTCAGCACTGCTGGTCTTGGACAGGAACAAACTGCAGGTTGAAAAGGCCCTCAGCTCTGAACTTGGTAGAATCTGCACCTGGCTCGCTGATAACAAACTATCTTTACACCTGGGAAAAACTGAATCCATTCTATTTGGATCAGTTGGTAAATACATCAAAGATGCAAATATAATCCATTTCTAACCAGTGCTGACCACACCCCAGCGACCGCCGCGCCCAGGGCACCCCCCACGGACCCGCCCACTGTCCCTTCTCCCCTGCCAGAACTAGCAGGAAGCTCTCTCTGCCTTGTGTGTTCTTGGGGGACATCAGGCACTGGGAGGTCTCTAGGACTATGGTTTGCCTACGTCTCACCAGACTGTTCATCTGTGCGGTGTGCATGTGTCCGTCTTTGTCCATCAAATAGTAATCTCAGCAAGGCAGATGGCTTCTTGGTTAGAGTGGGTGACAATATTATCACACGAAAAGATGAAATTACCTAGGTTCCATCCTGGAGGCAAATCTTTCCGGTGATAAAATGGCCACCAATGTAATCAAAAAGGTCAATCAAAGAACAAGATTCCTATACAGGATCTCCTCACTGGTCAACAAAAACACCTTGAAGACCCTAACAGGAGCCCTCGTACAAGGTTTCTTCGACTATGCTTGCATCTCCTGGTACCACAGCACCTCTAAGGCCCTTAAAGCAAGGCTCCAGACTTCCCAAAACAAACTGGTCAGGCTACACTCAGGCCTCACTCCCCGAACCCACCTCACCCCTGCCCACTTTGACAGGCTGGAATGGCTTAGAGTTGACGACAGAGTACAGCACCTTGCAATGGGTCTGGTCCACAAGATTCGCTACACCACCAAGATACCCATGTACCTGTCTAAATACTTCCTTAATGTCAACGAAGACCACACCCACAACACCAGAGGGAGTTCAACAAACCATGTGCAACCCAGATTTGGCACAAATAAGGGACTAAATTAATTTCGCTCCTATGCCACCAAAATGTGGAACGCCCTACCAACAGTCATTAAGACATGCAAATCCCTTGACTCCTTCAAAAGTGCTCTCAAAGTGCACCTACGGACGACTGCAATTCAAAACTGGCCCCCGTCAAATCTGAATCCCCCACCCACTCAACCCCTGTTCCCCCACACTGTATGTTTATTTTCCCTTTTTACCTCCTATGATGATTTCCTGTTTTGACTATATAGGTGTGTATATTCGTGCGTCTCTAAATGTTTTGATGAATTGAAAATGGTGGGCCCTATTGTAAACAAGTGTAATGCTTTATGGTGTCGTCCATGTCACACACTTTTGTATTGAGTTGTACTTGAAATGTACTGTAATTCTGCTAAGTGCAAACTGTTAATAAATCAATCAAACACCCACACAAGGGACTAAATTATTTTCGCTCCTATGCCACCAAAATGTGGAACGCCCTACCAACAGTCATTAAGACATGCAAATCCCTTGACTCCTTCAAAACCGCTCTCAAAGGGCACCTACGGATGGCTGCAATTCGAAACTGGCCCCTGTAAAATCTGAATCCCCCCCCCCCCCCCCCCACCACCTCTTTTCCCCCCTCACTGTATATGTTTCTTTTCCCTTTTTACCTCCATTATGATGAATTCCTGTTCTGTTCTTTGTCTATATAGAAGTGTCTATTTGTACGTCTCTAAATGTTTTGATGAATTGAACATGGTGGACCCTGTTGTAAACAAGTGTAATGCTTAATTGGGTCGTCCACTCACAGTTAACAGCCTTTGTATTGAGTTTGTGCTTGAAATGTACTGTAATTCTGCAAACTGTTAATACATTTTTCAATCAATCAAACACACACACACACACACACACACAATCTGAACTTACCCTGAATGGAGCTCTGTCGTTCTGAAATTCTCTCTTCCTCACTTCCCATGTCCCGCCTCCGACACAACAGCGTTATACGCATTATAAACATCCTGCATGTACGCGGTCGAGACAGTAACTAAAAAAGATTAAAAAATACTTAACGGCATTGAAACATCTCACCAACACTCAAGTGGCGGCGCGGCTCTCCGTGAACAGATAGTGGGTAAATCTGCGTCCTATGGAGGGTGGAATGATGGCCTCGGTGTACCGGGTGGCATAATCGACAATCACCAGTATATACTTGTGCCCTCGCGCTGACTTGGGCAGCAGTCCCACTATGTCCATCGCTATACGTGAAAATGGCACTTCAATAAATTATAGGGAGCGGAATCAATGGGTTGCGCTGGCCCGGGCGCGGGCGGTGAGTTGGCAATCTGGGCAACATAGTGACATTACCTTTAATCCACCAGACACTGAAACATATCTTTATTACGTCACCATTGAAAGCCAGTTATACCTCGGGATTGATACATATCTTCATTACGTCACACTCAAAATCAGTATACCACGAGCATACGCATAAAAAAGCTGGCACACCACCTTACTTGCGCGCTCTGCTTGCGCAAGTAATAACCAGTAAGACGCCCTGAGGGCATGCACGCATCCGCCTGGGTGACGGCAGACGGAAGACTGCTGGGCAAGCACTGGCGCTTTGGCATGGGGGGGGGGGGGGGGTCAGATCAACATATGGAATTAATTCTGTCTACTGGCCATATACGGAGTGTGTCTTGAGTGTACAGGGTTTGATGAAGTCAGATCAACATATGGAATGTCAGAACAGGAAGGACGGGTGGGGAAAGGATCAATTATGCTGCACCCGCTTCGACTGTTATCAATGGACAAGACCGCAGTTATCAGTTCGGATCAGTATTGTTGTGATACCAGGAATGACTGAACCCAAAAATGCAGAGCCACAAACAAGATTCAAAATACAAAGATTTATTTATATCCCAAAGCAGTAAAGGTAACAAACAAAAGTAGCTGTAAGCTCAGGAAACTCAAACTCAAATCCAAAACGTTCCAAAAGTACAAAATAAACTAGGAAGTCCAAAAGGCAAAAACTGTAGAGAACAAGGCAGTAAATTATAAAGTCCAAAATGCAAACCTTTCAACGAGAAACAGAACCAGGAACATAGGGGTACAGCTCAGGGACGAAGACAAATGTTCTGACAGTGAGTGTTTGTAAGGAGTCCAGTTATATAGGGAGCAGGTAAATGGGCAAAGTGTTCACAGGTGGGTTGATGAGGGAGTTGGAGACAGGTGAGAGAATGGGACTGCAGAGTGGAAGGGAAAGTGGGAGTGGCCAGGGATGACACGGTCTGTGGAGAGCCAGACCTTGACAAGTATGATTGTTTTCGACGAGTATGGGCATGCTCTGCCGACTGATAAAAAGAACCGACAGACATTGCTTAGTGCAGTTTAAAATAGTCCATAGAGCTCATATGTCTAAGGCTAGACTGGCTAGTATTTATCCTGACGTAACTCCTACCTGTGACAAGTGCAAGAGCGGTGATGCAACTTTGATCCATCAGTATTGGATGTGTCCTAAATTACAATTTTGGGGGAATGTGTTCAATACTCTATCCAACATTCTACATCAAAATCTAGACCCAGATCCCTTAGTGGCTCTCCTTGGCACTGCTGGAAGGGATGACCTTCCTCTAACACGCATAGAGTGTCGTATGGTCGACTTTGCCTTGTTGCTCGCTAGGCGTGCCATTCTGTTCAAATGGAAGGATGCTGCCCCGCCCGTGCTCCGTCAGTGGCTTCGTGATATAATGTCCTGTCTCGAGTTGGAGATGTTAAGGTTTTCAATTGCCGGCTCTGAGAAAAAGTTTTACAAGACCTGGGGCCCGTTTATGACATTCTACCACAACACACAAACTGCATAGTGTGCCGTGCCTATGCCTCGGCCAACGCCAAACCACAACAGAAACAAAATCTGCTCTATGAAAAATCTGCTTTTTTTTTTATTTTATTATATTTTTATTTTTTGTAATTATGTATGCATGTATTTTGTGTATGTGTGTATGTATATATATATATATTTATTTTATTTCCTCCAGACTGTTCCGACTATCCTTGGGATTGTGGGTGGGGGGAGGGTGGGATAGGGGATTGAGTTTTATTTTTATATTTTATGTGTCTGTCTAATACTTGCCCCTGGGCTATTGTCGAAAAACCTGAATAAAAAGATTTTGAAAAGAAAAAGAACCGACAGGATTAAGGTTGGCGAACATGCGTTAATATTAGGACCGCGCTGCGACATGCTTGCGGTTAAGTTTAGGGGAGGGTATGAGGCTGTATGGAATGTCAGAAGAGGTCAGCTCCATATGGAGATATAAGGGTTTGAGGTCAGATGTAGAGTTGCTGGCCAGCTCCATATATGCAGATCTAGGTGATGATCCAGTCTTCTCCATGTACTGTATGGTTATCCAGGGTCAGTATATGGAGATCTAAGGGTCTTCATGATGTCACGTGATGTCACGAGGTGTGACCATGTATGGAGGCGTGATGTTACAAGGCATGACTATATATTATGGAGGGTGACCGACGAGAGATGCACGTTTTCATCATAGTAAATGCGAGCTACGGTCACAATAACAAAAATGGAGTCTGCATGGCTATGAGTCATGGACCATCACCTCCATCCTTGAGAAGTCCCTCAACGGCTCTCCTCCTGAACATGTGAACAACACCGTCCTTTACAGCGAGCTCCCAAGGGTTGGTGACACGATAGCAGCAGAATGCAACTGCCAGGTCATTGCCAGAGTCACCTGGAGCTCAGGGCCAATCAAGTTCTCCTGTGGGAACCAACTCATGATGAGGCACAGCATGCAGAAGACCCTGTATGCTGGGGTAGTGAAAAAGGACGCCATGAGAATACCGAGCTGGCCAGCCTCATGGCATAGCAGATCACGCAGCATCCTTTTGAAAGCCTAGCTGAGGCAGACCAAGTATAGTAAGTAGTAGTAGTAGTAATAGTTAACACTCACTAAAATAAACATAGGCTGAAAGAAAGAAAGAAAGAAAGAAAGAAAGAAAGAAAGAAAGAAAGAAAGAAAGAAAGAAATTGGCCCAAAATAAATCTATACCAGCACCAGTTAACTTCACCAATTCCCAACCATATAACGTGTAGCATACCTCCTATAGCGACAGCAAATGTGAAAGAACAGTGTTCTGCTTAAACCAGCATGCATCCCCTGCCAATAAAGAAAGCCTGGATATGTATTTGCCACTCAAAGTTGTGTAACATATGTGAAAGCATCAATTTATAATTTAAAGTATAGTTCACTTTGTAGAAAAGAAGTCCCTTTTCATCAAATACTTTTTTGGCTCACGGCTTTCACAGATCAGATAAAAAGACATCCACAGTTCCTCTACTACACCTACCCTTTCAGGAAGAAAGCAGCGCTTTCAATGAATCACACCCCTCTTCCCACTGTGATCTGAACAGTCAGTCTGTCTCCCTACCGTCAAGCAACATGAGTGATGGAAGAGACACCTGCCCTGAACTGCCTCTAACAAAGCGAGAGTGGGAGAGGGCGAGAGAGGGAGAGACAGAGTAGGGCAGAGGAGGGATGGGGAGTGAGCCGAAATGCCTGACGGGAGGAACGCGCAAGGAGGCAACAAACTCGCAGAGACTATCACTTATAGTGACAGGCCAGGCGGTGCCGTGCTATTAGCAGGCCGTGGGGTTGGCCCAGAGCACGGCCCGTCCCACCTACGATGGATGGGCCTCTCTCGCGGGACTAAATTAATACTGGGAGTCTAGTGAATTGCTTTTGGAACAATGTCCTCCTAAGGAGCTAATCAGACAGGAGTTATCTAGGATTGCCTGTAGGCTCACTGGCTTGGCTGCATGCACTGTGTCTGCCTGGCGGAGGGCAGGTGCACCCATGCCCGCTCGCTCACTACGGTTTCATTCTGAAAGCGAGCAAGATAGTGGAGGTGCCATCCATTTTAACCGTGGTGATGAATTGAGAGAGAGTTAGAAAAAGTAAAGAAAGACAGTCAGATGGTGTGTTTTTTGTTGAATGGATTCCATGTATGAACTTTTGAAACCTTGTAAAGTTGATGATCTGAACATTGACAAGTACAAATCTGAACAAGATGAACACTAGTGTCTCTATTCTGTGGCAGACTGACTTATTATTTTCGGGAATGTAGAGGGGGAAAAAAGGAGCCGACCAATTATAGAGCCCTGGGCCTGGGGGACTCCAGCCAACTGAAGTATTAAGTATATAGGGTTTAAGTGCAGATGCAGATGTAGACAATCGTGCCACCACGACTCGCTGTGGCTCCCATCCCAGGCACAGTGGAAACTGACATTTTAATTGTTAATTTGGGCATGGAATAAATCATCTTCTTTCTACCCAGTTTTAGTTTGCCAGTCTAATGCAGATTCACAGAAATACTGTAGAACAATTCTCATATTTCTGAGTTATAGCCCAAAAAGATGAGGCCACAGCTAAAACGTTTGGGCTGCCATAGCTAAATGGGTTGACTTGAGAGTGGGACAAGTGTCCCAGAGCAAGATATCATAACTGCTTGCTGGGAGCTGAATTAATGGCACTTCCCTTATTGCTCCTAATAGTTAGGAGAGGTTCAATGTGGAGGACAAATTTCCCGTACATTATGTAAGATGTCCACGTGAAAACTGTCAGAAAAAGACTTGCTTGCCGCATAAATAGTTAAGGACGACTCTATAGACAGAGATTTAGGAAAATAAGGAAAACTAGCAAACGTTTCGGTCCTGGGATCTTCTTCGTCAGTGCTGTGTTGTTCTTATAGGGCTCTAAGATCAGCTCAGCTCAGGTGCTGAGGATCACTACTCAATGTCATCACCATGCCAATGGTGGGGCATGGACATAAAAAAGGAAAACATTTCATCATAGTACCTGTACATTGCTATTCAATACAGGGTTCCTAGCACTGGAGGGAGATGTCTTCATTCATGCTACCCGTCGTTAACAGACTGTAAATGAAACATTCATCTAGATTCAGTTTGAAGGAGTTTGGTGTCTAAATCACCACCTCTTCTTGATTTCTTAACTTGTTCTATCACTATAAATGACAGATCTGCTATGGAGTGACTGGCTACCATAAAGTGTCTGGCAATAGGAGATTTCTGTCCTTGCGTTTGATGTGTGTGCAAACTAGTCTGGAAGTTCAGATCGGTGAACCAATAGGATCCACCGCTTTTTTCGTGCCGGCAATTCACCCCCTCTAGTCTGGGCCATGGGTTCCCAAACATTTCAGCCCACGACCCCAAAATAATGCTGCCATTGCGACCCCAACCTAACACCGGAGGTAATTTTATGCACATAAACATGCACAAATTGGTGCTCATTTGTCTGCACATGTAAATGTACAGTATTAATCCTAGGGATATAGAGGTTTTGTAATATAACAATAACAATCATGGTTAAAATGTAGATTTGTAATCATTTTACATTGTATTTCACTCATTCTGGTGTGTAAAATATTTTTGATGACCCAAAATAGTTTTGCGACCCCACCGTCAGTGTTCCGCGACCCCGTGTGGGGTCCCGACCCCAACTTTGGGAACCTGTGCTCTAGACCAGAAATCACACAGGCTGGGCCTGGCGGAGAGCAATGACATGCCCACAATAGGGATGGCAGGTTGAAAGTGTTTCAACTGGCACAATAATATTATGAATTGTCATTTTATATTATGATTATGATATTATTATTATAATTTTGTTTCGTTTTATGATTTACACATTTTCGATTATATCATTTATATATTGTAATGTTCCTCTCCTTTCCAATGGGCCCCCATGCCACTTTGAAAACCACTGTACTAACCCAACACACTGTAGTGCAGAGCTAGTACCACTGGTGGTACTTTAGCCCCCCCTTTGGTGGTAGTACACAGAGGAGTCGCCCAAAAAAGGAGAAAAAAGATAAAAGTGGAATGAAATATTTATATTACAAGTAGTTCTTCTGACCAAGCAATTGGTTGAAATAGGCTATCCAGCTGTGCTGAAATGAGCATGACAGCACACCTAGCCGTTAATGTTCTCAGAGAAGATTTGAGAACGGATTAATCACATTAGAATATCATCAGTTGTGCTGATTTTGTCAGAGCAGCAGCATCATTGGCTTAGGAATGGAACAAAATGGGCAGGTATTCGCTCCTGTATTTTAACATCAGTTATTATGGTGGTATTTGGAGAGCCACATATTTTCTGAAGTGGTACTTCAGTATAAAAAGGTTGGGAACCAATGCTGTAGTGCACACACATGTGGAATTCTAGTATTACTAATGGCCATTGGCCAGTTGGCCACTTAACAAAAAAGTGTTCCTGAAATAAATAAAAATAAAGCTACTGTATGTCTGCAGGGGCGCCCCGCGCCTTCCCTGCACAGCACTCCCTTTCAGCCCTGACAACAGGCCAGCCAGCTCGGCCCCAGAGTTTGGCCCTGAGAGAGAGAGAGAGAGAGAGAGAGAGAGAGAGAGAGAGCAGCCTCCAGCTAGCCTTGTCCCCATCACCATGCCTCTCCCCACCCTCTGGAGGACTGCAAACACATTCATTCACGCTGTGATTCACGACGCAAAACAGATACATCACAGGCTAACAGGGCCATAACACCATAATCTGTTAGAACTGAATTCAACCGATACATATATTGTTCACGCCAGAATGCTGTGGTTGTAATTCTGGAGAGGTTATGAATGCACACTTGAACCAGAGTATCTCTATGATTCGTACACCTACGCCCTCGTACATACACCTTTGGTGCATGACACAGACATAAAGAAATCTATCTATACTGTCACTACATGCCGTTGTCTTTTACATAAGGAATAATGGACATAATTATAAACCCAAAAGGATGTTACACAGCTACTATAGGGTCAGTGCAACAGCAACAGTAGAACAAGCGATTATTCCAAGATCACTGACATTACGAGCAATGATGTGCAGAAAAAATGTCAGAATTATTGTTATAATTTTCAACTTCAATACCACAGGGAATAATGTGTTATTATTTGACACACAAATAATGTGGGGGGAAATTAACCATTCCAATCCTACATATGGCAGTCATATAAAGATCATTCTTCTACCGCCCACTGCTCTATTTACTGCAAATAATTTCAATTCAACGGATGTGATAACACATCATTCTTTGTGTAGCTGCATGGAACAAAAGCAAAAGACAACAAACAAACACAAAAAAAGATTAATGCACAAAACTCTAAAAGTTGTCGGGATTGCATGTTGTGACCATAAAATGTCATCAGCTAGCAGCCCCAATCCTTGTATCAGCCAGTCTGCTACACAGAGCACTCTCCCTGCTGGCCTGGGGCACTTGGCCATACCAGCGAATACCCTTCCCCCGTTCTCTCTCTCTCTCTCTCTCTCTCTCTCTCTCTCTCTCTCTCTCTCTCTCTCTGTCTCTCTCTCTCTCTCTCTCAACTCTCTGTGTCTCTCCCCCATCTCTTTCTGTCTCTCTCCTGTGACCCCCCCTCCCTTCCCAACCCCACCCCTACAGCCCCACCCCTACACCCTGCGGCACTCCACTCCCTCTCACAGTGTCAGCAGCGTAGAGGCCTCAGTGTTGACAAAGCAGCAGCCCTTCATAAGACACATCAAACCCAGTCCTCTCTCCGTGCTGCGCTGTGCTGCAAGGGAGCTCGGCTGCTCAACAAAAGGACAGGGACTTGAGTTTCAGTCCCGGGCCATTACTAGTCTCAACAGTCAAAGCTACAGACAGACAGGCCCCTCGAGGATATAGCTATACTGTGTACATACCACACAACTTACAAATACTCAGCCAACCCCGAGACAAGGTCCACATATCATGACACATGACAGCAGTTAGATCATATGGGTGATCATAAAATATAAATCTTATACCACTTGAACCATAGCTTGAAGTTCAAGCCTTGAACCATTTCTATGTTGTGGGGAACAGTCGCTGACAATAGCCGATTTACAAGTTCAGCTATTTTCAGCAAAGATATTTGGTATAGGGAAACAAGTAAGGGTTTAAGTGGTTAAATCAAGGCTGGGGGTTGACGCAACTTCTACTTAGACAGTTGTATGAGGATTGTGGGGGCCATGTAACACCGGTATCTTGCCCTCAGGGCATGTTAACGGTGGAAATAATAATATCTGATGCATGCCAGATGTGAATAGAGGCATCTATTTGTTATTGCCAACCAAACAGTAACAGCGGCAGCCACTCTGAGACATTCCAGAGAATTGCTAAAGCATTAGCGATACCGGTACACATTAAGATTCCTTGAGGCTATGTCTCTTTCTGAACAAAGGTTTGGAACTAAAACCTTGCACATATCCTTCTGTAATTTGACTCCCAGACCACATGATGGCAGCAAAATAGATCCTTATTCAAATGTCAATTTGACAATTATTGTGTGTGTGTGTGTGTGTGTGTGTGTGTGTGTGTGTGTGTGTGTGTGTGCGTGCGTGTGTGCGTGCGTGCGTGCGTGCGTGCGTGCGTGCGTGCGTGCGTGCGTGCGTGCGTGCGTGCGTGCGTGCGTGCGTCAGAGCGACTATGACTGTGTGTGGAACTTCCACTGACTAATGTCCGAGGTCGGCACAACAGCAAAGGCAGCAGCAACATTTGTACTGAGCTGAAAATACACGGGAAGAATGCATGTCTCCCTCCTGCGACCACTCTCTCTTACTCTGTTCAAACATATTGCCATAGATCAGTGGTTCCCAAACTTTTTCATGTCAAGGACCCCCAAATTGACACTAATTAGCCTGCGGACCCCCATTAGAAAAGATATGCCAGGGACCCCCATAAGAGAAGATTTGTACGGCTCTAGCAGTGATTCTCAACCCGTTTAATTTCAAGCACCCCCAGTTTGACATGCATTAGGCATTTATATTGTAAAATCAATATTAATTTAACTCTGAGAGTGTACAAATGGGACCCATTAGGGTCCGTTTGGTTCCATTTGTACACTCTTAGAGTTACAGACCCATTGGTTCCAAACTATCATTTAGCTGGGGACCCCCTGGAACTCCCTCAAGGACCCCTGGGGGTCCCCGGACCCCACTTTGGGAACCACTGCCATAGATGAGTGCATTGTTGTCTTTACTCTGAAAGCGAGGTTGCAGATTTTACCTATGTTGATGCGCAGCCTGAGTAGCTAGTTCAGGCAGACAACTCAAGAGCGCTCCAATCTGATCAGGTGACTAGTCGGTAGTCGCATGCACTCTTTTCCTGATCAGAGTGGCTATTTAAACTTCTCTGCCTACCTGCTCATTCCTGGCTTCTCTCCTGCTGTGCTGACGTGCGTCACTGTTGCTGCTGCCTCCCTGCGCTCGCTTGCTAACCTGCTGCTCATGAAGTTTTGCAAATCCCACCACCTCCCCAGCATCCACCTGTATATGCTCTATTTCTAGATCCCCCTGGGGGGGGTCTTCATTCATTCCCTGTAATTCTAAAATGTTCATACTACATGGAATGAATAGTGACAGAGCCCTGACGCCAAACTATGCTTCATCTATGCTCAATTATGCTCAATAAAGAATATTCTAAATTCATTCTAAGAGTTGTCTGACTGAACTAAACTTAATCTCTCCGTCTGGTTTCCAAGCAATCATGCTCCTCACTGTATACATCATGGTCATGAACAAATAGCTGAAACCATGTCCCACATCTTAAATGGGGCCATGTATACAGGGGACTCTACATAAGTAGTCATGACAGAATAGTGGATTTGATATCAAAAGATATCTCTTCCATTTCCAGGTCCTCATGGTATATAAGCATTCTATCGTGAAGTTTAGTTTGTGTAATGATGTTCTCTAACATTTCAGCTAACACCCTTGTCATTGTTGTTAATAAAAACCATAGGCAGGTGTTCATTCTCGGTCTAATCTAAACATCTAAATGTTCAACAACATTCTGGTGCTAATGTGCGAGTAAGACATAAGTACTGTATAACACAGAGTCAGGGGGGGAGGGGGCGTTCATCAGAAGTGTTTTTTACGTGCAAAACTGGGTTGACACTTAATAGCAACAATAAGCTCTCAGAACAGAACACGCTCACTTTGTGCTCCAGTGTTTTTACAAAAACTTAATTGCTGGTCTTAAACACTTGAGGGAATAGCTGTTCTTGTTAGGTGTTTGTGTGCAACACAACCCCACACATTCTATTAATAAACTGACATCCTTGTTGCTCTCTCTCTCTCTCTCTCTCTCTCTCTTTCTCCCCGTGTCTGTCTGTTTTGCTCTGTCACTCTCTCTCTCACACTGTCTCTTTCTCTCTCACTTTCTCACTCTTTCTTTCTCTCCCACTGTCTCTTTCTCTCTCTCTCTGAAATAATGAACAATAAGTGTCGCTGCTGCACCTCAGACACACGCTGACATCAAGCAGAATGTCAAATGGCTTGAAGAAGGGAACGATTGACAGCAAACCGAGCTCCACAAAGCATGCAGATTACTAAATGCAAGTTCTGAATATTCTTTTAAAAAACTTTCTCCACTTTTGCCCCTAGGGGGAGTGGGAGTGTTGATCTGCTGTGTGTAGCGCTTGAAAGAGGTTCTTGTGAATGCCAGCATTTGGCAGCAGGCCAGGTGCACTGTTTTCACCTCCAAGTATAAAATGTCCGGATTACCCAGTAATTTATTATATTATGTATGGCCATGGTCATGGAAAAGGGCTTTGATGGCAATCAACCACTTTCACCCTGCTGGCATCCCTATTTAGAATTAGGACAGGTCATTGTAGGTGACTTAAAAAAAACTGCATTTTCACTCCAGTTTTAGGTGATGAGGTGACCACCATTTCAGTGGTCACCTTATCACCGAAAACTGGAGTATGAATATAGGCCTTTAGGTGCATTAGGTCCACTGGAAGAGCCTGAACAGAGCCATTTGTGGCGGTTCTGGACAACTGTATCCGACCGACTCCGGGGCCGGTACTGCACTCTGTCTGGTGGTGTTGACTGTTGAATGAGTGTATCGAATTTGAACGAATTTGGCGAACGGTTCTCGAGTTACGTGGATTACAGATGTACACACATAGGTACATGTACATGTACACACACACACACACACACACACACACACACACACACACACACACACGCGCGCACGCACACACACACACACACACACACACACACACACACACACACACACACACACACACACACAAACACACACACACACACACACACAAACTTGAATGCATTTTTAACATTTACACATTATAGGACATTAAAACCTAGAACTGTAACACCACTGTCTACCATGGTTCTGGGGGCTAGGTTCAGAGTATGGGAAGTGGAAGTCATTGGCGACCCCTCATTGGCTGGCCAATGTGAGAAAGTGACAACTATTTGCAGTGTCTATGTATTGACAGTTTGCCAAGCTGTAATAAAAAGGTGATTGATTCCTCGCAGTGATCACCCAGTGCAATATTACTTTCTGCATTACAGTGTATCTGTTAAGCCAGTAAGGGGTGCTATTATGCACCTCACCGTGATCCCAGATTACAATGAACTGATTGACTGGTTGATGATGTCTGTGAGGTTCCTGACCTAGTTGTGAAGGGTGCCATGGGCGTGCCATCTCCAAAAACTAAAACTGCCCAATGCCCAATTAATGTAGGCCTACTTATTGGATTCTAAAGATGTGCTATTTCTGCATGCTGAATACACATACAATGACACATTTGCCTTTAATGTATGCGAGTGAGAGGATAGCATGCCATGTTGTTAGTTGTTACACAGAATACACACCCACTGCATTGGCTAGCCCTCAAGGGAATAGGCATTCTCATAACTACATGTCAAAATCATAGCATATAGGCCTAGCACTTTATCACACTCATGTATATCATTAAATATGGGAACATTAAAAAAAAATTAAACACCACAGCCCCACACACACACACACACACACACACACACACACACACACACACACACACACACACACACACACACACACACACACACACACACACACACACACACACACACACACACACACACACACACACACTATATATGAAGTAAAGGATACAGGGGAGGGAAGCATAATGTTGTCCCCTGAATGCCACTTTCAGCAACACTATTAATGGCACCTGCTTTTGGACCTTGAGGCTAAGTTATTATTCTTATAGGGTCATGCATTAATGCATACCCCTCATTAACATATGCGCGCCACGGGAGACATGGAAAATTCTGACTTATTTTCCTTTTTTGTTCATATTTACAGTATAGCATTTCTTGCTGCAGTAGCCTAAGTACACCAAATTAAGCAAATTGATTCAATATTAATCTTACTGCCAAATTCCAAAACGCCTGTTAATAGTCTATCCGAAGTGAGTTGGAATGGAAATGGTAAAGACATACACAAAGAGAGCCCTTATATATCTGAAAGGCCAAGTTGAACATATTAGGGGCCAAATGTGAGTGAGATTCCCATTGTAATTTGAGAATCTGATCTTTGAATGAAATAATGTGCTATAGCTGGAGGTTTTTGTTTAGGCTTTGCTATAGTGGAATATAGACCACTGCTTCTCAACTCAAAGTGGACCAGGGGTCCTTGGCGGGGGGGGGGGGGGGGGTGCAGCGGGGTCCCCAGCAAAAGTAGTTAATGTAGGCGTACTGTAGCATCATAATCATTTTAACCACATGTAATATCCATTTATACGTTCATTATAATACAAATAAAAATATGAATATCAAAAAATATTTGAAAACTTTAGTCATTTGAAAGATTTAGTCATTATTTAAACATATACCACAACCTCTCTCTCTCTCTCTCTCTCACTCTCTCTCTCTAGTTTAAACAAAGACATCACAACATTTCATCAATTACCAACCAATTAGGCCTACCAACATTTTTTCAAAGTAGCCTACAGTTCATAAATAAAAATAAATCATTTACATGAATATATTTAAAACAAAATCTTCAAGAAGTAGTGAAAAATACCAGATCCACCAGCTTGCAACAGCGCTAAGTGAAGCATGCATGAGCTTGTAGATCTGCTATTTTCACTAGTTTGGGTCCCGGTCAAGAGGGTGCAGGTCCTGCAAGGCTGGACAGGTACAGGGGCCCTTTATTAAAGTGCAAGGCTGCATGTAAATCTCCAAGATGACCTATTTTTTCCTTTTCACACAACATCAGACACTCCGCTAAAATCCATAAATTAAGGAAATTAACTGATGGGGCCCAGGGCAACTTTGTAAGCTATTTAAATCTTTAAATTTACAACATCCCCGCATACTTCATGTAATTGAACTAACTCCAGGGGTTGTTACTTTAATGAGAAAAAAAATCCAGTTTGCCCTCCAGTTTGTACTCCTGGAAACAACAAATCTGTGCCAGAGGGTAAGATCCATGCCCCGCGAGGGAGCTGCTTAAAGGCGCTCTGATGTCTATCTAATTATGAGCACTAGACCTATGCATAAAGAAAAGGCGTTTCTCTCTTTCTGCACACCCTTTACTGCGGCACTCCATTGCCAATAAATAGCCTGCATATACCACTCGGAAAAATACTTTATATTAGCCTACTCGTCGTCAATCATAGAGAGGTAAAAGAAAATATGGTGTTGATGGGAAACAAAACTGTTATTCATCCAGTTGTTTTCAGAGAGACAATAATCATTTCCTAACACTGGTTGGCGCCAGATATCAAGGAACGAAAGTCGACCTCTCTCTGGCTGGTTAAGGGTGGTGGTACTGTGGAATATACAGTAATTACTGGGCATCAACTGTGCATCAATTATTCACAGTTATTTACACGCAAATAAACAAACATACAAATAAATAAATAATCACCTAGACAGCGTGAGCACCTGCGCAGGAAGAGAAGAAGAGAGGAGCAACGATGCCACTTCTCACTTCTCACTTGGGCGCATATATTAGTCAGTAAATGTAATGTAAAAGTGGTGCAGCAACACTTGAGGCTATACATCTTCTATATATATATATATATAGGGTGAACAACAATATTCAGCCAGAATCTCTTTCATTTTCTTCAGCTTTCTCTTCTTCCAGAGCTTGCTTTAGTTGCATGCATGGAAAGCTGAGCTCCAGTCCTTGCAGACATCTCCATCTATAGCCGTGTGCTGAGCTCTATAATTGAAATGGCTCGTTTAGCTGCGGGCAGGTTGTGAGGGAGCTTTTTTTCCCCTTTTCTTTTTTTTCCACAGCAGCGTGCATGTCGATAGACGTCATTTGGTTTTAATGGCCTACAGCAGGAAATTTGGCGTTTGCAACTCGCCACAGAGCGGACAGACAGGGGGAATCGCCGCGTGACAAAAGTCTTCCAGGACAGCCTAATACATTTTCTTCATTTTCACTATAGGCTATATATATTATGTTTCTATTTCAGACTTTTATCAACAAGTTACAGCGCCTTTTATTATTGCCCGAGTGAAGGACTGTGGCAGCCTGCCTGCGCCTCTCTCTTTTTTTCTTTTCTTTTTTCCCTTAAATGTATTAAGGGCTGGAGATGGAAATGTATGTATGCCTGCTAGCCGGGGAAATGCCTGGGGAGCCATTACATCAGTCGAAATGACAATGATTAAAATCAGCCTTTTTCCTGCACTAAATCTATTGAGCGACTGACACTTGCCTGTTACCTACCCTCTACCCCCAGCAAAACCACAACTTTCAACCGTAAAGGGGGGGAATGGTCTATGTTTTTTAGGCTACTTTTGCGGTTATTTCGCTGAAAAAACAACCCAAGTTATTACATCTGTGTAGTCATAATTTCGGGGGAAAGGGGGAGTATCTCTTTTTTTTTTTTTTTCCTTTTTTTTTTTGAGTCTAGCTAATTGTAGCCTATAATCCTGTTGCCCCAGAGGCGTTTGGGCAGCCCGGAGCAAAGAATTCATTTTTAGCTTCTCCTCTGTTATTTGGAGACGGGATTATTGGCTTTCTTCTTCTAACAGATCGGCAGTTTCATTTATAGTCACAGAAAAAGGCAGACAAGAAAATAAGCAGGAAGAAATACGAATCGGTAGGCTATTTCATCATCATCAACAACGACAACAAAAAACGTACACAAATAAGAGCAGAGAAGAGGAACGAGACACCTCATGTACATTTACAAGGTAAGAAGCGCCGCTTGTGCGTAACTGTGCGCTTTAGTGGAAAGAAGCTTTGATGAGAAACCATTCAAGTCACCCTCGCAAGTGGACCGTTCGTTCTGCCCTTTATCTCTCACAGACTCACGTCGTGTTTTAAAAACTGTTTGAGGATTATATGGGCTAGTGCGAAGAGTTGGTTTGGATATATTGTGGCGCTGGATTGGTATTTGTTGTAGTTCTCCGAAACACTCGGGGCATTTGGAAAAGCCAAGGGCGCACACACGCACGCACGCACACACACAGTACACCACACAAGACACGCACAAATACAAACTGGGGAGATTGAAAACCGGCACGGATTCCCTATACGGACTCCGACCTACAATGTTTGAAACGGTAGGGTAAACCACTAAAAATATTAGAATATATACCGTATATTATGTTTTACTTCTACCTTATAATCTACTATTTGTGGTCTATTTCGGGGGGGAGTTGTTAGCCTCTGACCCGGTATAGTGCGAATAGAATGATGTGATATGAATGTCGAGTCGAGGATCTATGTGTATAGACTGATGTTTTTTTTACGCATCCATCGCTGCGTTTATGGATTAAGCGTGTCTTGATAATGCCTTTATGCACAGCGAGAATAAGACGCCATATTGAGAATTTTGTAGAATTAGTCTTTAGTCTAGATACACGCAGGCTGTCTGACTGATCATGTTCATGTAAAGTGAACTGTTGAATAACGCTGCGGTGCGGTGTATTGTATTGTAGCCTAGTCTATTCTTCTTATCATTTCATGTGTAGCCTTGAAACATGATATGTTTTAACATGGTCGTTAGGTTTTTGTGTATCATTTAAGTTTAGCCAGTGAAGAGCTGTTATAAGCTTGGATCTGTAGCGGTGGTGGTGGGAAACACATGAATAAAGAGGCAGATTTGTTGAGAAAGTTGTAGTTTGCTTTGGCCAGTATTGAAATTTGGCTTTGTGTGTGTGTGTGTGTGTGTGTGTGTGTGTGTGTGTGTGTGTGTGTGTGTGTGTGTGTGTGTACGTACTGATATGATTAGTTGATATGATTAGTTGATAGAGGGGAGGCAGGGATAGTGTCTGTTTAATATTGCCCAACACAGTGTGAGAGTTGGCTTAAATAGGATATCACACATGTCCCCAAACATGATCCCAATATGAAACGTTGCAATATACAACTATATTATCCCACTAATGGCAATGGGCAACACCCTGGAAAAAAATCTGCTCTCCCACTTGGTGCCCAAGGGCACATCACTTAAAGCAAAAAAGAGCAGATCTGAATGGGGTCTGTTCCCATTTTAAGAGTATACTGTACAACATGTGTGGAAGAACGAGTTACTAATTGTTTTGCCAAGTCATGATTATTTATAGTGGTTTCCAATCATTTAGCCCATCCCTATATTGCCTGTTTAGATCTCATGCCAGCTTTAATTAACCTCCCAGCTATGGAGCAGATTTGTAGTTCCGCTGTAGAATAAAAACCTTTTAGTGTCTTCAGAATTCTGTTTGTTAAATATCATAGGAAACATAAAGTAGGCTATTAATGGAGGCCTGATGGGTCAACGGTTTACATAGAACTTGACCTCAATTAACTGTACTCTTAACTGGACCATAAGCAGTTGGCTGACATAAGTAAACTTGATGTGTTTCCTGAGTTTCCAAGTCCACCAGGGCCCTATATTATCTGCTTATTATCAGGGGTTGTACTTGCATGACCAGGTGCCTTCTCTAGGTGACCCCAGAGTACCAAAGCAGTGATTTATAGTCTCCCCAAATAGCGATTGTCTTCTCTAATGCCCAAATCCACTTGACGAAACATTGTAGTGTGCTGTAACTGCTACTCTGGTACTTTCCCCCAAAAGTCTGTGTTGAAACACTAGGCGTCTGATATTTTGTGTCATTTTACAAGTGTTTGACTTTGTCAGTACATGCTTGTTAACTGTATATAGTTACCTTACTTGTGGTCTGGATAGGATCGTGGTGTGTAATATGTTCTTGTTATACCATCCCACTATCAATTCTGACAGCTATTGTTTGTGGTAAGCACAGATAACATGCATGTTAAAGTGGTCTGACAATCAGCTACGCTGTAGGATCACCCTGGTGATATCTTTGTGCACTGTGTGTGCGCGGCCACGCACGCGGGCGTGCGTGTGCTGAGAACAAAGTTGCCGAATGCCCTGGATTCCTTGCTCTCAGATTGGTGGTTGGTGTGTCTGGGCATATCACGTCTAACACATAAGGCGACCCTTAATTAGAATATAGCAGCAGCAGTTTGTTTTATCCCCCTGGAGGCTGACACCTAGGATTCCTCTCTCTCTCTCTGTGTCTCTCTCTCTCTCTCTCCTTCTCACTCGTTCCCCTAATAAGCATCCTCCTATCCTCGCCTCCGGTGTCTAAAACAAAAAGATGCAAACATACTTAATTAGAGCGGTGGCAATAATTTCTAAGCTAAATATGAGACCAGACAGAAATGGAAGTGATCTGATAGGATTCATCAGGAGCGTGGAGTCGGTGGAGAAGGATATCTGCTTTCCTTGAGTAGCATCAGCATCACTCATTTATTCTCCATGGCGTTTATATACACTTGTTTTCAGGAAGGAAGAAGCATGTCTCGCCTGTCTCTGACCCGGTCCCCGGTCTCTCCTCTGGCCACCCAAGGAATCCCTCTACCGGCTCAGCTGACAAAGGCAAACGCGCCGGTTCACATTGACGTCGGTGGACACATGTACACTAGCAGCCTGGCTACCCTCACCAAGTACCCAGACTCCAGGTAAGAAGCTGTCTTTTACATATTATACTTTTTGTATTTATTATGTTATGTATGTCCTTTATTTAATACGTAAACTACCACACACACACACACACACACACACACACACACACACACACACACACACACACACACACACACACACACACACACACACACACACACACACACACACTACATGTTTGACATTATTTGGGTATATTTACAAATATCTTTCTAATGCATTGAAAAACAGACCCTCTGGGGTTTTTCTGTGTAATTGTTTCTATTTATAATATAAAACATGTAAATGAATCATTCACTATCAATTAGCCCATCATGCTCCATGTACATTTTATAATGCCGTTTTCATTTAACTTTTAAGTCTGACATTTTGAAATTTATACTTTAATCAAGTGAATAGCTTGATCGTGTTGGTTGGTATACTACTTATACTATACTTTGAATTCAACTGATTTGCAGCAGAATTGTGACAAATCAGATGCATGTCATCATAATTAATATTAGGTATGCTACAATGTAATATGATAATGAAAACGACAGATAACAACATATGCAACAATCAGATCAAGCTGCTATGAGGAATCCTATGAGGAAAAAATAAGAACAGTTGACATAAGATCCCTCATCCCACCAATCAAAGATTATATGTGACTTCTAATGTGTGAATGTAATAAAGTTGAAATCAACTACTAAATTGAATATCACAATAGCCATTTTACTGTATGTCTGGCACTGCTAGCGCACATTATCAGATCAACTGATCCACAGGTTGAATGTTAACTGTTAAAGTATGGCCATGCACAGACCATCACTTTCACATGTTGTTTCATATATATATATATATATATATATATATATATATATCATTTTGATCTATACCAAGATGTCTGACAGCTAGAGTGTACATCATAGCAATACCATTGCCATTACCATTGAAGAGAGACATCATAAAAAGTGGTATTATGCTTCGGTCTTGATTTGACTTCACATGGCCGACTCTGCCAAGATAAACATGCATCAGTGCTGTGCAGGAAGACGTGCCAAATTGGCTACAGGAAATGATCCCCATAATCCCGGGAAGATAAACCTTTGAAATTTACAGTGTAACTGACAGCCATCTCAGTTATTATATATTCTTTGTAATGTCATATGAAGAAGAATATATGGCTAATTCCATGCAATGGCTTAGTCTTTTTTATTAAACATTTTAATTCAATAGTGCAGATCATCACTGATATTTCTAGCTCTACCACCAGCTGTGTTGATGGTGCTGGGTTTTTCCTTATTAGAAACGTCCATACTATAAATTGTCACTGTTTTATGTCGTGAGTGCAGTGCATACATCTGAATGTTCATCAAAGCTATCAGTGGATATCCAGTTGCCTTATAATGTGTTAAGACATATCTGAATGCTGATAAATATAAGTGTGAATTTGAATTTGTTTGAATTGAATGTAATTATTACAGTGGAGGAGTCTTTTGAGTAGCTCCTGAGATGCTAGATTAGACAAAGTTATTCATGCAGAACCCATTGGGGCATGAAACCATGCAAATAGAGCAGAGAGTCATGCCAGGGCTCACAAACTGTGTTTTTACACTGAAACGCTAAAACCCATAACAAATGTGAATGTTGGTTAGTGTTGTCTCTGACACACAGTCTCTCTTTCTTTAAATCTGTCTGTCTCACTTTCTGTCTCTCTCACATGCATGCACGCCCGCATGCACACACTTTCTTTCTCCCTCTTAGTCTAACCCTCACACAAACATTTTCTCTCTCTCTCTCTCTCTCTCTCTCCCTCTCTCTCTCTCTCTCTCTCCCTCTCTCTCTCTCTCTCTCTCTCTCTCTCTCTCTCTCTCTCTCTCTCTCTCTCTCTCTCTTTCTCTCTCTCTCCCTCCTCAGTGTACATTTGGCCTCAGGGCTCCACTTTCCACTGGAGCCAGTAGAAGGAGGAGCCCTTTTGTGTGAATTAGGATAATGGCTGACAGCAGAAAGCAAAACAATTACACTGGGTAGCCAGAGCGTACATGTACTTTAGGTCACATCCGGTAAAAGCAGGACCCCTTCATAGAAAGAAGAAGAGAAAAAAAGTTGACAATTAAAAGAACAAGGTTAAGGATTTTCTTTAAAGTTGATGATTACTTTTAATAGATTGCCGCCTTAATAATGCAGCGTGCGAAGAGAAAGTTAGTCTAGTAACTAATGTGCGGCTATTTATCTTCCTCTGCGAGGGCCATATTAAGGGACAGGGGTCATGAAACATTGATGCACACTCTGTGTAGCTTTCAAGAGACGACAGCCTCAATGTTTCACTGGAAAAGAAGATGTAAAAGAAAATCTCAGGAAATGTTCCACAAGGACACTGTTTTGGATGAACATTTCTTTGTGTGCGCACGTTTGTCCGCTGTCTTCAAGTTCAGCAGCATAGAACATCATGTAAATGTAATCTAAATCTGTACCATTATGTATACAATATGTGAATTTCTTTTTTTTAATGAGGAATATATTAGTATCCTATACAGTAGCCTATATACAAAACATACTTATTAGGTAGTGCATGGCCCCCCACCAACACAAGGTTAGAGGACACATTCTCCTTGTAGCTCCATGGATAGAGTGTGATCCTAACACCATCAGGGTTAGGCCTTCCAACTCCCTGCGGAGCCGCCCACGCTATACAAATTAATCATGGTCGGATATTAATGTACATGGTTTTATAATAGTGGTTCTCAACCTGTGGGTCGGGACCCCCAGGGGGGGAGGGAGTTGCTCAGATGACAATTTAACCCAACAGTTCTCTGAAAAACATATGTTTCTATGTCAGTGGTGCTCAATCATTTCCATGTTAAGGACCCCCGGAATTATCTGTATTTGGCCGTGGACCCCCATCTGAAATTATGTTGTTCCAGGCACCCCCCAGAAGCAATTATTTGACTTAAAAACGTTTGCTCTGAAAGAATATATATTCAAAGACTTGCGCGACATTTTCAAGATTTTTCAAAAATAGCAGATTTACAAGCCCGTAGATCTGCCCGAGTGCCGCGCTATGAGCTTGAATGGGTTAAAGACTTTCAAAAGCTTTTTAATGCCTCAAAACAAAAAGAAAGACCAAAGGCTTTACATAGTCGGAAGAATATACATCCAAGCCCAATCCCCTGCTTGAATATATATCCAAGCGCAATCCCCTGGCTGCTTGCTTGCCGTCTTCGAGTGCACAGCTGTTAGAAGTCCAGCGCGGGAAGGTTTAGCGTCTGTTATAGAGACTGGGTTCATTAGAAACAGTTTTCTGTGTTTTGTGATGGAAACGGCTGGATATGCACCTGACCCTCCCACACCCCCAGCTTTGAATATCGGGGGCTGATTCGTTAGCTAGCCAGCTAACTGGTGTACTGAAGAAGAAGTCTGACATGTGTTGGTCTGTGAGATGTTCCTACACACATCACCACCACTACCCGCATGCCTCCCTCCATTTGGCACCACCGGGACGGGAGATCTGAGAAGCTTCTGTCCTTGACAGCCTCGTACACCCACCACCTCTCTCTCTCTCTCTCTCTCTCTCTCTCTCTCTGTCATGCATACAGTACATGTGCACAGTCTCCCATTCTCTCCATGTCTCCCAGCTCTCTCTCTCTCTCTCTCTCTCTCTCTCTCTCTCTCTCTCACTTCACCCCATCTTCTTTTGCTCTCTTCCCACTCCCCCTCTTTTTTCTTTCTTTCTTTCACTCTCTCCATCTCCGTCTTTGAATCTCTTGTACCCGGTCCCCTGCCCCTTCTACCTGTTAAAAGGGACAGATAAAGAGCTAGAGCTGAACCCCCCACCCTCCCACCAATCAGTGGTTTTTACTAAAAGGAACAAACTGAGACCAAGGGAGAGAGAGACACACACACAGAGAGAGGGAGAGAGAGAGAGAGAGAGAGAGAGAGAGAGAGAGAGAGAGAGAGAGAGAGAGAGAGAGAGAGAGAGAGAGAGAGACGGGTGGAAGAGAAAGAAAAAGAAAAACAGGCAGCATTTTAATTGCTTTTTAAAAAAGTGGAGATGAAAAACAGAGTTTAGCCTGCAGGGGTATGGTGAAATTCTAGCTGGAAGAATTGCAAGACCATATGAGAAAGAAAGACCTCGGGCAAAACAGGGAGATGAGTATTGGTTTTTTATAAAGCATTTTGCATCGATTTCCAGAAAGAAAGGGAGTAGGAGAACGATGGATAGAGAGAGAGAGAGAGAAAAGGGAGAGAGAGAGCGACAAAGGATGGAAGGAAGGGAGAGGGCAGAAAGGCAGAAACATCTTTCCTCCACTTTTTCATACAGCCAACCCCAAGGAAAGAAAACTGGACAAATTGAACAAGATCGTTTTAGAATTCCTAGCCTATAAGTTTGGGTTTGAGTACGACTCCATCCAAAAACAAGCCTTTAGTAAGCACAGAATCATTTTGGACATTTTTGTACAACGCATCTCAGAACAGTCCTGCTCTTTGTTTCATTGGCATTCCCAATGCAATCCCCTTCCCTCAGTCATGTAGGCCTACACTGTAATAGAATTTGACAATGAGTCAAGACAGCTTGTATATGTGTGAGTGCGTGCGCCAGTGCAGCTATGCGTGTGTGTACTGTATGTGCACGTGCATGAATAGGGCTCATGATTTTCTTTGTCGTGCGACTCTTGTCAGCCGACCTGGAAGCTGTTATGAGTGATTAAAGAGCTGATTACATCAAATGATGATAATAAAAGTAATGCAGTGCCCTGCCAAGAGCTGTTTCTGAGGAAGACGATATAAATGTACTGTGAAGCCATTAAGCAGGTTACCTTCAACAGTTTTGTTGGGTAAATCTTTAGTTTAGCATAATTCATACAGCACGAGGAGCAGGCTTTCCAGAGTACTCTCCTGCATACAATTAGAGTAAGAACTAAGGGCAAAAATAAGGCCATCTATAAACCATAGACTTAATGACACCAATCAAATTAATTTACCTTTGTAAAGTTTATCGTATCAACACATTGCATTTGACAATGTGTATGATCAAGATATCATGTAACAAGTCACTCCTACTCTTCACAGAGACATATTATACTATATTAAAGGCAGTGACGCCTATATCTTATAAAATATATTTACATACTGTCCTACTGTTTTTTTTACATGGAGGGTACGGATCCTGTATAGGTAAGAGACAGCAGCAGCAACACAGCCCAAGGTTGAGATAAATGAATATCTGTCCGTGCATATCTAGAGGCAGGGTGCAGACATGCTGTGATGAAAGCTAAAAGATTGGAGCAATTTCCAGTCTTTGCCTTGATGAGCCCCCTGTAGCTAACTTCATAACCACAAGTCCTTAATCTCAGCACACAGTCTTGGACACTGTGAGGCAACAGGTGTCTTTATTACGCCAACATCTTGGCAATAATCCATAGAACCTTCATATATCATTTTATTATTTTTATTTTTATGCGCTGGGTCCCAACATTGGCTGTGCTATTGTGAGGGTGAAATAAGCTTTATTTTGGCACGCTAGAATACTTGTCTACTGTAGGTCCAGTTGGACATTTCAGACAGGTGCTCTCGGTTCTGTCTCTGCATGCCTACGAAAATAAATCAAATAATTATGCAGATTAATTGACAGGTAGTAAGCCCCACACACACACACACACACACACACACACACACACACACACACACACACACACACACACACACACACGCACACACGCACACACACACACACACACACACACACACACACACACACACACACGCACACACAAAGAGCAAAAGTGGAAATTGAGTTTTCACCACACAATGTAATCATATGCCATGGCTCCATGTCATATAACTGTGTCGCTTGTGTATTCCTACTTATTTATTTTCTTTCTAACATGGTTCATTGACATTAAGTGTACATTTCAAAAGGCCAACGTGTTCTTTTCTCCTGTGGTGGCATTTCCACTAATGTTTTCAGGTCTCCCCACAGCATGTATCCATGATTGTGATTGTTGAACGGCTACACGCGGTCGGTAGCACATTCAGCCTATCAGAATCGCTTTATTTGTATGATAAATGTACATGGTGGCAATGTTACAGACACATTGTAAGGCTACAGTATATGTATACTTGCACCTCACATGGTGCTGGCATAACAGGACCTCACATACAGTGTAAAGGGACATGCAATACATAGAATAATATCAATACAAATGTACAGCAAACTCAGTATCCACTCCAGTCATTCTTGGTAGCTTGGCATGAAATAGTATTGCCGGTGTGTAGAGGAGCAAAGTTTTAATATATGTGTGCAGATCCTTTTAAAGGTTCACATTCACAACACATAATTCAAACAGTAGAAGTAAAATGTAACCGTTTCTGACCGTGGCTAAGTCATTGAAATCTTTTTTTTTGTGGCTTTTCACCTTTATATTTTTTATAGAGGGACAGACAGTAGGCTGACAGGAAATGGGGGAGAGAGATGGGGGAGTGACATGCAGTAAAGGCCATCGGGATCAGGAGTCGAAACCGCGGCATATGAAAGCAGAGAATCATAGCTTCAAATTGGCATATTGGTTGTTCAGTTTGACCCACCAGTTTTGGAGATATGACTTATAGAGTATAAGAGTAATGTCTTGCAGAAAACAGCCAGTTGAGAAAACAGTCTTGAAAGGTTCACTTCTGTGGACTCTAACCTAGCTACATGTTTAAGCATTTATTTCATATTTACATGTCGATTTCAGCTCTGACATTTATTTCAGACATGCTCTAGTATGTGAAGAGTCTGCCTGTGCTATTAACTCATTTTGTCCTCTCCTGAACAGTTAGCAGATACAATACGATACGATACGATATACGATACGATACCATACCATACCATACCATACCATACCATACCATACCATACCATACCATACCATACCATACCATACCATACAACTTTATTGTCAGCTTGCACTGAAATTTGTTTTGCATGTAATACATTACAAAATGATAGACATTACAGGACACAAATCACAGAAACAGACAGGAACAAGAACATATCCTCTGGTTTAACGATTTTGGTTTAAAAGCAGGACAGACTGATATACAAAAGAGTTCTTTAGTCTGTTTTTCTAATAATTATACTAAACCACCTCACGGAGGGCAACAGTTGATATTCATCATTTAAAACATGTAAGGGATCAGAAGAGATACTCTTCGCCAGTCTATAAGCATGCTCTTGGTCTGGGCATCTTTAAAGGAATGTAACAGGCGTACCAACACTTTTTGCGCAGATCTTAATTTGGCTATAAAGTTTGTTCTTATGGATAGTCCCCCGCCAATAAGCGTAATCTACGTTAATGGATTAGTCTGGCCGACCGCCAATACACGTAAATTACGTTAATTCAGTTGTATACATGTTTTGATCCGATCTTGTCGAAAGGCTACTGACATTAGCTTTGGATGGCTACTGGGCTGTGCCATCTGTCTGCGCGTGCACGCACCCACGCTTTACAGTCGCTTTCATCTCTAATTCCCCGTCCCAGGCGGCATTTCTGGTCAAAACAAGGCTTATTGCACGGAGCATATCGGTCGCTCTAATGGCGCCGGCCTCTATTTCTCATCGGCTAGCGATGAGAAATATGGCTTTATACAATCCTCAGTGTTCATTTATCTTCATAACCCAGTGCGTGTAAAATGTAACAAAATGAACCTGTGTATCTTTCTGTGGAGGTCTTGTTAGCATATCTTATTAGCGTATCACATCAATACATAATATATTCGCTGTCTGGGTGGAAACCTTGCATGTCCAAAACCATTACTTTTCACAAAATAGAAAAAGAGAAAAAGAGATCCAATGTAATTATTATTGAGTCACAAGCTCATGTTAATACGTTTTTGATGTTTAAATATCAATAAAACCCACAGAGACTTAACCACATTCAACCTGGCATCGCATTGTGACACATGGAGATGTAGATACAAGGTTTCTGCCCGACAGAGACAGTATGTCACATCTCTCACTGTCAGTTATCTCATTCAGCTGAACATATTCCATTGATTTCTATAAGTACACAACAGGAGAGACACATGTAGCAGAGAGTGTGTGTATATGCTGTTGTAATCAAAAGGAGAGACACATGTAGCAGAGAGTGTGTGTATAATGCTGTTGTAATCTTTGGAAAAAGGGACACTGACTTCAAACAGGTCTGGAATGGAGGAGCTGTGCCTTAAGCCTCTTGTTTCAACCAGGGAGGCTAATACATTTTCAAGCTTAACGCTAATAAAATTGAAAACTAAATGGATGGTAATTGTTTCATGCATTGGCTGACGGTGCTCATTCCATTGTGTGTGTGTGTGTGTGTGTGTGTGTGTGTGTGTGTGTGTGTGTGTGTGTGTGTGTGTGTGTGTGTGTGTGTGTGTGTGTGTGTGTTCGCGCACGCGTGCATCTATGTGTGTTTGAATTTTTACAGAATAAGTCGCCTGTTCAACGGCACAGAGCCCATCGTGCTGGACAGCTTGAAGCAGCACTACTTCATAGATCGGGACGGGGAGATATTTCGCTACATTCTCAGCTTCCTCAGGACAAGTAAACTGCTCCTTCCAGATGACTTCAAGGTATGTCCACTCCACACCAGAGCATACTTTACAGTGTGTGGGGTATGTGTGTGTTTTATCAGCTCTCAGTGTTTGAGCCAAAAAAGAAAAAGAAAGTGTTTGGAGAGTTCCTCTGCCCAGCGGTAGTAGTAGCGTGGTCTTCTATTGTTTCGTTACATTGCGCTTTTCACTAAATGTTCAGTGGACATGAGAATATTTGTTATTTCAACTGTTCAGGTGCGTGGTTTTGAATGTTACGGGCAATTCATACTCTGGTTTTCATCCTGTCGTGCACTGGAAATAGCCGTCCTACAAGCTCACACAGCAGTGACAACACGTCGTGCTATATGACACACACACCTTGTAGATCTGCTGTTTGTGGCTCACAACTAAGTATACATTTGTACAAATCTTTGAATGTAATGCTTGTAAATTTGTACTTCTCAGCTTTAACAAACATTGTGTGCATTCAGTATACGCTTTCATAGATTGCCAAATCTACCTTACTAAACAGTGTATTACTCTACTACAACCCATAAGAATTTGCACATTGATACCAAATCTCTTCCATTTTACATGCAAAAAGCAGTTTCTATGTTCGCTTGTTATTAACTCCCAGGTGTTCCAGGTTGATGTAAGTTGCCTACGTGGAGCTAGCCACTAATATTCACCTACACTGTAGCAGTCCCCGAAGGGTCTGTTCTTCTACAGCTAATCTCTTTGCTGAGAATAGCTGATCTACAATCTCACAATGAGTCATGTTTGGGCGTTCAGTTTAGGCATACAGTTTAGGCTGTGTAAAGCAAATGTTTCCTCGGCTGCATCCGATTGGCCAAAGTGTCTCTGGCTGGCATTGATTGGACATTCTATTCACAGCTGTAAACTTTCAGCCAATCGTTGACCTGCATGATACTGTACTTGGTTTTGCTCTTCTATTACAATCCTGATCACAGTAAAGACGGTTGGGAAGAATTTGACTACATTTCAATAGATTTAAATGACTATGAATCAAATGCTTGAATTAATATGGAGCAAATGTAATATGAGATCTAAAAAAAGAAAGCAATTTAGGTCAAAATGATCTAGATTTATGTAAAATAAGTGGCCATGGTTGTAAATGGATGTTGTACAAAATGACACATACTGTATAGGGATACCGTTATGGTTCCTTTGTAGTAAATGTATCCTACGTTTGCCATCTCTGTAAGAGCATCAGCTAAATGCCTACTGTATATGTAAAATGTAATTGCTTTACTGAAGATTAGTATTGAGAATATGTATTTATTGGTAGTTGCATTGCCCTACTGTGTATATAAAAAGTGGTATATACCATATTTGCAAGACAAATTATGCATTTAGCAGACACTCTTATCGAGAATGACTTTCAAAGTGTAAGATCAGATTAAGTGACATGAACATTAGTTAACAAGCAACATGGCAAATGGTCATGTACTGTACGAAGGGACAGAACACAATTAAGTTCTGCAAGGAAACTAGGGTAGCAGCAGGCAAACATCAAACCTAGCATCCATCTCTCAACTTAACATGTTATCTAAATAACATAATTAACATTAGTGATCAAGCTAATTGTATAAATCTGTCTAAATAATATATGCCTGTACATAGCATTTGTGAACAAGTGACCAACATATTTCCATGGATAAGGGGTCAGGACAACGAGGCCTTTTCGTGGAGGGGTCAGAATGAAATTTGGACTTAGACTGTTTTTTGTCTGTGGTACTCGGGTATGTGATACAAGGAAATAAGGAGTGCTATAGGGGGTGAGGTAGATTCTGAAGAGGTGAGCTGCATGCAGTCCTGACTGAGGGGTGAAGTCTTTCCACAGCCCGGAGGCATTAGAGTCTTGGTTGCTTAGAGCATTTAGAGTCTTGGTTGGCTGCTTGGAGCATTTAAAATTTACATTTTCCCCGTTAAGAACGACCAGCAGCAAACATTTCCCCAACACTGTTGCCAGTATACTCAATAAGATCCCCCACGACGTACATATTATTGTTGTTCCACGCCCACTCGACTGTCAGGCAGAGCTGCAGTCGCTCCCAGGAACACACATTAGAGCTAAAACAACACTTCTCTGGCGCCATTCTGATGTGAAACCGCTATAAAACAACCGACTAAACCACAAGATTGCACACATACCCACAGATACACCTATACTAGAAAAGTGGCAAAGACAAAACCAACTTTGTAGCCAACCTAATTAATTAGCTTTAGCAAATAAACCCAATGAAAGGACGTTTCCTTCTAGGAATTTGAGCACAGGTCTATTGTGACTGATCATGTGAGGATTCCAAAACGATACGGTCACGACAATGACTTTATGTGTCGCTGTACAGGTAGTGTGCATTGAGTCAACCAAATTAACACTTTCAGGGCCTTAAATTGTTTAATCCAACGTTCCCTGCGTAAAACGCTAAACCCGCTATTTGTTGTTTAATTCGCTGTTTAAAAATAATGACGAGGCAGTCGCGTTATGATGACGAAACCGGAAATCAAGCCATGCTCTGGGCTGCTAGGGCTTCTGGGAAAATGAGCTCAATGCAAGTGAACGAGGGGTTTGTTTACAACATGCTGTGGAGGCGGTTCTTGTCTCGCATTTTAATGGCGGCCTGTTTTTCTCTTCAACAACAAACCATCAGACTATTTTTCGCCGGATTTTCGTCGAACAAAGCTGCAAATACTTCGGCGTATGCTCCAAAGGCAATCTAGGCAGCGTAGAATATTGGATTAAATAGCGGGGAACGCGGGTTACGCAGTAGAACTGTTAATGAATGAAACCCCGGACGCAATCATGACCATGGTTGGTCAAGGCTCAGTCAAGGCTGATGATGTTTGTTTTCTTCCGGAAAAGGGTCACGTGATAGGGATGTGACGAATCACGTGAGGATACAGCGTGACTGATTAAACATTTCCAATGACAAGCCTATACAAGTACAAGTACAACTATGGAAGCTATAGTGCAAGTGTGACATATTAGTGTGGATGTAGCCTCAGTATACTTTGGCATTATGGCCATTTGTATCAGCCTTTTCCGTCTTTGGATTCCCAAAACAGAGGGTTACTGTACACGTCTTGTTGCAGGCTTAACAGTGAACTTCAGCACAAAACAATCATTTTCTTCTCCCTCTCTTCAACTCATTTTTAATTGATTCATTTAAAGAAGCCTGGAGACAGCAAGTGTTAATATTAATTTCAGAAGAACAATGTATTCCTCCCAAAGAAAAAACACAATGATTTGTAGAAATATAAATATTATTTCATTTAGCAAAATACAGTACAGTTTGGTACAAAACCATCTTGTATTCTCCTGTGTGCATTCTGGTTCTGAATTTTCTTTTAACACATTTTAACCACTTGGCGTTCCTATTCTAGTTATAATAGTCGATCATTCTGTGAAAATAGCCGATTTCCGGCGAAGAGAGGTCAACGAAGAGGTTTAATAGTTTAATATTCTGTTTTTCATGAGATCATGGCGCGGTGTCCTGGAGTTCACAATGTTCCCTAATCTCAGCTCCTGCCTGTGTGTGAGTGACCCTGTGAGAATGCCTTGCAACTATACTTTTGGGTCACAATTTTGTACACAGGTCACAAAACTAAGTACATACTTCTCACAGCTGCTGTACAACGTTTGGTGACCTTAAACCGTGCCAGGAATACACACATGCATGCATCGGCATCCAAATTAACCTAACCTTCCACAGCACTGTACTCCACACATCCATTACCTGTTACCTGTAAATATAACCAAGCCATCACGGTATTTTGGGAATGAAATATGAAATCATTTTTGATACAAACAGACTGGAGGTAGGAAGGGGAAGGAGGAGAGGAGAGGAGGAAAGCGCGGCTAACTGGAGCATGGCCCTGCGATGTGTGCCAATGCCCTGAGCTGTTGTTTTTCCCTCTGAAGCCTATTTCTATAGAGGTGAACACAGGTGAAATAGCCTGTATACCCCCTTGCTCTGCCCGCTCTCTGATGGCTGACTCCCACACACACACTGAAACCAACACAGCCAGCTCTCTCTGGCACCAGAGGTCTTGGCTGGGAGAGATCCACTGCTGGAGCTCTGGCTGCCGAAGACACAGAAAGCAACTGGGGTGGTTGTGGTAATTAGTCTGGCGGAAAGGTGATGCAGCTCATTAATTAAGTTAAATAACACGCACGCACCCAATCATACGCTACGCAGGTGATGTTTACCGTGTATCTTTGAACAGTACGCAGCTCTGTACACATGCACACACGTGCGTGCACACACACACACACACACACACACACACACGTGCGCACACACACACACACACACACACACACACACACACACACACACACACACACACACACACACACACGCGCGCGCGCGTGCACACGCACACACACACGCACACACACGCACATTCATACCACTTGATACAACTTCATAGCCATCACTTGATGGATGCTTTTGTCCAAAGCACCTTTCTACAGTGCCGCAGTCTCCCAACGAGGCCGTCCATTTTTAGCATGGGCGGTCCCAATGGGGAAACAAACCCCCCTACCATGGCACTGTCATGCTCAGGTCTACCCTACCATGCACAGGACAAGACACACACACAGGCACATGCATATTCGCACGCACGCACGCAAGCAAGCACGCACGCACGCACGCACGCACGCACACACGCACGCACGCACGCACGCACGCACACACACGCACGCACACACACACACAGGCCTACATGCACACGTGCACACACACACACACACACACACACAAACAGGCCTACATGCATGGCCACACATGCGCGCGCACACACACACACACACCCCCACACACACACCCCCACACACACACACACACACACACACACACACCGTGGTATATCTAGGTCATTAGAGCTGGTTAGCTCATATTAGCCCACTGTGGCAGTGCACACCTGGCTCGTGTTTTTACAGCGTGAATGAAAGAGCTCCTGTGCTAAGGCCTATAGCTAGCACACAACATGGACCCTCCCTGGTTCAATACTGTCTTTGGCAACACTGCAGATTGTAGTCACCACTTAAACTCTATACGGTATAGGCTACTTTGTCGGCGAGGGTCCCAAAGGGGTCTATAGCCTACTTGAGTGTAGTCCCGCGTAGCCAGACAACTATTCCACAATCTCTGAAAGCTATATAGTCTGGAACTACACCTCCCAAAATCGGAGTCAGGAAGTTGGCATCCGTTCGTCATTTCCGTTCACGAAAATAGATTTTAAAATATCTTTTTTATTTTTTTATTTCCATTTCTGCTAAGCAGCTGCATTTGCGCGACTGTAAAGACGAAACGGAAGGGGGGGGGGGGGGGGGGGGGGGTCCGCTTTCTCCCTCATCAAAAGAGCTTCCGTGCTCCACACTGTATGGCCGGAAGCATTTGGAAATTGTGGGAGACAACAGTTAAGCCACGCAAGACTAGAATGTATGTAATGCTAGCAGGAATTAAAACTAAACTGAAATAGAGTACCCAAGTCCTGACGTCAGTCACGTCACTCCCGCTACATCACTCCCGCTACCCCTGGCTCATGGAAGTATATATATATTTGTTCACAGTCAGTTGATTCTGCACATCCATATGAGTAAAATCGCAGGGCTGTTTTGTTTATTTTTGGAACACAGCTATTAACATGCTCTACTATACAGATTGGTTAAAATAGTGTTGTAGTCATTAAAATAAGTTCCAGATTGCAGTTTTAAATGTTTATTATTCTTACCAAGGAAAACAACTTACCTTTCAGCTCTACACAGTAATATCTATTTTTACAATTTCAGAGTTAAAGGTTTTACTATGATTTGACTGTGTATTCTACTGTAATGTGCATGTCCTTTCCTGTGGGAAATGTTCATGATTATTCTGTTTAAGGGTAACTAGGCGAGGCTGATCGCACTATAGCTAGGAGCCAGAGGGCAAACTCTGAGGGCTTGTGCAGTGAAGTCTGGGCCAGAGCCAGACCTCCAACAGCAGTACAACACGCACCATCCCTTAACACTGAGAGGGTACAACTTGAACCAAATTGGAACTCTGTGGGTCCATGTGGTTCCATTTGTACCCTCTCAGACACTGAGGATTTTATTCTGTGTTCTTTTCTTTTGGGGAAATGACAACCTGAATCGGTTTTGATTATATTTGTGGGAGTTGCTCTCTCTCACCCATCCCTCCCCAACCCCACGACTCCCTCCATGTGAAGTCTTGACAGTCCAATCAGGCACCATGGCCCAACACAACGCGTCAGACCTCATTGTTTCAACTCATTACTCCCCACCCCCCCACGAACACGCACAGTAGCACGCACGTGCACACACACACACACACACACACACACACACACACACACACACACACACACACACACACACACACACACACACAAACCAAACTCCCGCTCCACACACCAAATAAAAAGCCAGCGTTGATCTGCATACCTTTCAATTTGCGTGAAGTCGGAAAAAGCAGGAGGGGAGAGAAAAAAAAATGCAAATAGTGCGAGGCAGAATTGAGCATGTCCTTATCTGAACACAATCAGGCTTCCCGTCGCCCCAGGGCCGGCCGCGGTGCGCTGCTGGCAGCCACGGTGCTGCTGTGTGTTTTACTAAACCAACGTGAAAGTCTGAGCAGAATAGAAAAAGAAAGGAGCACATTTTTTTTTCTTTTAGCATGCATCAGTGGATCGAAATATTCACCATTTTAATACCGCGCCGACTTTCGTCTCATTATTCAAACTACAATTAGTCACAAGTGTGTAAGCAATGCGCAGTCAGAAGCATGAGGGTAAGGTTTGTGAGATGTTTTGTGTTATGCCATTTCTGTGTTAACCCATTTTGATTCTAAAAATGTCTTCTACATCCTGACAGTTTTCTGAAAAAGCTATGTTTCTATGTCAGTCGTTCTTCGATTTTTCAAAAATAGCAGACCTACAAGCTCGTAGCGCGCCACTCGGTGGCGCGCTATGAGCTTGTAGATCTGCTCTTTTTCAATAGCTTCTATATACCCAAATGCTTTATTTTCTGACGTTTGCGCCACGCTAAATGGTTCTATTTGTCACAGGTCCACTGTATTAGATATGCTTTTTGGAATGGATGGGAATTTATTGTGTCGGTTATTGAATGGAAAAACTGAAAACCACTGGATTGTGTGTGACCACAGTTCCCAGATACGACAGTCATGTGGATTTCTTTTTTGTATTGCAGTGCAATGTGAGTGCTTGTAGATCAGCTATTTCCGCTATTGAAATTAAATGTTTGCCTATATTGAAGTGGACTATACCCAAAATCGGGACGGCATAGTTAAAGGGTTCTCCGTCTTACTTGTATCCGCTTCCCCTGGCTTTGTCTCTCCAACAGGCCCTGGGATGTAGGCCTTGCTAGTGGGCTATAAGGTTGGGTCATTATTTTGAAACGAACAAGTCTGACTAGACACTGGACTGGGGATTGAGGGAGGGGGTGGGCGGGGTGTATTGTCTCATAGAGCTGCCAACAGTATCATTACTACTAGCAGTAGTATTGTAGAATTAATAGTAGCAGGACAACAGCAGTACCTAGAAAGGTGTGGTCCGTGGAACTCATATCTCCACCAGGCCCGGTGGCCTAGCCAGGGCTATGTAAGTTGTGGGTTGCAGACAGTCGTCAGGACCTGAGGAAACTGCAGGGGGACATAGCATTCCTATGACATACGGCTAAACTTTTCGCACGAGTGGCACACCCTATGGTCACAAGTGAAAGTGCTTTGGAGGTGAGCTCTGTAGACACATATTGAGGTCCCTCTACAACGCCTCCATATATGCTCACACCTCATGACATCACACCTCGTGACACGTCACGCCACCATATCTGGCCATCTCCATATATGAAGATCACGGCACTGACCTCATCTAACCCTGGATAACCATACATGGAGAAGACTGGATCAACACCTAGATCTGCATATATGGAGCCGGCCAGCAACTCTTGTTGATCTGACCTCATCAAACCCTGTACACTCAAGACACACTCCATATATGGCCAGTACAGAATTGATTCCATATGTTGATCTGACCCCCCATGCCAAAGCGCCAGCGCTCACCCAGCCGCCTGCCGTCACTTCTCGCCCTCAGGGCGTCTTACTGGTAGTAATAGTAGTAGTGGTGGTAGCAGTAGTAGTAATAGTAGTAGTGGTGGTAGCAGTAGTAGTAATAGTAGTAGTCTGTTGTTTTCCACACAGCTCCAAATTGACTCGGGTGCCTTGCAGACAGGCCCCAGTTAAAAACATATCCATCCATGGCTTCAGACCTGTGAAGGATGAGGAGCTACACTTTGATACAGAGCGCCGCCCGAAGGCAAGCGTCTCATTGTGCGTTTTGTCAGCTACAGCGAGAAAGGACCAGGAGAGAGGGAACGAGAGGAGAGAGAGGAGGGAAAAGGACCCCCCCAACAACACACACACACACACACACAGCGTACACCCCTTTAATATTCTATCATCTTGAATATTAGACTGCAAGTTTAAGATGTGTTGCATCAGCCCTCAGTTCAGTTCAGACAGGTTTTGGGGTGTCATATTGGAGCTCACTCTAAGATGAAGGGTGATACATGAGGGGTTAAAAGGTTGGGGTGGCGTATTGTGAGCTTTTACAGGCTTGTTCTTCAGAACAGAGGCATCAGTGTCAATGGGCCGCCCGCTGCCACAACGTCAGGGCTCCAGAGAAAGGGTCTGGGTCCCCAACCACCCCATCCTTGTTAGCTCCCAGCACCCACCACAGACAGTGATGATGCAGTCCACACACACAAATATCACTCCAAAAGCAGTTTTTAAAGTCTCAGTATAACACAGTAGCCATGGGTTAAACTAAAGGTAAGAAAGCCAAGATGTCCAACTTAATCTTTTATCTGTAATGTATGCTATGAAAAGCTTGATCAGATGGGTGGCATTAGCCTTATGGTATAGCAACACATCAATGTCACGCTAAAGGTGGCCTTTGCCTTCAGTGCGGGAAGTGCATTAAGGGGAAATCAAGTTACCAGACTGATAACTGTATTTCACCCCTACCATTGCATACAATAAAACAAACTGTAGCCGAGAGCCAAGGAACACAAACGTCATTTTAAGAATAAACTATGAAAGCTAGAACCATGAGCAAAGAAATGAATTAAGCTGTCTTTCTTTGTCACTGCGAAACACTAATCAGAAACACAGCTTCATTAATTACTAATTGCTTCACAAGATGGATTTACAACATTTTAGTGACATTTTCCTCCAATTAAATTATGTTGTAATAGGAGCTTAACATCAGGCCACAAGTCACATTACCATAAAAATCCCCTCCACGCAAGGAATACATTAAAATTCTCCTTGGCTCATGAATTGTCCTCATGTCCCCATGTGCTCACACCATATCATTCTCCTATCACCTCCTATCTGCCTCCTCAAACAGTGAACCTCCTTCCACTCTTCCTCCTCTGTATTTTCTATGGTAGTGCTGAATGATGGTGCCATCTGGTCTTGTGGGAAATTAGAGGGAAGAGTGCAGGGGCAAATGGCCCCCAGCAAAGGCCCAGCCCGAAGGGGGGTGGGGGGTGGGGGGGGGGGGTGTGTTGGCAGGCAATCTGCTGCAGACTCTGTCTGCACACAGGAATGCTCTCCATCCCACTTCACTGGAGCCTTGCTGACGGCCTTGCTGGAGTCAGCTTTGCTGAAACATGCTAAAGGCTAGCCCGGCTCAGCCAAAAGCTACTGCAACAGCAGTTGTTGGCACCGCTTGGCTTATTGAGACAGACGCCCCGTGGATGAGACCCCACAAACATGTGTGAGAACCATGCTCAGTTCCATGAGATACTCTGCATAACTAGAGGACAAACAAAGGTCATGCTAGGTCATGCTAGCTCTGCTAGTGGTGACGCTCTAAGGATGGCGAAGTCAGTTGGTCTGCCCAACACTTTAGTGCCAAGCAAGATATCTCACAAACTGCAGGCTGGCTTCCCATGAAACGTGAGTGCATTCATGCTCCCGGATGGATGAGCCCTAACCATCTGAGTGACCCCATGACCTTTCCACTAGCACTAGCCTTAGGCCACCCTTAGTCTAATTATGGTAGGCCTACGGTTATATTTTACTTAAGTTATAAGCTGTTGCTTTTGTTTACAATTAGTTAATCCTTCAGTTAATATACACTACAGACAGACAGACAGACAGACAGACAGACAGACAGACAGACAGACAGACAGACAGACAGACAGACAGACAGACAGACAGACAGACAGACAGACAGATACCCACATACATGCGGTACATACGCACACACAGGGGTAACCTTTTTGGGCTGGTTCTCAGATGTAATGATTAGTCAACACTACTTTTATTTCTAAGTCTACTTACAGGATGTAGATAGATAGATTTGTAGTACGTGACACCAGAGCTCTTGCTTCTTCAAGAGTGCCTGGCTGTATGCACCGGAATGTTGTATCAGGATTCTCAGGAAGTAAATTCCCGCCCTAGCGGCCCCAGCTCTTGGTACGCAAAAGTGCCTCCATGCCTTTGATCTGCACGCATTTTGACGACGGATGCGCACTGGCGCACCAGTTATGTGCACCCCTGGCCAGTTCCAAATTGCAGCTCTAAAAGTGTTCTTTTAGAGTGGTTTTGAAAGAGAGTAGGGATTCACACTTCTTTATGGCTGTTGGTAGAGCATTCCACATTGGTGGCATATAGCAGGAGAACAAATTTAAACCCGTGTTCGTGCCAAATCTGGGTTGAACGTGATCTGTAGAGCTCCCTCTGATGTAGTTAGACAGGTACATGGGTCACTGAGGAGTAGTGTATCCTGTAGACTAGGCCTATTGCAAGTTGCTGTACTCTGTCTTATACCCTGAGCCATCCCACCCTAAATGGGTTCTAGATGGAAGGCCAAGAAGTAGCCTGGCAAGTTCAAACCATTTTGTAGCTATAGTCAGGCTTTTAGACTTTTAGCCAACACAATTCCGATGACTCCCTGGTTCTTTTACACTCAAGTGATCCCATCTCTCTCTCTTTCTTATCTCTTTTACCTGTATTCTCAGGATTTCCGCCTGCTGTATGAGGAGGCGCGTTATTACCAGCTGGCGCCCATGATCAAAGAGCTGGAGCGCTGGAAGCAGGATGGCGAAAATCGAAGGTTGTCCCAGCCCTGTGACTGCCTGGTGGTGCGCGTCTCACCCGACCTGGGCGAGAGGATCGCCCTCAGCGGAGAGAAGGTCCTCATCGAGGAGATCTTCCCCGAGACTGGAGACGTCATGTGCAACTCGGTCAACGCCGGCTGGAACCAGGACCCCACGCACGTCATCCGCTTCCCCCTCAACGGCTACTGCAGGCTCAACTCCGTCCAGGTACGCTACTGGGGAACAGTGGGCTCCTCGTGGAATGATGGCTGCCATGCTGGTCACTTCACAGTTCACACAACAATAGGCAAAATAGTAATGGCTCACGGAAGAAAAAGAGGAGAGATGTATAAAGGTAGCTTTCCACTGCACCAACGTCGGCGGCGGTAAGTGTTGGAAAACGCCTGTTGCCGAAAATCTGGTTGCATGTTGTATAGGAAGCTTCGAATGTCAGATAGCAGCAGGTTTGTTCTAGAAAAGGACGTCAGGCCATAGGCTATTTTTAGCACTATAGTAGCCGTCTGACGGTGTCTTGGGTGCATTAGTAACTGTTTTTCAAACCTTCCAACCGACTGATCTCCCAACTTCATTGGGGTAACCCAAAGAGACGGACAGCTGTATGGGTCTGATTAATTAGTTCTAAAACAGTCTGTAATAATCTGTTTTATCTGGTTTAATATGTAAAACTCTATGCCTCACAATGAAAGATCGCTCATGAAATGTATTTAGACAATCACGTTTAGATTCCCAATGGGATTTACACCAGCTATATTTATACTTGATAAAATTCCCATAACCATTGAGGATCAGATATGAATTGTCAAAGTACATTCTGGTACATCAGACAAGAATTGCACGGCGTCTTTATTGTTGGGATATCTGTGACAGTTTGGCACATCACCAGAGCAGTGGATGTGTGTAATGCCTGGTTTATACCTATAGCTGCATGACACCAGCGTGTAATTAAGTATAAATCACCCTTAAGAATTACCATTTAAAAAAAAAACCTATGCCACCCCCTCATGATAGCTTGATTCCTGGCTCTGCCTTCACTGTCATGTCTAAAGAAACAAGTGCCATAAAATCTGGTAGAAAACTAAACGAAAACACATGGGTAACCCAAAGAGAAGGACAGCTGTATGGGTCTGATTACTTCTAAAACAAGCACCTACGTTTTTCAGTATATCACCTTCGCTCCACGATTTTTTCACCCCATGCCACTTGTAATTACAATCGCACACTGGTGGCAGTGGTTACATAAGCCTTTGTTTTGTCAAAGAAGATTTGATGATCCGGTCTGGTGTCATTTAGTTGGCATTCCTCCAAACGCCTGTACCTTCTGTTCTGTGGCATAAATAATTGCTAATTGCTTTAATAGCTGTTCATGAGGTAAGGTGCTCGTAATAAGGCTACAGTAAAGGATAGTTGAAAGTTACACTGAGTGCTGCCTGGTGTCTCAGCCAATTAGTGCACAGACCATATCATCTCTGTCGGGTGGAAACCTCATATGTCCAAAACTGTTACTTTTCAGGAGTTAAATTAAAAAGTAGCACACTCCTTTTGATACTTCTGTGTGACGATGTAGTATGATCAAGTAGGGCGTTCATTTACAAACAAACACCAAAAGTAACTCTGGGGGAGCCGGGGATCGAACTGGGAACCTCGCAATTCCTATCTGGCCACTCTACCGGCCACTCTACCCCTGAGCCACTGCTATAGTATTAGGAGAGGTATATTGTACTGTACTGTATGTTGTTCATCTGTAAGGTCAGCCGTGGGACATGGATTCTAACTCCACGATGAGTCAGTTGACTTGACTTTGGCTGTTGGCACATGTTGCCATTTTTCCACACCTTGTATTTATCCAGGAAAACGTCTGCTGAGTATGCAGTTTGTCGTTTAGCACCGCCTACTTCACATTCATGCACAATGCACACTGCACACCTGGGAACTTCCCAAGGCAACCACTGTCTTATCTTGGCCACTGGGCAGCTTCACTGTAACTATAGGGGTTATACACTATAGCTTCCACAAGGAAGGGCCTTTGAACGGTAGGGTGTTTTAAGCCTAATTTATAGTCCATAGTACGATGGTATTGCTTGCCAAAAATAACTAACGAGCTAACAAAGTGTCGCATCGACACCCTCGCATGATGGATGATGAATTTAGCTTATCTCATTGACTTGTGCAGAGCCCGGCTTCGCGGACTCAAACCAGCAACTTCCTCGGTTGCAAGCCAATTGCTCTATCCTTCTTTAACCAGCGGTTCTGCCGCTTTGCTCCCTGTCTGTGTCAAGGTTAGCCACACCACAGGCCCCACTTCAAAAGCTGCCTATAAAATCAGCATGAATTGCTGCGCCATATTCATCCTGTGTGTTTCCAGGGAGACGAGGGAAACGTTACCCTTATTATAAGCTATAGCGGATAATAGCAGCTCTGATGTGGTCACAGGCAAGTTTGTCAAGAAACTTCCAGAGATAAAGGCCATAGTATGACTGGTGTCTTGTTCCTGTTCTGCCTGAAGGGGAGTTTGGTGGGTAGGTGGGTGCACCATACCATGTACTCTTGGTGTTGTGACCATTCAAATCCAACCTATAGCCATGGCATGGGGCATGTCATCCCCACATTGCTTTCCACTGCATACATGCTGAATTATGCATAATTAAAATGTAATTATTTCAGCTGAAAATAAGTTATTGTGGGCGAGCAACACGCTCACACCATGAAGTCTAAATTAGCCATTAGAAATAGCCTTTTTCGTTTTGCTCAAAGTATACTGTACAGTAGGTCATCACTGTTCACCTTTTTTGCGGAACATCCGTCTTGACCCTTTGGTGTGGTTCCGGCTTAAGACCGATGGAGGTTGGGGTGGGAGAGGGGGGGGTGGGGGTGGCAGGAGAACTGTAGGAGAACACATAACAGCCTCACACCACAGGCACACACGCTGTAACACACTGCAGCGCCCGTAGCCATGCATAGTCCAACCAACACCCCCCCCCTCCCTCCCTCTACACCCCCCAGAGCGCTAGTCCTCTCCCAGGCAGGCGAGCCTCGCACTGACACCTCCACCTCCCCTCCTGCCAATGTGAGAGAGAGACCACCTCCAGCTCCAGGGATCCAGAGCCCGACTAGGGTGAGGCGGGACAAAAGCACCGTTTGGACTGAGGCCATGTTTTCGAAAAGAAACACGAGAAATGGGGGAGGAAAAAGAAGAAGAAGAAGTAGGGGGGAAATGATATGCATAATTCACGCTTTACTCCTTTTTAAGACTCGGTTCCTTTTTTTTTTTTAAAGAAAAATAAGGAAAAAAAGACTCAAATGTAACACCGCCCGGGGCCAATTGAAATACATGTATTGCATTTTTTAATACCATACTTACAATTCCTCAAACAGCCTAAACCCGGTTTATACTTCTTTTATAGATTTTTAAATGACTTGCAATATAATTAATTGGCCGCATCAACTAACACAACATTTTCCTACTGTGTTTACCAGCGAGTCTGGTTGTGGTGCCTGTGCGTGTGTGCGCGTGTGTGTGTGGTGTGTGTGTGTGTGTGTGTGTGTGTGTGTGTGTGTGTGTGTGTGTGTGTGTGTGTGTGTGTGTGTGTACGTGAGTGGTGCGCGTGCACGTGTCCGACTGACCGTCTTGCGGAGGGAAGGCTTTTTTTGGTTGTTCATTAGAGCATGGTCCTCTGAAGACAAGGTGAACTGAAAACCTTTTATCGTGTGTGTGTGTGTGTGTGTGTGTGTGTGCGTGCGTGCGTGCGTGTGAATGAGCGTGCGTGCGTGCGTGTGAATGAGCGTGCGTGCGTGCGTACGTGTGTGACAGAACAGAAAGGGTAGCAGTCTCCTCAGGGTTTCCTGTTAGCCATGCCCCTGTTAGAGAAACAAGGACACGCTGTAGAGAGCTGCGAAGGCCTTTTGTCTCAGCGTGGACTATTCTCACATAAAGAGGTGTTGGCTCTTTTACCTTTTTTCTTTTTACACAAATGCACAGAGATACAAACTGTGTGTACACACACAAGGGACGTACAGTAAGCATAACGTATTTAGTACACGGCAAAAATCGGAGAGTTCGATTAACCACTTTCTCAACCTGGCATCCCTATTTTGTTATTATGGGCAAAGATATTTAAAAAAACAATCCTCTAAAACATTCAAAAGAATTTCAGCACAAAAAAAAAAAAACGCGAATGTAGATATACTAGCTCCTAACTTGTCGGATCACAGCACGTTGTGGTGGGCTTGAAGATCGGCTTCTTTCACTATTGGTCGTACAGCAAAGTATTGCCTGTATGTACTGTATAAGGCCTTAAGTGGTTCAGTGGTTAACATTTTTACTGTGTACCCACAACGACACAGAACACACACACAACATGCAACCACAAACACGCACACAAATGAAGTGGCACGCACGAATGCACACACACACACACACAGCGGCGTGACTCGTCGGGTGGATATGGTGGAGGGCATGGTGAGCAGATGGAGGTGTATTTTTTTTTCTGTGTAAGTGGAGATTTTTCTAAACAACTTGTATTACTCATCCTGTCCTCTCTCATTGTTGCGTGAAGGTATGAGAAGGTTAGGAAAATAATCCTCATCTTACCCCAGCAGACAATGAGCCTGTGATCTTATTTCAGTCCCGGGACCCCGACCCAAGGGAATGTGGGACGGACACGCACGCACGCACGCACGCACGCACGCACGCACGCACGCACGCACGCACGCACGCACACACACACACACACACACACACACACACACACACACACACACACACAGCCACACCCTGCCCACGGGAGAACAACAGGGACAAAAAGTGAGAGGAAAACAGTGTGAGCGAGAGAAGAAGGACAGACGGGGAGCAATTAAAAGAGAGATCACTACCACTATTAGGAACAATGTATTTTTGGCCTGATTTGGAATTTTGGATGCAGCCTTGACAAGAAAGGCACTTATGTGGAGTTAGGTACCCTGAGGTAGGTGAGTTTAGGAGTTAGGTACCCTAAGGTAGGTGAGTTTAGGAGTTAGGTACCCTAAGGTAGGTGAGTTTAGGAGTTAGGTACCCTGAGGTAGGTGAGTTTAGGAGTTAGGTACCCTGAGGTAGGTGAGTTTAGGAGTTAGGTACCCTAAGGTAGGTGAGTTTAGGAGTTAGGTACCCTAAGGTAGGTGAGTTTAGGAGTTAGGTACCCTGAGGTAGGTGAGTTTAGGAGTTAGGTACCCTGAGGTAGGTGAGTTTAGGAGTTAGGTACCCTAAGGTAGGTGAGTTTAGGAGTTAGGTACCCTAAGGTAGGTGAGTTTAGGAGTTAGGTACCCTAAGGTAGGTGAGTTTAGGAGTTAGGTACCTTAAGGTAGGTGAATTTAGGAGTTAGGTACCCTAAGGTAGGTGAGTTTAGGAGTTAGGTACCCTAAGGTAGATGAGTTTAGGAGTTAGGTACCCTAAGGTAGGTGAGTTTAGGAGTTAGGTACCCTATGGTAGGTGAGTTTAGGAGTTAGGTACCCTAAGGTAGATGAGTTTAGGAGTTAGGTACCCTAAGGTAGGTGAGTTTAGGAGTTAGGTACCTTAAGGTAGGTGTGTTTAGGAGTTAGGTACCCTAAGGTAGATGAGTTTAGGAGTTAGGTACCCTAAGGTAGATGAGTTTAGGAGTTAGGTACCCTAAGGTAGGTGAGTTTAGGAGTTAGGTACCCTAAGGTAGATGCGTTTAGGAGTTAGGTACCCTGAGGTAGGTGAGTTTAGGAGTTAGGTACCCTAAGGTAGGTGAGTTTAGGAGTTAGGTACCTTAAGGTAGGTGAGTTTAGGAGTTAGGTACCCTAAGGTAGATGAGTTTAGGAGTTAGGTACCCTAAGGTAGATGAGTTTAGGAGTTAGGTACCCTAAGGTAGGTGAGTTTAGGAGTTAGGTACCCTAAGGTAGGTGAGTTTAGGAGTTAGGTACCCTAAGGTAGGTGAGTTTAGGAGTTAGGTACCTTAAGGTAGGTGAGTTTAGGAGTTAGGTACCCTAAGGTAGGTGAGTTTAGGAGTTAGGTACCCTAAGGTAGATGAGTTTAGGAGTTAGGTACCCTAAGGTAGGTGAGTTTAGGACTTAGGTACCCTAAGGTAGGTGAGTTTAGGAGTTAGGTACCCTAAGGTAGATGAGTTTAGGAGTTAGGTACCCTAAGGTAGATGAGTTTAGGAGTTAGGTACCCTAAGGTAGGTGAGTTTAGGAGTTAGGTACCTTAAGGTAGGTGAGTTTAGGAGTTAGGTACCCTAAGGTAGATGAGTTTAGGAGTTAGGTACCCTAAGGTAGATGAGTTTAGGAGTTAGGTACCCTAAGGTAGGTGAGTTTAGGAGTTAGGTACCCTATGGTAGGTGAGTTTAGGAGTTAGGTACCTTAAGGTAGATGAGTTTAGGAGTTAGGTACCCTAAGGTAGGTGAGTTTAGGAGTTAGGTACCCTAAGGTAGGTGAGTTTAGGAGTTAGGTACCCTAAGGTAGATGAGTTTAGGAGTTAGGTACCCTGAGGTAGGTGAGTTTAGGAGTTAGGTACCCTAAGGTAGGTGAGTTTAGGAGTTAGGTACCTTAAGGTAGATGAGTTTAGGAGTTAGGTACCCTAAGGTAGGTGAGTTTAGGAGTTAGGTACCCTAAGGTAGATGAGTTTAGGAGTTAGGTACCCTGAGGTAGGTGAGTTTAGGAGTTAGGTACCCTGAGGTAGGTGAGTTTAGGAGTTAGGTACCCTAAGGTAGGTGAGTTTAGGAGTTAGGTACCCTAAGGTAGGTGAGTTAAGGAGTTAGGTACCCTAAGGTAGGTGAGTTTAGGAGTTAGGTACCCTGAGGTAGGTGAGTTTAGGAGTTAGGTACCCTGAGGTAGGTGAGTTTAGGAGTTAGGTACTCTAAGGTAGACGAGTTTAGGAGTTAGGTACCTTATGGTAGGTGAGTTTAGGAATCCTCGCAAAAAACATGTAGTAATCCTGGTCTCCCCCTGGTCAGCCAGGGCGCCTGATGAAAGGGAAAGGAACTGGTTGGAATAACGTGTTCCTTCCTCGCGCTGCGTCCTACCGGGGAGTCTCTCCCCTGTCAGGTGAACAGAAGCGGCTTGCTCACTCCTCCTCATGCTCATTTCGGGGCTCTCCCCAGGTTGGCAGAGGGAGAGTAGCGTCCAAGATTACAGTTTAGGTAATTGGCACACGGTGAAAAATGGGTTACAAAATTGTGGGATAAACATTTTGAAAAAAGCACTTATTTTAGCAGCTTTTTTAATGGCATGCTGGTTTCTGTTGATCACTTCGTGCACAGCAGCAGCAGAGGAACAGAGAGGTCCTTCAGCCTGGAGAGCTTGAATAAAACATACATGGGTCACAAATGCGACAAAAACTTCGAATGTGAACTCACACATAAATACTGCAGTGTAAATCACGGCCCTCTGAACTCTCAGGGCACTCTTTCAAGCGATGTCTTCAACTGCACTATACGATCTATGCTACATTATTGTATTGTCTTTGAGGCACTACCGTGAAATACAAATAACAATGCAAAAACTTGGCAGTTATATGTCGCTTGGCTACCACAGAGGAAAATGCATTGCATTATACCATAGTGGTTTATTCCTCCTGTACCTACAGTGTGGCCTTTCTCCTAGTGTGACTTAGCTCAAATCTCAGGGACCATGAAGACGAGTAAACAACAACCCCACCTTGGCAAGTGATTCTCCATGAAGTCATGACGGGAATTTGGTGAATGATTCAAACCATCTGTACTCTGATGTAGGGCCAATGGGGTGAGCGAGAGAGAGAGAGAGCGCAGAGCAGAGTCACTTAACAGAGGGAAAACATTTAGCCAAAGAACCACAGAGGTGTGTACACGCACCTCCCAGAGCTGGAGTCAGGGGCCAGGCTGCTCCATACATCAATGTGATGGAGCACTCGGATCAGGCCAGAGCCGATCTGTCCTTCATCACAGTGACAGCGGAGGCACTCAGAGAAAAGGGGCCTCCGTGTCCCTTATCGCTGCTAGGGCAGGGGACACAACACGGCACGCCGCGGCCACTCTGATACACGTCACATTGCAAGTCCATCAATCCCCAGCCAGGTAGAGAGGAGAGAACAGGGATCATCAGAGCAGAACAGACTGTCACACAGGGTGTTTCTCTTGTTTGTGATCCCTGTGTGGAATGTGGAAGGCATGGAACAGCTGTGGAGGGGGCCTGTTTTCTGTGCAGGCTACTGTAGCTTGATGAGTATACTGTAGCATGCCCTGCCACACAATTAGACTAAAGCACACTCTAGCGCGTGCCTTGTTTTATATTTTATACTCTGGTAGGTACCGTGTGCTCTATATTGTAGCTCGGTGCAGTGGTTTTCAAATTACAGTATTTTTGCCCAAGGCACAACAGTGGGCAAATCAAAATCTCAAGGCACACCTGTATTCATAGTGAAAAGCAAAAATACAAGGGTATAGGATTAGCCTCTATATGGGGAAATGAGTGTGCACAAAAAGTCATGATAGAGTACATTAAATAGATGATTCATAACTTTCTGTATAGTTGTATACAGTAGCAATAATACAGGGAACATAATGGACTCACCTCCTATGAATATTTAACTGGAACAGAACACATTTTTTGTGCATTAGCTTCGCCATATTAACCATGGCATCCTTATTTGGGGCAATCAAAATCTTCTACAATTTCTCAAACAATTTCAGATTTGAAACAAACTAGGCCAATATTGGTCTGTTGTCTCAGTCATTGAGGTGAGGTCATATTGAGGACATCCAACTGATATGCCCAAATATGGGCATACCATAACCATAACATTGTATGTCTGAGTTATATTTAAAGAACTAAAATAAATAAAGGTAATGTACCTGCGTCAGTAAGTCTTTATACTGTAAACAAACTGTATTGCAGACCAAAAGGAAAACACAGAACTGTTGCTTTTGAAATTAAATTGCAATATCTTTATCTGACTTAAACTTGATCAAACAAAATAATTTAAATTTTGTTTGATCTTTGTTTTAATTTTAAAATACAAATGTCTCCAATGAGCATATAGTTCCAAAAAGCTTGGGGTCTTCCTCAAGAGGAATATCTGCCTCAACCAGAGCCTTTGTAAAATCCAACACAAACTTCTTCCTCTCAGCAGTACATGGGTCTTGGAGAGGCAGGCAGCCAGGGTTTCAGTCCTAGATCGTACTGCAAAACAAAGACAATGTTTTAAAACCCTAGCATCCCTATTATGAGGGTAACATTTAAAGTTCCCAAACGATTCCTCATGCTGCGACTAAGTGCGTGTCTAAAAATACTGAACTTGACATTGTGCTGTCAAACAAATCTATGAAGGCACTAGGGAGGGCATCAAAACAGAGTGGGCACTAGGGAACGGTGGGCAGACTGGGCACCAGGGATAGGTGGGCACCAAAACAGAGTGGGCACCAGGGATATGTGGGCACCAAAACAGAGTGGGCACTAGGGAAAGGTGGGCATCAAAATAGAGTGGGCACTAGGGAAAGGTGGGCAGACTGGGCACTAGGGAAAGGTGGGCAGACTGGGCACCAGGGAAAGGTGGGCACCAAAACAGAGTGGGCACCAGGGAAAGGTATAGGCACCAAAACAGTGGGCACTAGGGAAAGGTGGGCAGACTGGGCACCAGGGAAAGCTAGGCACCAAAACAGAGTGGGCAAGCTATCTATGAAATCTATTAAAAAGTTGAATCTGCAACACAATTTTATATGGGGTCCCTGGCTCCTGCTTCATCTCTCTCAGCTAAAGGTTTTCTCTCAATTCAATTCAATTCAAATCAAATTAGCTTCATTGCCTGGCATGAGAAAACATACGTTTACATTGCCAAAGCAAAAGTGAAACGAGACAATCAAGATAAAACAATGTATGTACAAATAAATATTGAATATAAATAGGAATTAAATAAAGGTGTAACTGTAAACAGATGTGTTACATTAACATTTTGAGTAATACTATGTTGTGAAACTATAAAAAGATTTCATATTCTCTCACACACACACACGCACACTCACTCACTCACTCACTCTCTCGCAGGCACGCACGCACGCTCTCTCCAAACACACACACACACACACACACACACACACACACACTTTCGCTTTCTCTCGCACGCACATCACATGCAGTCTCTCCAAACACACACACTTTCTCTCTCTCTCAGCTCTCTCTCGCCTCTCGGAGCGATCGAAACGCTGCCCAATTTTTTAAATTTAGTTCAGCATGTTAACCAAACCAGCTAAGCTACAATAGTAGCCTAAATGTAAATGCTACTTAGTCTACCCAAATCACTCGCACTCCTTTTGCTTCAGACACTCGACATTTCTGTTAGGTAATCCATGAGTGTTGGCAAACAAGAAACAACACCCCCCGGCCCCCATCCGAATAAAAGTTATTGAATGACAACGAAGACGAAGTCACTCAGCAGTCAGCTCCTCCAACATATTAGTCAGCAGTAGAGAATGAGGGGAGGAGGGAGGGGCGGGATGCGTCCACTGGTTAATATTATGCTGGCCTGGGTAAAGTAAACTACAACATGAACATGTTAAATTTCCGCGGAAATTCTGCAGCGTTTTCATCGGAACACTGCGTATTCCGTTCGGGCCTGCTTATCACCCAGTATAGTTATGTTTCATTCTCTTTCAATACTCATACCAGGACAGGAAATACATTTCTTCACAGTGTCACAATTACAGTCACTGATCCTTGTCCCATCAAAGTTCATGCATAGTTAAACAACCCCCCCCCCCACACACACACACACGCCACAGCGGTGGCTGCCGTGTTGTTGTGCACGATTCCTGTCACTCAGCCCTCACCATGCCCCGAGTGCCGGAGACACCATCTCAAAGAGCATAGTGTCTTCCCCCAGCACCTCCAGAGAGGAGCTGTAGTGATTGCAGCGCACACCGCTCCGGTTGCCATCAATATTACATTGCGCTCTTCTTGTTTTGTTCAATCCGTAAAGTCTCACCCTCTTTGATTTGTGCAACATCTTGCCTGCCGTGTGATCAAGACAACACACGATGCTGAGGTTAGTGGAGGGAGTCTGATGTATCACGCTCTCTGCTCATCCTCATGGTGGGTGACCCAGGATTGAATGGGGGCTCTCCGAGAGTGAAGAGTGAAGTTTGTGTGTTTGGGATGACTACTTAAGTGCATAGTCTGCGTACAGTATGATATTTAATTATCTGCACAATCTGTGCTCATCTATAGGATTTGAGCTACCAAGAGGTTTTTTTATGATTGAATACTTTATTAACAGTTCGCAAATAGTACAGTGGTACGATTATACAATTGTGCTAAAAGGATAACCCGAAGGGCTGGGCTTGTTTCCATTGTGGTCCTGTCCTGTGTATTCAATTCATCGAGGCATTTAAAGACATACAATACTATGCAAGGCATCGTCATTTGAACATAATAGACATAGCTCAAGCACTTAGGACATCAGATCTACCATTTATACCATCTATAAATCGTGGCTACTTAATTGCCTGCTTCTCTGTAGTGCCTGGGATACGTGTTGGCGTTACTCCAATGTAGCCATCCTTGCTCGTTAGAAATGTTGATTTTGGTTGAGAAAGTGGTAAAGGGAGAAAGGTTGTGTCTCCAAACAGTCTTGTGGTTGTGATTTCCCCACAAAGCTGGACCAGCTGTGTCCCTCTCTACTAATCACACTTTCATTCTTGCCTCTATTTCTCCAAGAATGGACAATTAAAGCATTCATTATTCAAGCTGCTTACACTTTATTCATGTTTACATAGACTGTAGCATTTCAATCTGGCTCTGTCACTTGCTGCCCTGGTGTCACACTCAAATCTGTCCGTGTGGAAACACATGACATAACCAACCTAACAATCCTATTGTTACAACATTGAGCAACTCCCATATCTCTCCTCTGACCTCAGCCACTTCTGTCAGGTGACCTAGGTAACCCATGGGACCCAGCTGGTCCGATCAACCAACTTCCACCAAACTCCCCATTATTGAACTGGGAAGTTTGGAAGTTGGAAGGTACAGTAGCATTCCCTCTGCAGTCAATCACACAGCAATGAAAACTGTGTTGAGTGTGTGGAAGGCTTGTTAGGGATCAAGGGAGATTAGGGGAAGCAAGTATTTAGCTCACATCCATTGCTTCAAACACGCAATGTGAGAGAGGAGACGGGGCTTGTCATGCGTCGAAGCCTGCCTGAGTTGAACGGCGAGCGATTAAACTTTGTTTACGAGTTGTTTGTTTGATCGCACAATGCCATCAAAGTGTTTTTTCTGTTTTCAGAGAAATGCAGGAAGGCTGCCCTCTTCAACGATAATAGTTTCTTTCTCTTTAGCATTTAACACTAGAGTGTCTGTGAAGTCTTTCTAACCCATTTTTAGATTTATCTTTGTCCGTGAAGCTCTCAGAAGGTTCCCCTTCCGTGAAGCTCTCAGAAGGTTCCCCTTCCATGATTTTTTTTCTAAATATTCGATTCAAATCATCTGCTTTTTGTTTTTGTTTTTTTCATCTGAAACATTTTCTAAATATGATTTTAGGCATACTTACAGTATATATACCATCCCTGCCTATTCGTTTTCTGTCACAATGACCCCTGGGGGGAGGAAGGGTGGCAGCCCCTTGTTCAAGTTAAAGGTTCTACCCCACTGGAGACAGTAGCCAATAACATCACAGGGAAAAAAGGGTCTTTTTGACCTGAATTCAGCTTGTGTGGTAGGTGGCCTTACTTCAGTTTTAATTTATTGAGGCATAGATTAGGAAAGACAGAGACAGGGAGAGGGTTCTCATGCATGGGGTTGTGATACACTGTGAGCTTGTAGATCCACTATTTCTTTTGGTAATGTTCACCCCCAGAATATGGACGCTGGGATTCAAGTGGTTAAAGTACAATTTACACAAGTGGAACAAACATGATGGCTGCTGTAAGGTTGTTACCAATCCCTGCAATCACAAGTAGACTTATGTGGTATTATAGCGAACTGCAGCCGCACATTTCACTTTCCCAGAGACAGCTTTTAGTTTAATGTTGCCGTTGTGGGGATTAATGTTAGGACATTGTCCTGTGGACATTTAAACCTTTATATATCTTAATTATTCAGCGTAGCTGTTGATGCACCTCTGGCACTATTTCACCACATAGTCAGATCCAAACCTCAAGTTGTTTATAGTGCCCAAAAACCCAGTTTTTAACCATCACATTATACCCAACCCAATCCAGACAGCACCAACTCTCTTCTCTAATAATATCCTTAAGTCTTATGAGTCGTCGTGCATTCATGATAAAAGTGTTCTGTTGCGAGTATCCTTATTGATCAGCCCTGCCTCCTCCTCTGTGACCCAACTCCTTGCTGAACATGACAGAGTCCCATATGTGTTAAGGAGATGATGATGTGTGTGTGTGTGTGTGTGTGTGTGTGTGTGGGGGGGGGGGGGGGGGGGGGGGATGCAATGTGATGCAATGATCAAAGAAGGGAGTGTAATATCATTTCCATAATCGTTAGGCTTTCCTCTCCTCCTCTCGTCTGTCGTGAATTTGGGAGGCGTTTGATGCTTGGGCAGGTCTCTTAATTAGTCATCTTTCTCTCTTATAAACCCACCATTAGCGGTTTGATTCATTCATCCCCCCCTTTCCTTTCCTCTCTCTGACAGAGCTACAGATTGGTTGTTGTTTGTGATTATTATTGCCCAGACAAATCTCCAGGCATCACAATTGGTTACCATCAAATGCTGCGAGACTCCAGAGTTGGCTCTGTTTGTTGTATTTACAGCTAGTTAGGTCTCAGTAATTAGGCCACAGCTTTGCCAGAAATGTGAGCAACTATTCAATGTTACCTGCCATGCATGAGCTCTGAGTTGTGAGAGACAGCAGCACGTCAACTAGCCTGGCTGGGATATAGGTATGTCCTAATATTCTAATGACGGTTAAACTGTTGCCTGTATTGGTGCATTTTATACAAACATTGGTGACTGTATTTTATTTTATTTTATTTTATTTTTTTATTGTTATGCAACAATAAGGCAGGTATAAGAAACGTACCTTCAGAGTTGGAGGATGATCGATCCAAGACTAAATGGATTGATCCACTGTATAAAAAAGATCACTGTCACCCCTACGGGGTAACATCCAGCCTTTTGTTTTCTGGCGCCGTGTGTGCATTACCATGAGCGGAACAAATAAATAATCAATGAATTCCAGTCAACGACATCTCTCCAATGCCGATTGTGTATATCGTGGCTGTCGGGCAGAAACCTCTTATCTCCGTATTTTAAAATAACTACTACTTGATCATGCTGCAGTGTCACACAAAAGTATCCAAAGTAGCATTCGAGCTTGCCGATCTGCTACTTTTGCTATTTTTGTTACAATTTTGGACATGTGAGATTTCCACCCGACAGAGACTTGACCGCCACATTTCAATCAATTTACAATCGATTGGTGTTTATCAGCATACGCACAGAAGGGAGGCCAACAAATGCTGACAAATCCAGTGGAATGAGCTAGTGGAGGCGTTGATGTGTATGAATGTTGTTCCTTCACACTTAAACACAGTGTCCTAATCCTCAGAGTGGGGAGACTGAAGCCTCCATCCAGGGGCCTCCTTCCCCTCACTCCTGTAATTAAGCCGGGACGTGCGTGCGTGCGTGCGTGCGTGCGTGCGTGCGTGCGTGCGTGCGTGCGTGCATGCGTTTGTGTTTATGCGATGCAGTGTATTTGTGCATGAACTCCTAGTGTCGGGCAGAACGAAGCAGGTTTGCCCTGCAGAGCCAAACCTTTCATTTCCATGAATTTAGTGCACACTTTGTATAAAAGAAGAACTGGAGAGAATACACCGGTAGGTAAACAGACACAGCACTCACTCCTCTCTCTGGGATTTAGATTCCCCCTTCCAAAAAAAAGACCCCACAAGGATTAAATAGTAGCTGAGAGGAGGAATTGTGTGTAGTTTATGTGTAGTCTAACAGGTGTCAATTGTCTTTGTGTGTGTGTGTGTGTGTGTGTGTGTGTGTGTGTGTGTGTGTGTGTGTGTGTGTGTGTGTGTGTGTGTGTGTGTGTGTGTGTGTGTGTGCGTGTGCGTGCGCTTGTGTGCATGTGCATGTGTGCGTGAGCGCGTGTGAATGAGTGTATGCGTGCGTATGGGTTTGTGCAATCAGACTGGTGTAGCTGTAATCATACCTACTTTCTGTTGATATGCTGTCGATATATCCACCTCACCTTGTGAGGTTGTCGATCGGCTATTCTCAGAGATGGTTCAATCCCACAATAACAAAACAGAAAAGATAGGCCAAAATTATAGAGCCCTGAGGGACTCCGGTCACCCATATGGGTTTAAATGGTTAAAGTGGACTCCACTATGCCAGCAGCCCAGCACACACAGTAAAAACCCTCTGAGAGGGTACAAATAGAACCTAATGTACCCTTAAGGTTTAATGTGTAGACTCTGCAGCGCGCTCTCTCTCCCCTCTCCTTCTGACTCCCTGTGGCTTCTATCTTGCTTGAAGTCCAGGCTCCGATTGCCCCTGACTCTCATTCAGCACACGTCTGTCTCCTGCGCTTGCAGCAGCACCAGACCGCACTCCTCTCTCCTCACCCCAACCTCATTACTCAAATTAGGAGCCCTAGTTATCACCGCGCGCCAAGCTCTAGTCGACTCCCTAACACACCTATCATGCGTGGCCCACATCCCTTTGAGCTCATGCCCTCAGATCTGTAGCCGCCGGATCCAAAAGCAAGCGGCATGAATATTGCAGAGACTTTATGTGATGTCGGAATCCCCTCTGGTTTTATTCCATCGCACCTCACAGTGGTGTGATTGGACGGAATGGGGAGGTTCGTGTAATGACTCGAGCTACGCGTTGGGATTGATGAAGACGTGGGTCATTGGTATGGGGTCGATATTTAATGTTCATGTTGTTCAAAAGTTTGAAGAGAAATCAAACTTGGTGCATATTTATTTGATAATTATAATCCCGCCCAAGTGCTCGATTTGTATTTAAGCAGATAAATGTAGCATGCATAATAAAAAGATTGCTATCTGACCAAACACTGGCATCAAAAAAAGATGTATGACTGAATCTGAATTGGTGGCAAATGATTGTGTTTACCACATTCCTTTCTGCGCTTCCTTCAGTGTTTTGTCTTTACGGACAGCAGGAAAGCAGAGCTTTGCTCGTGTACACAGAAAGAGGGGGGGCGATTAGACCAGGACGAAGCACATATTAGGTCCAAATGCAGGGTTATTCTTAAACACTGTACCATAAATAGTCAGATAAGTGTGTTATATTAACCCCCTTGTGCTTTCCCCCGCCGGCAGGTCCTGGAGCGTCTGTTCCAGAAGGGCTTCAGCGTGGCTGCGTCTTGCGGCGGCGGCGTGGACTCGTCTCAGTTCAGTGAGTATGTGCTGTGTCGCGAGGACCGGCGGAATCTCTCCATGAACACGCCCATCAGGATAAAACAGGAGCCGCTGGACTAGAGCACTGCTGCTGCAGAAGAGAGGGACTTCTGGTGGTGAGAGGGGGCCCATGCAGCCTCATCACCCCCCCGCCCCCCCAAAAAAAAACACTCACCGCTCCATAATCACTTCCAACAAGAACATACCTGGTTACCCTCTGAACCCCCCTCGCCTCTACTACCCGTCCAAGCCCTCCAAAAAACAAACAAAAAACAAACTGTTCAACACACCTAAGTATTAGCAGAGGCGTGTTACCTTTGCAGGCTCTGCGAGAACTCTTAAGGGGAATGTAGTACCGAACACAGAAAAAACAAAAAAAGGCAAAAAAACGTTCTTTTTTGGATTGTGTAATAAAAAAGTACCCTAGAAACTGGTAACGTGACGAACAAAAAAGTAATAAAGGACTGAACAGCAGCTCTCTTGAACCGCTGCACCGTGTCCAGTTGATTTTCCCTGCCCATGCTACAGTGTACTGACCTCTCATACAGTGACCTCCTGACCCCGGCCTGCTTCGAGGGGCACAAGCCCCTCCTGCCCAGCCCCCCTCAGCCACTCAGGCCAGCTCATGGCAGCGTGTTGTCCAGTCCTGTGTCCGTGTGAGGCCCTGTGTGTCGTGTGGTAGTAGAGCGCTGACCGGGGCCCAGTCCACTTTATCGGGAGGCTTTCGGGGAGACTGAGGGTCTGGCAGAGAGAGGAGAGACGCTAGAATAAGGATGGCAAAAAAACAAAAAAAAAGAGAGACGTGTGTAACCTGGTCTGCCAGCCCTCCTCCCAGCTTATCCAGATCGCCTCCCCCGTCCAAACCACCCACAACCAATCAACACACCTCACTACAAAAAGTCCTTGCCAATCCATCGTTTGTCAAATTGACTATTAACATAGTTTTTTTCTTTTCTTTTTTTTGCTTCATTGTTTTTCTTTACTGTTTCTCAAGTATGTTACCTAATACCTACTCACTTTTGCTCCCCCCACCCCCACCCCCACCACCACAACTTGGTGAAAACAGTTATTAATGGGAATATTTTCAATGTCAGTTTTTTCTCTCTCTCTCTGTTTCCTCCAATATGAAGGATTGTATGAACGTTGTAGTCATTAGCACCTGAGAGCTTGTGAGAGTGTTTTCCTGGCTGTGGCTGTAGAGACTGCTGTCCGCAGGCAACGTGGCTAAAGCGATCTGGCTCACAATGCATCCACAGCTGGAGAAAACAAGTCTTATTGTTAAATTGGGGCTGACGAACATGGAGACTGTACGTCTACAGCGTTTAACCGTTTATTATTATTATAATTCAAATGTGTATCATATATGGTAAAGAAGTGCTTTTGGAATTTCAGCTCTATAAAACATATCCTGGATCCCTTTAACTGGATCCGCTTCACAGCAACAACATGGCAGATATGTTGTGATTGAGCGAAAAGTTCAGCAAAAAATAAATAGGCTCTAGGCACAGCAGCCATGTTGAAAAAATACATTGGGCCTCTTCCTTATAATTTCCTTCATAGGTCTTACCAATGACACTAATGAAGGCTCTGTTCCAATGGGTCTCAAAGTGTGGTCCAGAGACCCTCATGGTTCCTTGAGGGGATTCCAAGGGTGCGTTCGGAAATGCGCCCTGAACGCACTGGTGTGCTCTCTTGTCGTTCGTTTATTCAGTGCACTCTGTGCGTTGTCGTTCGAAAATCCAGTGCGCTGCGCACCGGGTGTGCCGAGTGCCCGCACTGAGCAACCCTACCCTGAAGCTGGGGTTGTCCGGTGTCGGCGGTGTGAATGCGTCACAGCTGTGGTCGTTCGTAAATAAGGCACACTGTGACTTCACCGCCCACCACACTCAACAAACTGACCACATTCCCGGTGCACATTTCCGAACGCACCCCAAATGTCCCCTTACAGGTGTGTAAGTGAACACCAGTGGGTCCTTGAAATTTAAAAGTTTGAGAACCACTGTGCTACACAGTGTAGCACAGTGGTGCCTTAATTAGTATTAGTATTAGTAATTAGTAAGACCAAGAAGAAGTAAGAAAGTGGCCCAATTTCGATCTAGCCTATTGTTAAAAAATGGAAAGAGCGAAATTGCACAGGCTCTGAAGTGTAAAGTTGTCTGAGCCACGAATGTTTAGGACTCGAGGGCCAACGGAGGAAGTTTGAGGTTTACCAGTATATCTCCCAATGATTGTCAAGAGATGTACTCTAAATGCTTGATGACACTTGTTTTTGCACTTAAAATATATTATGTACAGAACGGCCTGCCCAAGTAGGCTACTACCCTCCACAAATATGTTGTGGTGTGATGACCACTGCCACATCAAGCGTTCACGAAGAGCTCTATTCTAAAATGTTATACGTCTGCTAGGACAGAAAACTTAAGAACTAAGAATTAAGCAGGGTGCAAAAATGTTAATATTTTTGTCAACTGAGACTGGTACCGACTACTATTTAAAAAAAAAGTAAGAGTAACTTGTTTGATGTCTCTTCACTCTGTAAGAGGAGGTGTACGTCATTTCATGTGAATTACAGATAATTTTGGAACACGGCTCTGTGTTGTTTTAGGGGAGGTAATAGAGACATTGGAACATTTCAAGAGCAGAAAGGTGGTCCAAAGATTAGATGCCCTGTTTTAGTGATTGTATAAAAGGTAAAGTCAAGAAAGTACCTCTTTCTACAGTTGTTATAGAGCTTTCCACAGTTTGGTGACAGAAGACACACTGGGTTATTTTGCATACAAAATGGTTTCCGCCTAATAATACCTAAACACAAGGGTATTATTTGTTCATCTGAATTCCTCATCTAGATGACTTGTTGAGAGAGGCTTCACACCAACTTTAAGGCAGAACGAAAGACACTGGTTTCATTTCTTTCTCTCTGTGTGTGTGTTTTTTTGGTACTGTCACTTCTAAGCCTGAGTTATTTTAGTGACTCCTTACATGTCTGTATGACAGAACCCAGCTTGAACCGTACGCCCCGCATCAGAGCAATTGTTCTCAAAGAGCCAAGTGGGAGGCACTTACTCCATTCTGCCCACACTCCTTTGGTCTCATTCTAAACATTTCTGCATCAAAGACAGAAACAAGAAAGGGCCAAGTTTTCATACTTTGCGTGTGTGCACGTGTGTGTGTGTGTGTGTGTGTGTGTGTGTGTGTGTGTGTGTGTGTGTGTGTGTGTGTGTGTGTGTGTGTGTGTATGTGTGTGCGAGCGCAAAACTTACAGATGCTGTTTATTCCATTCCAAAACATTGATGAAAAAATAAACACCCCCATGGCCTATAGTCTGATCTGTTAGGGCACTGGCAGTTTGCTTTAGTCAATGATATAGGTAGGGGAGGTTATTTCTAATAACCAGTTGAACATATTACAATCCAAGATGCGGGGATAGTTCTGCAAAAAAATAAAAACACATTTTCATAATATCTCCTGGATGGCCACTGATTAAACAAACTGTAGTAATGAAGATGAGCTTGAGTGTGGCTCTCGGTCCGGTATGGACAATCTTGGGGGGGGGGGGGGGGGGGGGTTTCTCCTCTCTCACAATCCAGCTTGTCTTTGTTGTTGTGAGCCCGCTTGTTGCCCCGCGCCTTTCGCGTCCAGTCGCCTCAAAGGGAATAGCCAATCAGGGCCTTTCATGTGCCGAGGGACGTTGGGCTTCACAGCGCCTCTCCACACACTCCCCCCGGGCGGGCCTCCATCTGAGCAGCGCCAGTAGAGAGAGACATGGGTTGTACCATCACCCTGTCCCACCCGCTGTTTCACCCCTATTTGTTCTGAGCCTCCTCCCCAACCCTCACTGGACCACAGCACAACATGCTCAAACAAAGTGATGAGTCAAAACTCCAAACCCCCTCCTCCTTGAATAGCCATCTGGGATTCAAGATGTTCTTTGCTAGATTCTATTCTTTGCAGGTTCTTTGCGGCCAATGTTTTGAGCTGAGTGAGTGAACGAACAGCATTTAGTTAGTCTTGGCTTAGTCCTCGATGACACAGGGGTACTAATACAGCACTGTTGTTGGAGAAAACACACAGGATCATTTGTTATCCAGGAGCAAAGGAAAAGAATGTTTATTTTCTCTCGTGTAACTTTATAACTTGTACAATGAATGGGGTTCTTGGAAGGTTTGAAGGACCCAAGGGTCATGAACAGTAATCTGTAATTATGTGCCCCAAACAGCACACACATGTACGAGCGCACGCACGCACACACACAGACACGCGCGCACGCACGCACGCACGCACGCACGCATGCACGCACGCACGCACGCACGCACGCACAAACACACACACACACACACACAGCAGCTGAAGTGATAGACAGCATACCTCTTTACTACTTAACATGCAAATCGTCTCTGACGGGTGTAAACCTCATATGTCCAAGACTGTTACTTTTCAGGATTCAAATTCAAAAGTACCAAAAGTAGCAGAACTACAAGCTCGAAATGCGGCACAAACGCTGTGTCATAATATGAAGTGGGGCGTTAATTTACGAAAAAACAACAAAAAGTTAGAATAATAGGAGTTAAGAGGTTTCTGCCCGACAACGGTGAAATGATGCTGTACTGTAACTGAGGTAGTAGGAATGTTCAGAACTTCAGACTGGGCAGTGCAGTGGCCATGCCCACAAACTTGGCATCCAAACCACCTCCAAGGTGGGTCAGTAGAAGCTCGTCATGGAGTGTCCGTATAGTGGTTACAAATATTTATGATGGATATCGGTCCTTGGAGCTTGTCATCTCCATTCAGCTTTTTGTTTTCTTTTCTTCCTTTTTTGGCGGGTAAATTATCAAATGAATGCCCTACTTTGTCGTTCAAGACCATCACACAAGGGGTAGTGGTAAAACAGGCAGCTTGCAGATCCACAATTTATATACAGTTGGGTGCCACCGATATTGTCCCTTATTATTTGACCCATTTAGGCCTGACCTCAAAACTTTTAAAAGATCCTTCTAAATCCTCCAGTTTTCTGAAATAAATATTTTCACGATTTTTCAAAAATAGCAGACCTACAAGCTCGTAGCGCGCCACTCGGTGGCGCGCTATGAGCTTGTAGATCTGCTATTTTTCAATAGCTAAATTATAACATGTTTAAAACACCAAAAGGGGTTCCCGCCCAAAATGGGTTAACTGTCCTTTTGCGCAGATCACGCAAACCTCAGCAAAAAGAAAAGGACAATATCGATGGCCTCCAACTGTATTAACAAGAGCTTGTGAAGTTGTGAGTACCGGTAAATAACTACATTGGATCCGTTGGTTATTTTTCTCCCCTAACATTTCCTGAAAAGTAACAATGTTGGACATAGTAATGTTTCCCCTCAACAGCAACGATCCTGAAAAGCAACAGTTTTGGACATATACGGTTTCCACCCGACAGAGATGATAAGTGATGTGTTACTTGTAACATCACTTGTAACACTACAGACACTCAGTGACAGACCTGTTTGTACAGTAATTGTATATTGAACTTGAACTATCAGGACTGCTTTTGTTTTGTTTTATTTTGTTTAGTTTATTTGTTTAAAGAACCCTAATGTTGCTAAGAGACCTCTAAAGTCCTCTTCGTGGGAGAGTAAAAGAATGAAAAAAAGATTTCAAAGCATTACATCGTGTACATAATGGATTCAAACATTGCAAAAGGGTATACTAAAGGTGCAAAATGTATATTATTTAAAGTGTTTAAAACAATTAGACTGTGGTATTAAAGGGCATGTGTTCATTTTACAGTGTCTCCATTTGATTTCTTCTTGCATATTTGCGATAATAAAAAGGATGTACTGTATATGCAGTCGTGTTTGTCACGTGGTTGTTGTATGTATCAGGGGTTCTCAAAGTGGGGTACAGGGGCACCCGTGGGGTCCAATTGAAGAACAGTTTAATGTCACTATTATTTCACCAGCTAAGTGAGACCAGTGAGAGAGTATGTATGAGGATTACTATTCACATTGTAGGTTTCACTCTCCACTGTTATTTCCCCACCTACAGAAATAGACTGCAATGTTTTTCAGCTTCCACCAACAGTTCAGTGCAACATTGAAGGCCTTATAAATAACAGATCAAAATAATACATAGAAAATAAAAAACACTTAAACTAAACTATTAAACAGCATTAAGAAACTGTAAAACAGGTAACAACTTTACACACTGGCCCTAGTAGCTCTCTGCTAGGTGCTTACAGGTTGTTGCTCCAAGCCCAACTAAATCACTGCCTCTGCAGCCTCCCTCTTATAGGGAGTGGATCCTACCACATGGCATGCAATCAATTAACAGTCATTCAGTTAACCCACCTACACATTCTCATAGCCTATGACTGATGGATGTTGTACATCATAATATAAGATACCTTTCTCACACATATTATAATCAAAAGACAATGAAAGTATTGCTCTTAACTACAGACAACTACAGACAGCTCTTAACTACAGACTTAACACACCCCTCCTCCGCTACTATACTTGGCACCCTCCAATCTAGAGAGGTGTGTCAGCACTGGTGAGGTGAGGTGACCAATCAATAAACAGAAAACTTCAAACATTAAAATGCATTGTGAAATACCAGGATAAACACTATCCATGAACAAACACTTCCACACAGTCACTTCCCAAAGCCGGCTGGCAATGTTGGTCAAACGGAAGCTGCTGTACAGTGTAGTTATTAGTACATTGTCCTCTTACCTAGCTTGAAAGAGAAATGAAGCAGCGAGGGACGACCACTATGAAATTGTGTTGCAGATTAAACCTTTTCGTTTGACGACCTGTCATGTCATGTTGAATTCATGTTAATGTGTGTTGTCAGATCTTTAACCACTTAAAGCCTCAATACTTAGTGAACTTGACCTTTCACTCTGTACTCTGTACTAATTTTATTTTTATAGGGATGCTATAGGGTTAAAGTGGTTAATGAAATGAAAAAAAACATCCTATCACACAAAATTTGGCGGCCCGCCTGTAGTAACTCTGAAGACCCCCAAGGGGTCCCAGACCCCCTGTTTAATACTCCTGGCATAAGTCGTAGAAAGTTGTAGAACAGTTGTATAATTCTGTACTAATTCTCTACTAACAGCTTTCTCTTATGGGGGTCTAATATATGGCCTGGCACTATTATCTTTTTAAATGGTGGATCCACTGCCTATTACTCTACCTATCAATTTGGGACTCTTTGATATAGAAAGGTTTGAGAACCACTTATTAAATTATCATAAATAAAATCACAAAAATATAGTATGATTTATAATTCTCACAATGCACCTGACAATTCTTTCTGTACATTGATGACACTTCGATCACAAACTATATCTATTATGTCTTAGTGGATGTCAGAGACCTTTCACTCCTCATTGTACTGTACACGGTGCTTTTCGATAACATTGATTCAGGAATTTTGATTTATTCTGTTGCTGCAGTCAATTTAACCACTTTACGTAAACCCTTCATTGATTGGTGTCACCCAGGGGTCTATACTTGGTCCTCTTCTTTTTGAGTGGTGCACACCGCTCCAATGACTTGCCGCGTGTGTCCCCAATGTCCGTATGTTTGGAGTATGAACAGCTGCAATATCACTGGATGACCTAAAGTGGCACTGTTGAGCAGCCTTAACACACATGCACGCATGTACGCACCGTCGCATACACACACACTGCACCGCTCATTTCGGACTGGTGTGATCTTTTTTTCTCTCTCCCTACTCCAATTCTCGATATAGTCTAATACATTTATCCATTTATATGTTGGCTATTCAAAAACAGTAGATCTACAAGCTCACAGAGGGTCACTTTGCACTATAAGAAATGTTGTAAATCTTCTCTTGTAGGGGGTCTCTGGCACAAAACCTTTTCAGATGGGAGTCTGCAGTCAAATACATATCATTTTTGGGGGTCCTTGAGATGAAAGAAAATGGAGAACTACTGATTTAATCAAAGCTTGAACTCTCGATGGCCTTAGAGTTAACTTGTGAAACCTGCTACATCCTACTACACTCCAAAGGGACTAACAAATACTGTGGGCCAATATCAAAGACAAAAAACCAAAACCAATACAGTATGCTCCCAAACCCTAATATTTTACAGAGTTAAACGGTTTGGTCTTTTTCAAGAGACACTGCTGCTTAATTAGCAGCAGGATCCTAAGGGGACTTCAGTAGCAGCGTTCAGCTTGGTTTGTAGGCTACTTAGCATGTGTTAATGTTAGCAAATGGAAATTAAGTAGGATAAATGTGTTAATTTGATTCTCGCTAAAACTGATGATTCTTCGATTTTATTTGTTATCAAAATTCTTCCAAAAACGCCATACAATGTTTTGTATGTTTGAATATTTTAATTACATAAAATAATGTATGCTTAGCAATGATACTGGTCTTACCATTGTTAATTCTTATATTATATTGCTACAGTAGGTCTACGGGAGAGTAAATAATTAAGGATATAAGTCAGCATCTGTTCAGTTTAGTAAACAGCTTATTTATTCCTTTACAAAATAGGTACAAATACAGAAGTATGTTTTTTTTTCTTCACACAAACAAGAAATTTTCCAAGATATGTACAAGTTTACCAAAAATAACGTAGTTCTAATAAACACATGGTTCTTGTAGACAATATTTACAAACCATCCTTACATTTAAAACATGAATAGCCCCCCCACTGTGTACAAGTGTAATATTGTTCCTAGCATTTTGGCTAAAAAGCTGTAGCAGTATAAGGGCCGCCTGTGTGTCACCAACAGAACAAAACAAAAATCATACAAAAAACAACAACAATAAAAAAAACATTTGAAATCACTTTACTACAACCTGTTGTGCTTCTGTGAAACTGTTTTATCCTAGTGGTAGCCTACTTTGAAATCAAATTAATTTGCATGACATGTAATAAGAATAAATGCCAATTGATACATACGTAGAATGCAAGGAGGAAAATATATTATTAATTTAAAAAGAATAAGTGCCTTTTTTGACAGCGATTCACAACGCTGTTTAATACTTAGGAGACAATGGGATCTGATACATTAGTGACAGCTTTCAGTTGTCAGGTTAAGATGTTAAAACACACATATGCAGTATACGTCAAAATTCCATAATGCACATTCATTTTCGTTTAAAGTGTTTCCAATTTTTAAATAAATTACAATAGCTGTATTCAGTTTTAAGAAAAAACTAAACAAAAACAAGGATTAAACAAAGAACGAGGATTAAAATAAAATAATAAAAGGACCAGAGAAGCCATTGCGATTGGTCAAAACAGGAGATGCTGCAATGATGGACAGAACTAAGACAAAGGACTAAAAGGGCTAATTGGTACTTCGCTGCACGCTGCGGTGTGCAGATAAAAACAGCAGATCTACAAGCTCACTCAGATCTGGCATTTTGTGGTGATCTATTCATGAGTGAAAAACAATAAAACAAACAAAAACAAAACATTTGAAATTAATACTTTACTCTCACTAAGTTATTTTGTCAACCAGTTGTTTTGTTTTGTACAGTTTCTTTTCTTTGAAAATCAATATCAATATTGATCATTTTGGTAGACCTTAGGTAGGGATTAGGGGTTGCCATCGGTAACATTGTACAATTTCTGTAAAAAAAAAAATTATTTCTCAACCAAAGAACGGAGTGGGCGGCCCCCAAAAATGGACATGCATGCTGTCTGGATAAATATGATCATATTATGGACATGCAATATGCCCATTTGTGGACATGCCCGACTTCAGAGCAAATCAATGTTGTTGGGCAATGGTTTCTGTTGTGTGTGTTGTCAGCCCCGATCTTGATCAGCGAGAGATCGAGAGTGGGGGAGGGATTTTACCCTATTTTACCTACATAATGACAACCATGTCATTATGTAGGTAAAAGTGCAAATCTGCATTGTTAAGTAACGGTTGACATCAGCGCAAATTGATGTTAAAGCAATGGTTTGGTTTCAGACCAGAGCTAAATCAGTAAGAGGGAAAGAGAGAGAGAGGGATATAAAGGCAGAGTGAGAGAGGGAAGCAGGTTATTATTATGACAATGTAAGATAAGCAATAACACAGCTTGATAAGGGAGGGAGAGTGAGCCTATTTCACCTTGGGTGCCGGTCTATGACGTCTTCCTGGCATTTAAAAACAAATTGTGGTAGCATGGTCAGTGGTGGAAAGTAAGTACATTTACTTTTATTTATTTATTTTACTTCTGCTCCACTAGATCTCAAAGGTAAATATTATACTTTTACTGCACTATAATTATTTGAAAAAACCTTAGTTACTTTTGTATATTTTGATTATTACAAAATCACTTCCAACTTATAAAATATATAATTTGGCAATTTGAAGAATCCCAATCTATGAGTGCAGAATGAGTACTTTTACTTTTTGATGCAAATACTTTTGTACTAAAATACAAAAGTATTTTTTGAAGTAAATTTTGAGCAGGTTATGTTGTAATGACTCCTCCAGCGGGTTGAGATGGAATCTCTACCTTGCAGGTAAAACAAAAAATAATTTAAAAGGATTACAATCATCAACTTATTTTGACTCGAATGACTTTGAACACCTTTTTCTTTCTTTCTTTCTTTCTTTCTTTCTTACAAAGCTTACATGTGATTAAAAAACTATAATACATGCGTTTTAAAATAAGTCAATGAAACTATTTACACTTTTACCCCTGATTTATACTTGGTTGTACGGAAGTGTCATGCACCGAAAAAAGAAAATGCATATATGTTTTTGTCACCTGCGTTATTATGAGCTTGTAGGTCTTCAATTTCTTTGATGTGTAACACTGGTGCGTAATAAACCAAATATAAATCAGGCATTGGAGAGTAAGATATGTGGAAGTTAGTTATGTGATGCTGTTGTGGAGAATCAGAAACATTTCAAACCAAACGTCTCTTAATTGGTCAGGTTTCAATATTAAATGCATCCATTGAACGGCGTTCAACAAATATGGATATCATAGGCTGTATCAAGGAGTGAACAGGTTTCCTCATTTTGAGCTGATGGGGTCATTCGAGCTACTGCCTCGAACACCTCTCTACCCAACATTACTGGCTCAAGTCCTTTGACATGAAGACACACTTTCGCTCCTTAACTTCAAACTACCCACACTACGACACAAATAAGAACTTGCATGGTTGAATATCAGTGACCTATATGTACACATATCCATCGTGAAGCTAAAACAGAGAACACGCAACAATTACATTTATTTTTGTGAGTTTTTCTTTCATTTTTTCCCCATCCCTTATTCTCTCTCACGCTTCTCTTCTTCTCATCAAAAGCTACACGGAACGTCACTACAGTACACATGGAGACACTGAGTTGATACATTAGACCCGAATAGGCTCTATGCACAGCAGCCATATTGGAAATAAATTGAGCCTCTTCCCTATTTCCTTCACAGGTCTTACCAATTATACTAATAAAGGCTCAATTTAAAGCACAGTGGTTCTCATACTTGTTGAAGTTGTTTCATTGCAAAGCCCTCCATAACTCGGAGAATGTGCAAATACATACACTCTCATAGTTACACACCCGTAGTGTCGCAGAGTGTTTCCAGTGAGGCACCGTGCCCAATATCAGCACCCTGGATCTGTTTGACCAGAAATGGAACAGAGCCTTCATTAGTACGAGTGGTAACACCTGAAGGAAGTAAGGAAGATATGCTCAATGACTTTCCAATATGGCTGCTGTGCATAGAGCCTATCTGAAGGCACGTGGCGGGGAGGAGGAGCAGGTTGAGGCGAAGCTACTTGAGCAGGGCGCGGTACAGGAGGAGCGAGTGGGCCGTCTCCCGCTCCTGCTCCATGTAGAAGATGAAGTCCCTGAGGTTGACGCGGGTGATACGCTGGCGGCCATGGCGCGAGGCGGATGCGGACGGGCTGGACGAGCTAGATGGAGAGCTCACCATGGTGCCTGAAACCTGCACACACACACATACACACACACACACACACACACACACACACACACACACACACACACACACACAGACACACGCACGCACAGGAAGGAAGGAAGATATGAGGAGAGAGAAAACATTTCTCTTATGCTGAGCACAGAGGTTTAGCCAGTGGTTCTCTCAACATTTTGAATTTCAAGGTTTGATATGCCCCCATTTGATGCAGTCAGAGGAATTAAGATGTCATCTAGGCCTGCCAACATACATTTCAGTCGACTAAATCAACTCTAGATTTAGTTGACTAAAATCTTTTATTTAGTCAACTAAAACCAGACTAAAACTGAACCACTGTAAAGTTTACAACATCAAAGCGAAGGCAGGTCGACCCGCTGACAGTAGAACAACTTGGCAACCGCAAACAAGATGTAACTGCATGCTGGTGTTAGCTGGTATTTCATTTCTCACCGTGAGCACGAGGTAACAAAAGGATGATTAATATGTGACATTTTACTGGCCCAAATCCCAAACACCAACAGGAAGGTGAATCACAGCTGCATGATCTGGGGACTGAAGGGCCGCTGTTATTCAACGCCAAATGCATTTGCAGCTTTATTGTCACAGGTAAAAAGTGTGTGAAATTATTTTTTTGTGCATAGTTCCCATCGTATCATTCTCCCAGGAAATTTAAAGAAAGGGAAGAAGTGAGCTAAGGAGATCAAGGCAGGAAAAGAAAGAAAGTTTGAGTGCTTTTACCACAAAAAGTACAGGTAAAGAGATTTCTTCTGTGGTCCTATACAAGCTTTTGCAACAAACGTACAACCAAAGAAAGGGTCTCTTAGATTATTTACATATTTTGCTACAAACTGTACAGCCGAAGGGTCTCTTAACTACCCCCCCCCCCCCCCCCCCCCCCCTCCCGCAAAAAAATAAAAACACATGACATAGCAGCCGCTGTGTACTGCATTATACTTGAGGACATTAGTCAAGGTGCTATAGAACATTATTAAGATTAAGGTGTTTTACTTAGAGATTGCGGACATTGTAACAGAATCATACAGTATACAACACGATTATTGAAGGAGAAACAGGTGAAAAAGAAAAAATATATAATATAATGTCAGCCAATCAAAACAAAGGTTTCATAGCTCCCTCCTAAAAGTACACCAATGATCTTGGAGAGTCTTAAAGAGATCTACCTCCTTTTCTACCAAAATAAATGTGATTCTAGAACTGGTTCCGTTCTTTGTTTTATGATGGTTTATGTCACATCTACATCTTCCAACCTGAATAGTGACATGGCCACTTTGGTTCACACTTCAAGGCAAGAATGGCACCATCGGTGCAAGACCTTCAGCTTTCACTGGACCGGTTCACAGTCGAGTGTACAGCGGCTGGGATGAGGATCAGCATTTCTGAGGCCATGGTTCTCAGCAGGAAACCGATGGATTGTGTAGTCCAAGTAGGGAATGAGACCCCAGGTGAAGGAGTTTAAGTATCTTGGGGTCTTGTTCACGAGTGAGGGGAGGACGGAGAAGGAGATCAGCCGGAGAATCGGAGCGGCAGGGGCGGTATTGCAGTAGCTGTACCGCACTGTTGTGACGAAAAGAGAGCTGAGCCAGAAGGCAAAGCTCTCTGTCTACCAAGCAATCTTCGTTCCTACTCTCACCTATGGTCATGAAGTGCGGGTCATGACCGAAAGAATAAGGTTGTGAATACAAGTTGCCGAAATTAGTTTTTTCAGACGGGTGGCTGGCATCTCCCTTAGAGATAGGGTGAGAAGTTCAGTCACGTGAGAGAGTAGAACATCAGAATAGAGTCACTGCATCTTCGCCTGGAAAGGAGCTTAGATGTTTTGGGCATCTGGTTAGGATGCCTCTCGAGCATCTAGGGAGGTCTCGATGCATGTCCCACTGGGAGGAGACCCCAAGTCAGACCAAGGACCAGATGGCGGAATTACATCGCCACTCTGGGCTTGGAACGCCTCAGGATCCCCTAGGAGGAAGTTACTAATGTTGCTCTGGAGAGGGAAGTCTGGAGCTCTTTGGTGGAGCTGTTGTACCCGCCTATGGATAAGCGGTTGAAAATGGATGGATGGATGGATGGATTAAAGGCAAGAAGTATTCCAGTTCCAACCCAACTTTTAGGGATCTGAACCAATTCATTTGGTTCAAAGTTAGGCAGGCAAAAAGAACGGAACCGGTTCAACCCTGGTGGAAAAGGGGCCAAAGTGGGCTCCAGGGACTCTCAAGGTTCTTTGAGGGGGTTCTAAATGGACCCTTACAAGTCTGTAACTCTGACCGTGTACAAATGGAACCAAATGGACCCGTTAGTGTCCATTTGTACACTGTCATCCTTCAGATCCTTCAAATTTTAATATTTGATTACCACTGTCCCAGCCCATCCAAAAAGGTATAGATCACAAGTAAGTAATTCAATGTTTTGTTAAACGGTACGGTACCCATGGAATACTGCACTGCCTTTTTAAGCAACTCCACGCCTTAACCGAAGGAAACTTCACACGGAGTCAGCAACGAGAGAATGAGATAAAAAACATTGACTAATAACGTCCAGATATTCAGGTGCCGTCGAGGGAAGAAAATAATTATTTTATTAGCGCCTAAACTAGTTGAACGCAGGGGCCGAGTTGAGAGCAGCACCAATGTGCTCGGACTGCAGGGAAATCATCATTACTTAAGTGTGTTTTATGGCTCTTTATATTGGCATGGGTATGAACAGATTTTTCTCTCTAAATAAACAAGAGCCAGGCTGACATAGATCTGAGCTGACGGCTTAGTCTGAAATGAAACCCTTGTTGTTCTGTATTCAATCCAGGAAAAATGAAAAGATAAAAAACCCGAATGTATACACAGCAGGCTCGATAGAAATCAGGAAGGGGGAGGCATTTACATTTGGAAATGAGAAACACCGGGAGAAGAAAAGCTCCATGATACAGCCAGTGCCCACACTTGAACCCGGGCAAGGGAGAGAAACACAAAGGCAGGCGCTTTCGCTTCGGGAACACCCTGTCTCACAATTACATTGATTGCACCGGTCTATAAACACACAAAGTACAGACGGGGGTCCTAATTGCTAACATACGCGTCGACGGCATATGAATTTACAGGATCCAAACAGAGTCCCTCCAGCTCACCCCCAGCGTATATGCTATATGCTTGGCTTTGTAATGCACTGTACAACTCCATGACACCACCTCACCTCAAATTCTCCAAACACACTCTGCGACCTCTCAGCATGTTTAGGAGAGTAAATTGTGGCCTCTCTCTCACAGCCAACCACTCCATCTCCTGTCTCTCCTCTGCCCATTGATGGTGACAGACGGGGAGGAGGGCTGAAGGGCTAAGGGGTTGCACGCGGAACAGCTTCTGCACCCTGGGGGCGGGCACCCATCCACCCGGTCCTCTCCCTCACTGAGGGGGCGAGTGACTCTGCCTAATCAGGCCAATCTTGGCTGACCACATGTGAAAGATGGGCCTGCCCGCTGCCATGCCAATTACTGCCAATCACGTCGCTTCCCGCTCGGGCGTCAGAGCCACCAGACGTCACCGATCGCATCCATCCGTCTATCCACCTGGGCGGACGGCACTGGGCTCTCTCTGGCCCCGCTGGCGGTAGGTTGTTGAGGTGGTGCAGCGACTGTGGCTGTGGTGGCATTGGTGGTGAGGAGGGGGAGGACTGTAGCTACCCATAATGCCTCATTCCCACAGGGGGACAGGGCGCAGGCTGGGTAAGTGATCCAAATACAGGGAGAAAGGTCAGGCTTCTGCCAGGGAGCCAAGCTGACTTCACTTAATTCTCCCCCCTCTCTCTCTCTCTCATCTCCCCCTTCCCTGTGTCTTCATATGCCCTCTATATATGGCATGCCAGCAACCCAAACACCAGCCTGTTGTTGTCTGTGTCTATGGAGACCAAGGGCTCCCGCCACTACATGCCGAGAGCCATGTTGTGGAAGGGGAGGGGCAGAGTAAACAAGCAAAACACCAAACAAAGCAGATGGCAGAGAGTCGGTAAAAAAAAGGGAATGTGAGACGTCGTCGACCACGCACTCCCCCCGTTGACAGCAATTACATAATTACATGGTAATTGTGTCTGAAATTAAATGAAAATGGGTAAAATGGCTCTGTTAAGGCCATGGCCACAGAAAAGATAAAAAAAAAGAAAGGAGAGAGGGAGAGAGCAAAAATGAAAGTCTCAAAATTGGCTTTGTCGAGAAAGATCCATGAGGCAAAAAACAGCATCTGTCATTTTATCTGTGATGGCTGCTCGGGGGCATTATGTCATATGACATATCCATCGTACAGAGCGCAGCGATACTTCCATACATCTCTTCAGACATTTGACTTGTTCAGAGCCGGGGACAGAGAGAGAGAGGGAGATGAATAGAACCTGAGGAGAAGAAGGGGGGGGGGAGGAGAGCAGTGGAGAGTGACAGGGAGGGCTGACGGGAGGAGATGAATAGGTGAGAGGAGACGATGTTAGCGCTGAGCCCTGTCGCAGTGTCAGTCTTGGCGACGCAGGGCATCACACAGGCATTATCTGTACATGTATACACTTACATGTTTGGAATCTGCTGCTAAGTGATGTCTCTCACTATAATCATATAACTATATCATATACTTGCATGCACTTGCCCGAGCCTTGACAACCTTGCAATCTTATGCAAAGGTTAAAATGTAATTTAGATAGCGTGTTATGTATTCTATGTAGACAGGTGGCAGGTTCATTTGTAGACCTGGCATTCTATATACAGTTTCACTTTCAATGTACAGATTATTGATATTATACTGTTTAGAGACTGATGATGGTTCTTGGTTTACCTATAATCCTAGAATACTAGATTATTATTATTATCTCGTGTTTTCCTTGTTTACTGTATATCGCTCTGGATTAAGAGCATCTGCTATAAATGCTTAAATTGTAAATTGTAATTGCAAGTTGAATCGTCTCTACTTGCACAAGAGGGGCATATTCTGCCTCATTATATTCCTATTTTGACCATGTACTGTAATTCATATATTTGGCATAGAGTGAGTATGTGGTCTGTCTGTATAAATTAACAGTATGTAATACGGCCAGTGTTCTGAATATGCTGTTGACACTGTAACGATATCTGTGTTTCCTGTGATGTTGTAACGCCTGTCGGATTGCATAGCATTTTCTCGTGAACAGCTGAGTTTAGGGTGGAATTCTGTAATCACACTGTGATTACAGGCTGCTGTACAGGCCGCATAATGTTTGTATACCGTTTGTTCATAATTGATGGTGCTTCTTTTGTGATGTTTTGTTCCTATGACTATACTGCACAGTACTTCTCTTTATCTGTAACTTAACTGTTGTGCTTCCTACTGTATGGTGTTTTTACCAGCAGGATCAATACAGATAGATCTATAATATTCTATAGATTTTAAATTGCACTTGTTTCTTGCTCTATTCTCCACCCATATGAAACTTTTTTTCTATATTTTTGTGCAAAATGTTGGGAACTTCTACTAAAAAACATTTCACCCAATCTTGGATACCTGAAAGTCGTACGGAAAATACTGGGAGCTGATGATAGGTGTGGCTCTCCACCTCGGCAATCCATCTCCCAGGGGACTAGCGCTTTGTAACGGGGATAGACTCCCGCGTTCTGGCTGATACCGTCAATAAGCCTCTCCGACCTACTTACTTTACACTTAGAAACTTGTTGTCACTGATGTGGGTGTGACAATAAATTTGAAGTTGTTATGGATACTAAGCTGCAATTGGGGCCTTATCCTTACGTTACATGATGCCCAGCCTGTCTGTATCTTTTTTCCAAAGAACTTTAACTATGTATTTGCATTACATGATCCACCCATTCATACACACCCATTCACACACCAGCAGCCACATAGGGCACCAACCTGCTCACCAGGAGCCAGTATGGGTTCCGTGTATTGCCCAAGGGCACTTTGACAAGATGCCAAGAGGAGGAGAAAGATTCTCATTCAACCACTCTACCATCTGCTATCGCTGCCCTATGTGGTTCATGTTAAAGATAGTCTACATGCAGTATAATAGAACTATTTAGGCATTTACAATTCAGGCATTTAGCAGGCACTCTTAATCCAGAGCGATTTACAGTAAGCAAGAACAACACATGGAAATACATCAAATACATAGTCAACATAAGCAAGCAAGGACCTAACATCTGACTAACAGTAGCATATGTACAATGAAACTATGAGTGTATACTATAGAGTGCTATGTCTACATAAAATGCTACTGTATCTAAGTTACATAAGTTTAGCCTTTGCCTACGCCTGTAAGGTCGTTGAGGCTAGTGCAAGTGCTACGGTTCTGTAGCAAGTGCTACAGAACAAAAAACTAAAACGAACTAGAGAAGTGTGCTCCTCCTATTATTAATGATTTCTTGTATAGTATTGTATGTCTTTACATATTGATGAATTAAATACACAGGACCACAATGGAAACAAGCCCTCAGGGCGAATCAGTGATGAAATTGTAATCTGTGATAAATGAGGATAAGGAATATGGGCAATTCTGGGGGAAAAAATAAGATTGCAAACCGGAATGTTAAAAAGAAGACAGACGAAGAATAAATAAATAAATAAAACTGTCAAGTCCAACAGATTTAATTTAAGACGAGAATTAATATTGACTCCAAACTATGCCAATTTAGCCATTCAATCTAGATGTGGTCAGCTTCTAAAGGCACTATAGGGTCCAGGTGTTTTAGTCTACCTGATGACCCCCTGACTCCACCCATCAGGGACGTGTCACAGTTAGACAAAACGAGGCACAAACCCTGCTGGCAAAGCGGAGCCGGCTTCAAGAAGAGGTGACAAAGGCACTTCACACACTGAAGTGCAAGGGGAGATTGCAACAAATAAAATGTACTCAACACCACCCCACCTACACAGTTTCAACACTCTACACTAGCCAAGAGGCAACACACATTTTTACTAAAGAGAATATTGGCAGGGTAGATAACATACTCTACTCTTATTCCACATTTATTATACAACCAGAGTGGAAGCCCAGCTGCTTTAGTCAACTGAAGCTTCTTTTTCCCCCCTCTGCTTTTACGAAAAACCAATCTACATTATTGTATTTAAGGCTGCTGCTTCTGTGTGCAGCATACTTAAGCGATAACGAGAGAATGTTTCCGTTTCCACAGAGGGGCAGGGTTGACGGGTCACTCTTTCATGTTTGCAGCCCCCCCATTCGATAATCAACAACGTTCCCTCCACCTTCAGAGGGCCAAAATTAATCCCCGTTTTGCTAAATTCACTTTTGATTAATAATGTATGCCCCCCCCCCCCCTTCCTCTCTTCCCGTGCCTTGGTCCGCTTTTGACTCCCGTCTCTAATTGTGCGGTGGCAGCAGCGATGCTTCGAGCTGTCCTGAGGAATTTACATTCAAGCCGCCTTCATTGTTCGAAGGGTCCTTTTTCTTGCTGATCAGCGTCTTTTGAACCCTGAGTGGCACCGGGGCCTTGATGCCGGATCCAATATTGGATTTGGCCCAGGTCACACCTCAGGGCAGAGGGTTAATGGCCCACTTTGCCAGGCACACACAGAGCTGCTTGGCCCGGCACGCAGCCCGACCCGCTGAATCAGCACTACCACACTCCTCACAGGAGGACGAGTTAGAGGCAGAGAGAGGGAGGGAGAGAGAGAGCAGGGAGAGGGAGAGAGAGAGAGATAGAGAGAGCAGGGAGAGGGAGAGAGAGGGAAGAGAGAGAGAGAGGGAGAGAGAGGGAGGGAGAGGGAGAGAGAGAGAGAAGGGAGAGGGAGAGATAGAGAGAGAGGGAGAGGGAGAGAGAGGGAGGGAGAGGGAGAGAGAGAGAGAGAAGGGAGAGGGAGAGAGAGGAAAGAGAGAGAGGGAGAGAGAGGGAGGGAGAGGGAGAGAGAGAGAGAAGGGAGAGGGAGAGAGAGCAGGGAGAGGGAGAGATAGAGAGAGCAGGGAGAGGGAGAGAGAGAGATAGAGAGAGCAGAGAGAGGTAGAGAGAGAGAGAGAGAGAGAGAGAGAGAGCAGAGAGAGGGAGGGAGAGTGTGTGTGTGTGTGTGTGTGTGTGTGTGCGTGCGTGCGTGCGTGCGTGCGTGCGTGCGTGCGTGCGTGCGTGCGTGCGTGCGTGCGTGCCTGCGTGCGTGCGTGCGTGCGTGCGTGCGTGCATGCGTGCATGCGTGCGTGCATGCGTGCGTGCGTGCGAGCGTGCATGGAAAAAGTACTCATTTGAAATAGTGAAAGTATCAATACTGCAACTTAGAAACACTCCGGAATTCAAAAGTTACTTACAAAAAGTACAAAAGTATTTTGTACCAAAAGTACTCATTATGCAGAATGTCCCAATTCGCAAATTTTCAAATGTTTAAAATGGGCAAAAATCTCCCCAGTGTCAATTTGTCTACACTCGAAATGTATATAGGGCAATATGTGTTTTGTAATAATAATAAAATGCACAAATTAACTAGTAACTAAAAAAAAAATCTCCATTTTAGATCTAGCGGAGTATAAGAAAAGTACAGAAAATTAGACCTCAAAATGTAAGTACAGTACTTGAGTAAATGTACTTAGTTACTTTATACCACTGCTTGTAGCATTGTGTGTGTGTGTGTGTGTGTGTGTGTGTGTGTGTGTGTGTGTGTGTGTGTGTGTGTGTGTGTGTGTGTGTGTGTGTGTGTGTGTGTGTGTGTGTGTGTGCACGCGTGTGTGCGAGCAGGTGCGTTAATTCCACAGCATTTGTGTGGAAGAAAGATGTTTAAGTTGTTGACGATGCAATATTGTCGTATTGTTGTCATGACTTTGATGTAGAAAGATCCCTTTAAAATCTTGACATCTACACCTCGGGCAAAGAGCAGACCGATTGTACAATGAAGGAGACTGTTGACAAGCAAAACAAAGAGGTGAAGACACTAGCATAACCAGGTGAATGCCTTTCACGCTAAAACCACGATTGAGAAATGAACCACCAGCTAAATACTGGCAAATCCTTTACTGTGGTTGGTAAAAATCTGGCTGTTTTATCAGCTACTGTGGCAGGTAGCCAAGCATGGTTTGAGGGTACAATTCTATTAGGCTAAAGGAAAGTTAAGTTGGCTGGTAAATCAGTGAATGCACGTGACAGCAGAATATTAACCACAGCATCCCTATCGTGCGATAAGGATGGCAAGAATAACACGTATTAGTGTGGAGATGAGCTTTTTTCTGTGAAGAGTCAAAGTCAAAGTCAAAGTCATGACTGAAGTCTGAAGTCTGAAGAAGACGCCGAGGTTGAAACGTCATTGTTTTTGCTGCTGTTAGTAACGTTTGGAGCATCTAAACTGAAGTGAGTCGCGAGCCCTTTCTTCCGCTTCATGATTTTTGCTTTTGCAGTCTGGCTCAGCACCAAGGACGGAGGTTGAGCGTTATGTTTGTCTTTGAATGTTTACCAAACAAGGAGTGGACCTGCTAGACCCAAATATATTGGGTATATTACATTTAGCCTTTGCTGTTTTATGCCGATGTTATTACAATCCTGTAGCACTTTGAGATTTGTGAAAATGTGAAGTGCTTATTATTATTATTATTATTATTATTATTATTATTATTATTATTATTATTATTATTATTATTATCAGTCAGTCAGTCAGTCAGTCAGTCAGTCAGTATGAAAAAGATCTGGTCCAAGAAGTACTGTAGCTGGTAATGCATTTCTACATCTGTAAAGACATTATATAGTATGCAACTGACTGATGGACTGACAAACAGCCTGACTCTCTGACTGGACAAGACTGATTAGCTGCGTGACTTGGCTGACTTGCTTGCTTGCTTGTCTACCTCTCTGACTGACCGACCGACGCTTGCCTGGCTGCCTGATTGACTGGTTGTCCATGTGCCAGGACTCAAAGCTTTCCCACATGTTCTCCTCCACGCTGCATTTCAGCCGGGGAACGCAGACTGCGTCGTCCCTTTCTAGTGTTTACAGCGAGGAGCCCAGCCGTGGGAGTGCAGTCCCGGCTCGCCTCTCCACGCTCGGCCTGCAACGCCTCTCCTATATGGCCGCCATTAATCAGCAACAGAAAACCTCTCTCTCCCTCCTTCTTCATCTCTCTCTATCTCTCCCTCCCTCCCTCTCTCTCTCTCTCTCTCTCTCTCTCTCTCTCTCTCTCTCTCTCTCTCTCTCTCTCTCTCTCTCTCTCTCTCTCTCTCCCTCTCTCTCTCTCTCTCTCTCTCTCTCTCTCTCTCTCCCTCTCTCTCTCTCCCTCTCTCTCTCTCTCTCTCTCTCCTTTTTCCTCGCTCCTCTACGCCCACAGACATGCTGGATGAGGCCATTTTGAAAGAGTTAACAGATGTTGGCTGATTTGCCCCGGGCTTTTCTGACATCGCCCGATGTGATGTATTTGATGTGGAGTTTATTCAGCTCTAATAAACGTATAAAGAATTAGAATAATAATTCGCAGATGTACGTACACAGATTATATGCCAGAGCGGCCCCCTCTTTGAAGCAGACAAGTCGGCCAAGATTAACAGAACCAGGGGTAGAGGATGAAAGCTTTTTCCTACCGATAACCAGTGGGGTCACAGGGTGGACTAATACCACTGCTTTCTTTTCGTGGGCACCGACACAGATTGCCCTTTGTTTGTGTCAGGGGTCTCCCTTGTCTGTCGGAGAGTCGCCCTAAACAATAGCCCGACGTTGTCACAAGTGATCTTCATAAAGCAGGGAGCATGCTGGACCGTGCTGGGTAAAAATCTGGCCTTTTTCATCTCAATTGTGCTTTTTCTTTTTTTTTTCACGTGTCATACCGTGAACAACAAAAAGGAAAAGAACTGAAACAGTGTGGGGGAGGAATACAAAGGCGGTAGAGAGGGAGGGAGGGCCGGGGATTCTGATCAGTAGAGAGGGAGGGAGGGCCGGGGATTCTGATCATGGTGCAAAAAATGAGGGAATTACTCTCAAAACAAACAACTTCCATTTGGTTCACAACTAAAGAACAACAAATCTCTGAAATGGCCAGTTGCAGAGCATCTTAATGCCCACATAAACCATAAAAACAGCTCCACGGCTCCACAGCAATGCATAGCAACCGTGCAGAATTTTCAGTCAAGGAGAAAGAGAGAAGGCAAAAAAACACCTTATTACTTCTAACTCCTGCAAGCCATTTTGGTCTCCAAAGGTTTTAGAGCGCCGCGGGCCATGTGTCTGCAGTGTTTCGGGAAATGACTTGCCTTCGCACGAACACTGCTATGTTCTCTGCAGCACTGCTGCCCCCAGCATCCCCGCTCAATTTCTGTTTAACCCCTTCCTGCCTTTCCCTGCACTGACTCACACACTGCTACAACAGACCGGCTCGCACCGAGCAGCACAATGCTGTCACATTGTTCAGCCCTCGCAAACAAAACCCAGGCAAATCATACCAGCCTTTTTCTTCTTTACCCGCTATATGACACATTAACTCGCTATCTAATTTAGGTACTTGAGCATGTGATGGCTGTTCAACAAACACGGCACAAAGAAAGGTTATATGGGGCACGTGAAGACGGTGTAAACGGAGGAAAAGAAAAGCCTTTTTTTTTCACCCTCCATTCCACTTGATCTGCTACGATGTGCGACACAGTTTGCACACTTTGAGCGTGTATCAACTGTGGATTAAATCTGCAAACTCGTTGACACAACACGTAATTAAAACATCTCGCTCGAGGTCAGGAATTTTCTAATTAGTAAGTGTACTGACAAAGCTGCAATTCCATCGCCTTGAGTTTCAAAGTCCACAGGTTACCGCTAAAGATGAAAGCTGACCCTGGAGCACTGTTCTGGAGGGGCTGCTCGCACAATTCCTCAGAAGACAGTCACAGGGTCACCGAGCTAAACAGTGCGCAGCACCCGGAAACCTTCCCTTCCAAACAAAGAACTTCAAACTTTCATGCCTGGGAACATATTCTTCTTTTTTTATTATTTCTTTTTATCCCCCATACCCTGTTTTCAACCTGCCTGAGAAACAAAAGATTGTGTGCAAGTAAGAGGACTACGGAGGAACACTATGGTGTTGTTTTTAATCTGTTTAATTGCAATGCTTGCAGCTGGGCTATTGAAACCCCCCCTATTAAGCATGGAAAACATTTTTATTAGCTAGGGCTTTATTATGGACAAAGTTGGTAACACTGTTAACAAATGCAACATTTAATGTTTGTATTCATATTAATACCATTTGATGTTGACTAGAAAAACCCCATTGTTCTGTGGTCATGTGTTGCACAACAACGGCAATACAACGGCTAAAATCAAACGTACGACAGAGGCCTCAGTACAAACAAAGTTCCCGGCATGACATCAATCAATAATCAAACCGTGTGATGAATCGTTGAGTCGTTTTTTCCCCCTCTTTTGCTCAATCTGTGGAGAGAAACTACATCTGCAGAGACTCCACTATTACTAGTTATTAGTTATTACTATACTAACCTGGACTATGATTATATCTTTGGCAATTCCTAAAACTATCAAAAGTGGAACTTTTTTCCCTTCATTAAATATTCAAGACGTTTCATATATAAAATGAACCCAATTAAAGTTAAAATGTGAGATGTGTAATGAGTCTCAAGTCAGAGGATGCTTGTCTTCAGAACTACCCGCTAATGAGCCCTTGTTGGTTTTTGCACACTTTACTTTGAATGGTGTGGCACTGTCATTTCTGCCGCTTTTTAATTTTTAATTCAAGTCGAACGAGAGGAGTGGTGACTGAGTTAATAATCAAGGCACCAGGGTGTTTTGTTGTAGCCAATGTATAGCTGGAAGAACAAAGTTGCCAAATGAGGCTCCGTTTTATTCTCCAACCTTTGATGTCGTTGTTCCAAACAGGATCAACCAGTTAACAAAAAAGCCAATCGAACGTAAATGACCACACTAAGGGGAATGGCATTCTGCAAAATGACCTAATTAGGAAGAGTAGTAGGCCTAGCAAAAATTACATTATACCGAACAGTGCGGCATTGTGGCACTTTATAGATGCTGACTAGAGAATGAGGCGAGAGACCGAAAAAAGGGCATAGCCCTCGATCCCAGCACTCGGCAGACATCTACTGTACGCCGAACTGTCAGTCTTTCCGTAAATCCTCACACAAGCTACGAGCAGTGACAGATTTCAGTTCCAAGGAAATGGGAGCCACCGAGGGGCTGGATATGGAGATGGGGGGTAGATTAGAGAGCACGTTTACTGTGGAGGTTCACGCTCCGAATTGGCGCTTGATCTCAAATTGACATAAATGGGGCCGTTTTTGACATCATTTAGCCATCACAGGCTACGGTTCCAGTGCCGCCGTCACTGTCAGGTCCCTGTGCACCTAGCGCCGTACGCCCCAGCTAAGTGAGAGAGGCAGGAGAGCTGTCTGTCTGCACAGAGGAGGTCTGATTAAAATCTACCCTCTTCTGGGGAAACGACGAGAGCGTCATGTTTTATATAGATGGCCCAGAAAGAGGTGCTTGAAACTTCACTTGGAGAATCTTTTTTTTCTTCTTTTGAAGAGGCTGGCTTTATTATGAACATTCCGTGACCCCCAGTGTCGTCGTTGAAATCCCATTCAACAAACTTAGCGAGGCGAGTTGAATCTAGGCTACGGCATGGTGTTTGATGCTAGTTAGAAATAAGCCACTTTGGGAACCACAGAACTTTTTAACATCAACAACTACCATCTCAATTAAAGGTTATTTAGCATTTTTTCAAAGTTTTGTAAGACATTTCTGCTTTATCGTATTGAACAATGGAGAGCGAAAGAGTGGACGGTGATGCTGGCACAGCAGTCAGACGTGATTTGTCCACTGGTTGAGCCAAAGGGAGCCACAAGGTTTATTTAGCCTTTTAATGAAAAAAAGAGAGAGAAAAACGACAGAGACATTGATTTTAAAGAAAGATTCAAGCAGACATTGTTTCAACTCTCAGTGTTGTAGCCTACTGTATATGAGTCAAACCATCATAAAGCCAATTAGGTCAGCTGCAGGGTCAGAGACTACAGGATGCACGTAGGTGGCTGGCATATAGATATAATATATCTAGAGAACGGATTGAGGATCGATAGCCCCGCCACCTGATATTCACTTCAATGGAAGTTGCTCAGTGGCGTTTTGAAGCCATATAGAAGAACGACAATGTCTTCCGGGTAGTACCCCTCGAGCGTTGATATGATTGGTTGGCTCCTATCATAGTACCCCCTTCTTGTGGTACCTTCTGCGTCACGTCTACGTGAACAAATTCATTCATACATTTAACCGGGTCCCAGACTGCCTGCAGTACCACTTTTGACCAGTAGGGGAGACGGTTTCAACATTGCCCAGCCATTCTGAGGGCTTGGTGGCTGGGCAGAACAATTCTATTGATTAGTGGTGGTCCGGGCACCCTAGGATGCAATGCAAGCCTGACAACGTGGCGCGGGTTCGTGTCCCGACGACTTTTCTCTCTCTTCCCATTTCCTGTCAGTCTACTGTCCGATCAATAAAGGCATAAAAAAAAGCATTACACCTTTAGTAAAAACACAGTTTTTTGTGGGTGTGTTGACAGAGCAAATAAACCTCCTTTTAGTGTGGCTTCCTCACTCATTGTCGGCGTCGCGCTCATTGAAATTCTCCAAACAGGTTGCTGTAACGATACTGCGGGCCCAGAAGGCTTCCTCCCTACCTGAACGGCATTTGGCAACCTGCTCTATTTCACCGCATACATGCAGGCAGCAGCATGGCTTCCCACCCAGGCAGCTGTGTGTGTGTGTGTGTGTGTGTGTGTATGTGTGTGTGTGTGTGTGTGTGTGTGTGTGTGTGTGTGTGTGTGTGTGTGTGTGTGTGTGTGTGTGTGTGTGTTTCCTGCGTGTGTATGCATAAAAGTCTTATCTACATATTGACTCGGTTTAAACCCACACCTCTTGTCTGCCATAATAATTACACATCTTGTACAAAAGATAAAGTGCTTGATTCTTCCTGCACCTGAGGCGGACCCATAACCAGAGGAGTTTGCCCACCGGCGCCCCGGCAAACACACCTCCAGCGCTGCCTCGAATCCAAACAGCCTTCAGAACACACCCACGGCCATTATGTGTTTCCTGCCATATAGAAGATGGCGGTCTTTTGTTCACACTCCAGTTGTGAATGAAACGGCGGTGAACAGTACGGCTTGAAACCTGATTTATACTTCGACACACGACTAAAAATCTGTTATTTCGGGCTAGTGCCGCAAGCATATACAATCAAAGGAGAACAAAGCATAGATGGACAGATGCTGCACAATGTAACTATCCACTTCTATGTCGGATTTCAACCTGGTTTATTGCGCAAGAGCTGACATTTTTTTTTACCATTGATCTAATAGTGCCGGCGTGCTTTCTCAGGGACAAATTGAATCATTGGTGTCAGATCCTGTGTCTAGGTGAGACATGACCTTTGACCTATGTCTAGGTGAGACATGACCTTTGACCTATGTCTAGGTGAGACATGACCTTTGCGTCTAAACGTCTCAATAGAAGAGCAGGGAGACAAAATACAACCACTTAATATACTCTACGACATACAAATTGGACAAAATTACATTTTATTCATTAAAAAGGTTATAGTGCTGCTTTAAGCTAGCTTCCTTAATGAGGACCACGCACGCACGCACACACGCACGCACGCACGCACGCACGCACGCACGCACGCACGCACGCACGCACGCACGCACGCACGCACGCACGCACGCACGCACGCACACACAAACGCTGTGGTGTGTGTGGTTACAGTGACACAGCCCATGACCCAGGAGGTATGTTTATATCTTGTGTGTGTGTGTGTGTGTGTGTGTGTGTGTGTGTGTGTGTGTGTGTGGAAACGGCCCATTGGGGCCAACCTAAGGCCTCTCAGCCAAGCCACATCTATCGCACTTCAGCTGCCATGACATGTAATCAGCACACTGATGCAGGACGGGCTGCGAGAGGCCAAATCTGGGCTATTCACAACTCTCCCAAAGTTCTATCAGTGGCGGGGGCCTTCATTAGTCCCACAAATACATAATTTATGCAATCTAAAAAATACATGTGATCATGAATCAAAACGGGGAGTGAGACGCGGAAGCTGTTGAAGTTGACACCATTGCTTTGTTTCAGCAGAAAAAAAAGCTATTTGAGGTCAAACGTTGGGCAGCTGCCCTGCTGAATCATAACTGTAGCACAGTTCTTCTACAGCTCACACTAACAAGGGCCAAACGATAACGATAATGCAACGCTGATGTTCCCTGCCACAGCTATAGCTGGAAACAGACAAAAATAGATTAGCTATTTTCGGCGAGCGACACAATCACACGGCTGAAGTATAAATTAAGCATAACTGTCTCTTTATTCCGAGTTCTTGCTCTAAGAATATTGCCATACTTCAGAGGCAAATACTCAATCTATTATTCATATGGGATTTGAGCACATTGAAGGCATTTACATCAGCTTCTGTTTTGTAAAACCGACACATAACCTATAATGTGAAATCGTATTAATGTATATAAATGCCAAGTATAAGTAGTTCGGTATAAAGTCTGGGTCTTTGTATTATTTATATTGATTTAGACCTATTCAGCCCACCTCTGAGATGGCAGGTAAGATGGAATGAGAAGTGACACCACGCAAAAAAATGACTCCCTCTGAGCCAAATAAATAAGGCATCTAGTGCGCTTCGGAGCCAAGATCCATCTCCGTCACCCACTTCAGGACAGATAGTACTCAGTACGGACGCAGTGAATGTCTGAATTCTGGTGAGATTATTTGTCAAAAAACTGCCTGAATTTCACAGTTAATTGGGCTCCCTAATTAGCACAGGATGTCTAATTCCCATTGCAGTCAGTGTACTAAATGGCAAAGCTTTAGTGAGCGGATGTCGTTTCTTTAATCCGAGCAGTCTCCCCCGCATGCACAAAGCTGAGCTACACTGTACATTACGCACCCAACGATCGATTCTAAATCTTAATTAGGGAAATGACAAACAAGCAGGGAGACCTAATGAACTGTGTAGCCTGTCAAACAGCTGGCTGAATAAATTCATTGAGATCTATGTTAAATGTAATGATTCGGGCAATTAACTGTAAAGACCCTCCTGTAGTCTCCAAGGGACACGGAGGGGCTGGGGAGGGGAAGCACCAGGGCCACACACCTAATGGAAAGCAGCTGACAAATATTTGTTGTCCCCAGACGTGCCTGAAACAAGCTTGCATTGGGTCAAATCCGGCGACCTCTTAACGGTCGCCACCAGGTATTCCTAAACGTAACCTTAGTAAAACTATGGCTAAACCTAGTCTTATTCCTAAACGTAACCTCAGTAAAACTATACCTAAACCTAGTCTTATTCCTAAACGTAACCTCAGTAAAACTGTGCCTAAACCTAACCTTATTCCTAAACGTAACCTCAGTAAAACTGTGCCTAAACCTAACCTTATTCCTAAACGTAACCTCAGTAAAACTATGGCTAAACCTAACCTTATTCCTAAACCTAACCTCAGTAAAACTATGCCTAAACCTAACCTTATTCCTAAACGTAACCTCAGTAAAACTATGCCTAAACCTAGTCTTATTCCTAAACATAACCTCAGTAAAACTATACCTAAACCTAGTCTTATTCCTAAACGTAACCTCAGTAAAACTACAGTATGCCTGAACCCTAACTTATTCCTAACCTTACCCACAGTAAAATTAATACAAGAATACAAGAACCACTGGGCGCGAGCAGTCGGTCCCTGGAAAGAATGGGGGCGACTGTGTTTTGGGGCGAGCGTTCCGGTTACCAAGCAGACCTGTGCTGAGGAATCAACATACACTGAAGTCTAAATGATTTGAAATGCTTCATCTTCACTCATACTGTACTGTCACTGAATATAACAGCTCTTCTGACATTAATCAGACAGCATTAAAGTAGGCTACTTGGCTTTGCTGGAGATGATATTCATCCCCCCGTTTTTAATGATCTCGGATGTTTTGCAAGAACAATACTGGAACATAACAAAACGGTATCAGTTCTGTGTGCAGTATTAATATAAGTGTCGTCTTTTTTTCATGGCCATCCGCTCCTAACTTTTATTTTTTTCCTTCTTCTAAATTGGTCAAATGGAAAGAAGTGGAGAGAGCGAGGGAAGGAGGAAAAAAATTAAGCTGAGCCGAAAACTGCGACTTGGATTTAATATTTTATAATTGCCAAGGGACATTCCAAGATCAATGAATTTTTGCCCGGGACGCACATCAGAAAGAGATGTACTTCAGTCTTTTTAGGGAACATTGGTCTATTTAATTCCAATGTCTGCTGCATGTGAAATATGCCTTCCATGGCCTCCTTCTGGTCCCCCGGGCGCTGCTGCGGGCACACATTACCACTTTTAATGGGCCGCCACGAGAGCAGGCCAAGCCAGCCAATAACCCATCCGCACTAATGGATCGCCTTGTTTGTTCTCCTGCACCCATTTTCTCAAGCTAATTTCAGATGTTCTGTGTTTTTTTTTATTATTATTATTATTATTATTATCAGTCACAGTAACAAGGGACAGTGCATCGCAACGATATATAGAATGTATTATAACAAAACGTGTCAAAACGGGGGAAAAAAACGAACAAAAAAACACGCACGCACGCACGCACGCACGCACGCACGCACACACGCACACACACACACACACACACACACACACACACATATATTACATATACTATATATATATATTATATATACTGTACAGTACTGTATATATAGTATATGATCTGTTTCCATTGGCCCATCAAGTGAAGGGGCCGATTTATACTTGGACGCATGCTGGCGTTGCCTGCGGTAAATAGCAGATATACAAGCTCACAACGCGTCCACGAATTGTAGATCTGCTATTTACCAAGCACGACACTGGCGCGCAACCGAGTATAACCGAGCCTAAGAGGGCTGAATGTGGTGGAATTGGAAGGTGTTTCCCAGTGGGAAACTGGAGGGAATGGCACTTCAGGGGTTAGCTATTAAAACGTTTCGTGGCTACAGTCGTAGTATATGTGTCGTTTTACACAAATAGGTGCAGTTGTACAGTAAATGTCTGGAAACGATTAATCAACTAGTAGATCCACAATAAACCACCTATACCCACTTAAGCCCTATATACTTTGTTGTACGGCAACAATTTGCCCAAAATAGGGACGCCAGCAGGGTTAATGTGGTTGATGTAAATCTAACCTACAGTACATACTCTATACAGCTGCCAAATAGCAAAGCACTAAGTGGCAAAGCTCATCGTTATAAATAAATCTTTAATTCTGTATTGTGGGAAAATTAATTCTTATGCAGTACACTGAGTACAGGGCTGCATATGTTTTGCTAAACACCATAAACAAGCTTGCTGGTTCCTTGTTCTTTACCTAACATTTCCCTATCATGTGTTCATGCTGCAAACATATGGATATATTGTTACATCATGTTGCAATGATGTAACAATGTGACTGTGACCCTTGAACTCCTTACTATTGGTTCGTTTTATCATGTGATAATCAAAGTGGTTTGTTTTGCGCTCGTATTTTGTCATTATAATGTTATTTTTTGTTCCCACAAAACTAAACTCACACACACAAACACATATACTGCCAGTCACGTTTATATCCTCGAAACCTCACACAGCATGTCCAAACTGTTACTTTTCAGGATTCAATTTTTTTTTTTGTGCAAAAGTAGCAGATCTACAAGCTCAAAACATGTTGCGTCGTGATGCTTTTCGAGCTGGCAGATCTGCTACCTTTGTGTGACGCGGCTGTAGTATGATCAAGTAGGGCATTCATTTACGAAAAAACACAAAAAGTTAGAATATGGAGATAAGAGTTTTCTTCCCGACAGGCAGCAACGATATGAATGTGCTTGTAGCGTTAACGATCCTGCAAATCCCTTGTGTATACGTACAACACTCTGGACGAGATAATGCCTAAAATGTAAAACGACAAATGTCTAATATTAAAACCTTTCCGAAAAGGCTCAAATGAGGCTCACCAAAATGAGAGCAACATGGTACACCCACTCAACGCGTGTGCCACCATCTGTCCGGCATCATAGCATCATCACCGGTGCCTCATTGAGTTCCTCTGCTGATGAGAACTCAGAATGCTCACTTCAGTGACCAGCTGTCCTAAACAGAACGGTGCTGACTGAGTCTTCTGCTCTGTGCCAGGCAGGTCCGTCTGGGGATCTCAATGCATATATTCAATTAGATCCTAAGAAAACAAAAAAAAAACACCTAGCGTCTGCAAACAATACGCTGCTTTTCATTTTTCAAGTTCTCTTGCAGCAAAAGGCCTGACAAACGACACTTCAATTACAAGGAATGTTACACTTTACACATGTGTGGCAGTGCAAAGCGAATCTGGAAGAATCTTTTTTTGTACATGTTTTCCGATGACTTTATTGGAAGGCAATGAATATGAAAAGAAAGGGGATGTGGGATGGCATTACCGTACAATGCAGGCCACAAGCCAGATTCCACTGAGATGTCAACAATAATGAGCCTTTTATTTTGATATATTTACATAGATTTGTACAATTTACACTCCAGATTAATACCATACATCAGTGGTTCTCAAAGTGGTGATGGAGATGCCAGAAGGGGTCCTTGAGACCCATGTACCCGTGACTATTTGTTCCAGTGTACAAATGGAACCAAATGGGTCAGAGTTGAGGGTTTTATCATGTATCATATTGGGGCCTATAGAGATAGAGAATAATAACAAACTAGTCCATACCCGTTTGCGGATAAGTGCACCCAAAATATTTTTTTGTACTACGGTACAGAATGTCTTCTGTTTCCTGTCCCCTGTCCCTTATATTGGCTCATGTTTCACACCCATTGTGCAATGCTCAGCCAATAATTGTGCATAGATCTGAGGACGCATTCCGTCCACACATTTCGTCCTCAAGTTTTGAGGGCGCATTCCGTCCACACATTTCCTCCTCAAGTTTTGAAGAGACATTCAGCCAATCACAGCACAGGACGCAATCTTTCAGAAAACAGCCCGCAGTCACGTGGCCATGTAACTTGTTGGGTCACTCTAAAGCCCATAGACTCCAATGCATTCCGTAAACTTCCGGTTCAGGCCTTTGTCACTCTTCGCCAATAGAAGTCTATGTAGAAGAGCCGCCATTGGACTGGCCCCATGAAGTGAACAGAGTTGTTGTAACTCTCTCATCTATACGACTAGATGAGAGATGAATTTGAATGAAAAGCGACTGAAAGCGTGCGTGTGCGACTGTGCGTGCACGTGTGTGCACACGCAATCAAGATAGCGCAGTCCAGTCTTATGGCTAACAACAGATAGCCATCCGAAGCTAATGTGAGTAGCCTTTCGACTAGATCGGATTAAACACATTTATACAACTGAATGAATGCAACTTGCGTTTATTGGCGCTTGCCGAGAGTAAACAATGAACGAGGCTATGTTTTTTGGCGGGGAAAGAGTTAATACTTTCCATTTTTAACCAACACACAGACGTAAAGGGTGTTCAATAGCATTGATTTATGAAATAAAAAAATAATATATAAAAAGAAAAATCCCAAACCTCAAAAATGGAGTTAGGTGGTTTCTTCCAGACAGCAATGGTTCTAGTCCCCCCCTCCCCTCTATTTTCCTCTCCTTTCCACTTGGTCCCCCTGGCGCCCCCTGGGGGTGAAAACCACTGATGTGGAGCAATGGTTCTCAGCTGTTTTCACACCTGGACCTACATTTTCTGCTGACCTTGAATAATACATTATAATAATATTATAATATATTATACTGAATAACACAATGCTGCTATTAAATGTGTTTCTTTGTGTGGTATACGGAGCAGCTTGTGACCCATTTTGTGCACTGTTAACTATAACTCCACTGTTTTGGGAAACACAGATCTGTAGTCTGCAGACCTAGACATGCTGCTGGAGGATGCATACTCTGCGTCTTCCAACAATTAAAACCCCTGAATCAGATCCTGCCGTAAAAAAAAACCTCAAACTCAAACTCAAACCCCTGTTTATGTTGGCATTTCTGCCACAACGTGCCGGTATTCTGCCTACTCTGTACATATTACCACCTCCTCTTTAGCCCTGCTCGGCATTCCTCTCTGCCCCCCTGCTAGCTCCTAATGAAATATATTTTCCAGCTTTTTTCTCCTTGTTCTGTTTTTTTCTCCCTCGGGCACCAACCTTTAACAGCTGACAGTGGAGCTGAGGGAAGAGGGAAAAAAAGAATAATAAAAAAAAGAATAATACAGTCAAAGGCACAAACAAACTTTTTAATAAATAGCGACAAGAAACCTTGGCGCTCGCTCCCCCGGTAATAATGTCACTATGTGCTACGCTGCACAAACCAATCAGGGGCTAATTCTGCCAGCGTGGTAGGAGGCCCCTATAAATAACCACAGCTAGTCACACCAAGACACGGGAGTTTCTGAAGTGAACCGTGGGAGATCCAGCTCGTCGAGTGAGTGGGGGCCTCTCGAGGGAGGGGCCCGCCACCCCAACCACATCGACTTCAAATCGACAACTTCATTAGCGGTGCGCAACGCGTCCCCCGCATCCCAACCCCTCTTGAAAACTCAACACTTCATGCAGAACGAATATTCACGAATGAGGACTCAAGGGTGATTTATACTCGGTTGCGCGCCGGTCGCCAGGCGTACCCGGGAAGAGCCGGTCTGCAAGCTCGAAATGTATCATGCTTGCGTAAGAGTGCGACACGTTTTGAACTTGTAGATTAGGGCTATTTTTTCCGGTGCACGACACGGCACGCAAACCAGGTGTGAAATCAAGGGAGGGTAAGAACTCACAGGCCCTCGGCTCCTATCTCCGCCAGGATGGAGGGGAAAAGGAAGCGACGAGGCTCAATACAGCTGTGACTGTGAGGCTTTGTATTTCCCTGGCTATATCTATTGCTAGGAGAGAGCGGAGGCGTAGTAGGGAGTCAGGACAGTGAGGAACGAAGAAGAACAGTGTATAGGGGCCCAGGGTGTTTAGGCTTGTCCCCACATCCCTGGCCAACAGGCTAGCTAGAAAACCAGCCCGTTACCCAATCCCTGTCTCCATGGCACCCAGGCGGAGGGGATGGGAGAGGAGGAAGAAGGGGAGGGGGAAAAAAATTAAAAAGCAGCGAATTTCATTCTTCAGAAATTTAATTATATCAAGATTAACAAGGGAGGTAATTAATTTCCTTTAAGATGGGTATCTTTTAAGTGCCCGGGGCTCAACTTTGTTGTCAAAACTGTATATTTAACCGTTATTTCAGGGCAAAGTTTTCAAGGCAGGAAAAATGGAGGAGGACTACTCCGCCATGAATATGGAAATATGAGACTTTCTTATCTAAACGGTTATTTTACTGTGTTACCGCAAATGCACGCATTTATGTACATATATAAATGTAAAAACCTATGTGTGATTATCGCACAAAAAAGGGGACTTTCACAAAGGAGCCTTTCATAATTAAATGAATGATTATGGTCTAATGATAAATATGAGGCATACTGTAATAATTGGACATAATGTTTTACACAGCTATTGTCTGTATTAACAGTAGTGGCCGTTTGCAGTATACACATTACTGTACAGTAGATGCATGAAGACCCACATCATGCACCTGTCCAGGACCTGTAGTGCTGTGGATACTTCTTTCTTCTTTCTTACATGAGTAAAAAATGTAAAAACGACTCTTTCTAAGTGAAAAAATAGTATTTAAAAATATATAGAACAGCGCAGCACTGTTGTAGCGCAGACACAAGGTCACCAAAAGACGCTTCAATGGCGGGCTGAGTTGATAATATTTCAGCTCTCCTCAAGCAGATAAAAAACGCTGTATCTGAACAAACGAACGAGAGCAAACAAGTGGACCATATGCTCCGCCTGCCCTGGAAAAGGCCGAACTCGGTCCACTACCAAACGAACCACAGTCCTTCCTCTTCGATGTCTCCCTTTTGACTGATACCTGTCCATTCAAACTCTAAACGCCCCAAAGTTATTAGCGCAGCCGAAACTAGAGTTCTCAACAGGCCTGAAAATTAACACATTCCCTCCTGTTACTATATTGCCGGCGCGATTAAAGTTTAGAGTTTTATAAGGTCCCAAAGATCGTAGTTTGTCTCAATTAGAGGAGAAATGCGCACGTATATATATATATAAATATAATTTTTAATGCCGGATTAATGCTTAATAATCAAATCTCGTGGATGGCACAGCGGGTATATTTGCCTTTAAAAACAGAATTGAAGAATTGAAGTGGACATTTTGGAATAAGAGTGGCGCTTAAGGCAATTGGGTCACCAAAGGGTTTATTCTACAGTCTGTCAATTACATTAAGAGATATCTTGCGTGCTAAGATGTTTGGTGTGGCACTAGAGGACAGGCCATAGGTTCACTGAAATGGTTAAGGTTCATCCTCCAGGTAACTATGCACTCAGCAAGTTTCATGGCAATACGCCCATGAAATATTGAGGTAGTTTGTGTATCAACGCGGGAAATGTTTTGCCTGAAGGTGGCGCTAGAGTAAAGGCCATGGGGTCACCAATATCAGTAGGGTTCATACTATCATGGAGGTGCACAAAGAAAGAGTGAACAAATGTAATTCGGTAATAACATTTGTAGACTCTCCGAGTTAAATTATCAATCAGGATTTTCCAGGATGGGCTAAAAACTGTAACTTTATCACTATCAACATGTGTAGCAGTCTAGCAGATAGGGAAACCTGGACCTCAGTGGCTGTAGTCTAGGGTTTAAAACAGTGGTTCTCAACTTTTTCTGAATCAGGGTCCACATGAAAATCTTGAACGTGTTCGTGGTCATGTGTATTTCAGAGCATGTTTATTTTACTTATCTATCAACTGATTGTGTTGCGGCTTGGAGCAATGGAACTAACATAGTGTACTTTGAGTACAGTGGGTTTTTTTGTACATTAATTTTTTTATATTAACGTTAGGCCTATACAGTACATCAAAGTCATAGTGTTTTGCCATTAATTTGAGGGCCCACTTGCAATATCCCTGTGGCCCAAATGTTGAGAAGCACTGGTTAAAACACTATCCCAGTATGAGGATCCCACTCACTCACACTGCTCAACAAACTGTCTGGCACATTCACCACCGTTTACCACCACACCGTCAATATGGAAGCTATCATTTCTTTGTCTTTAGTCTGTCTTTGCCTCAGATATACGCTGTCCTACAGTACATCAAAAAGCTCTCTCCTCGCCGCTTACTAGTTTGTTTTGTTTGGTTTTAAATACAGATTTTTCAGAAAATCTTGTGATTCAATAATAATCTTACTGACAGTGAGACTGATTGTGTTTGTGTGTGTGTGTGTGTGTGTGTGTGTGTGTGTGTGTGTGTGTGTGTGTGTGTGTGTGTGTGTGTGTGTGTGTGTGTGTGTGTGTGTGTGTGTGTGTGTGTGTGTGTGTGTGTGTGTGTGTGTGTGTGTGTGTGTGTGTGCGTGTGAGAGAGAGAATCTGAGCCAGAGAGAGATAATGACACAATGACTAGCAATAGATGTGAGAGAGAGAGAGAGAGAGAGAGAGAGAGAGAGAGAGAGAGAGAGAGAGAAAGCAGGTCAGTGAGGTTGTGTAGAAGTCAGGCTGGGGTTCTGCTAGTGGAGTGGGTGAGTCTCATGCAGAAGCCACAGGAGAGAGAGGAGGACGAGGCCCTCCGGCCACACACTGTCACAAACTACACCAGCCAATTACCTCAATTTAGACTGACGGCCTACAGAACAACTTACATAACGGCTCCGCCATCAGCATGGGGCGGGGCTATATACCTTCATGCCCTTGACGCTTTCTACAGCACAAGAAGGTTTTCATTATATTTTTGCCTGCTAAACTTGTTTTGTTGTTGTTCTTTTCTGCTGATTGGATGTTGTTCCAACAAATCAGTAGGGCTAGGATATTTACGTCATCAGCCAGCGCCACTCTGTCCATGCTTTTCTCACTGTTGGAAAAAAGGTTAGCACCAGTTCGAGACTCGAGAGTAAAACCTACTGAATGATAAGGGGACGTTGCAGGGCAACAGCAGTAGTGGTGCATTGATATGATGTCAAACTGGTGTTTTTGTCCCAACCCGCACCACAGACCAAACCGAAGCCTCGAGTCGATTTCTCAGTTTTGGCATGACCCGCCTACGTTGGAGATAGGAGACTTTCCAGACTGAGTAGCGAAGTGACAAAACTAATTCACGGAATGCAGTGAATCAGGTTGGAAACCAAGGTGTTGTTTTTTGTCCAGCCCTAGTTGCCTTTATTCAGTCATGCAGTTACTGTACATTCAAACTGCATACTCAGTACCCGTAGCCTACAAACCCTGCCTGCAGCTTCAACTTGAGCTTTACTAGCTCTTGTTCTTTCTTTTCCTTTCTCCTTCGGTAGCGGCAGAGCCCTGAGGATGTGTGGCAATGTCGGTCCAACAATGTTTGGTCCCAAACAAGATATCTAAAAAATAAATGTATTAACTTAACTACCACAAAACTTTGGGGGAAGGAAGAAGTGACTAACTTAGCATGCTAGTTGGCCTGAACGAGACATGGCAAAAACAAAGCAAATGGATTCCCAGATAAGGGTGGGTTAAATTCATTCAGGACTGGTTCATTGATTAGAATTAAAGCTGTTAGTAGACAACAATTATATCTCTGTGTTCATGTCAAGGCGTTTGTCCATATGTGTTCAAATACAATGTCCATCTATTTGCCAGAGAATCACTGTGTCACTGTGCGGTTTCTTTAAGGGAAATATTTATTATTATGGATATAAATGAGTAACATTTATATCCATAATAATAAATATTTCCCTTAAAGAAACCGCACTATCCACAAGTTTCACACATTATAATGTATTTGCTAAATAGTTACTGTATCGATTTAAAATCATTGAATCGTATCGTATCGCCATAATGAACCAATATCGGGGCACGGTGGCACAGTCGGTAGTGCTGTCGCCTCACAGCTAGAAGGTCCTGGGTTCGATTCCCGCTGGGGACGCTGTGGGCACTGGGGGCGTGTTCCCTCCTCCGCGTCATCAGTGCCCATACCCGAGGCGGGGTTGGCGAAAGGGCCTTTCTGTGTGGAGTTTGCATGTTCTCCCCGTGTCCCCTAGGGTAGATACCCTCACAAAAACATGCCGTAATCCTGGTCTCTAAACTACCTCCCCCTGGCCAGCCGGAATAACGTGTTCCTTCCACGCGATGTCCAGCCGGGGAAACGCTCCCCTGTCAGGTGAAAAGAAGCAGCTTGGACTCCTCATGCATAGAAGGAAGCATGAGGTCAGTCCGCTGCCCCCCCAGGTTGGCAGAGGAAGTGTAGCGCCCAGGATTACATTAGATAATTGACACTGGGTGAAAAAATGGGTTACAAAATTGTGGGATAAAACATTTAAATAAAAAATAAAAAATGTACCAATATCGTCCATGTATCGTATCGTGATACGTATCGTATCGCTGTTAAAATGTATCGTTACACCCCTACTAATGCTATGTGTATGTTTGCTCAAAACAATAATCACCATAACATTGTTAAAAAGAACATTCTGAAATGCAGTACAGTTTAATATGAGATTAAATTAAACCAGATTGGCTAAAACATCATCTCAGCTGTATATTGTAACTATGAAAGCATGAAGCTGCTCCAAACCTATCTTGGAAAACCTTGTTTGATTGAATAGAGCCCCAGGTGGTCATATCCAATGACCCATGCTCTAATTAATCACAGTTAATGTTATGCCCACAATACGCATGTGTCTACCATATGCATGTGATCTTAAAAAAAAGAAGAAGTGAATCATAACTCGTTAACCCCTTTGTGGATCATGGGAGGCCTTTTATGCCATCTAAATGAATTCAATGATTTAAATTAAGTGATGTTGAGATATGTTGACAACTATCATATTTATGAAACTCAACAGAATAAGGCTGCTATATACATATTCAATAACTTCCATTTGTATTCAAAAAAGCACGTCACAACTGAGCAGAGAAAATAATTTGTTTCCGTCACGCTTCGGTGCCTTATGTTTTATATGAGTATCATTTATCCAAGCTGCACATATGTGAACTGACTAGTTAACTGTGAAATAAAATCAAATAGCGTAGGCCGGTGTACGTGTCCCCAAACCAGGGGTGAGCTGACGGTAGGGCTATCCAGGGCATCTCCCTGGTAGTTTTGAAGATGCACGCAAGCCTGCACAGCCATTCGCAGTTTTCCAACACTAACCTCGCTAACACAACCTGGCGATCGATGCTGAGTGTCACAGCAACAGCTGCAGCACAGCTTGAAATAACAGGAATGGACCTTGGATGCATACTGTAGGCATATCAATGGTGCCGATCTACTAAATAGCCTACTCTAGGGATTCTAGGGATTCATGAACTAATTAAATTACAGGGGTGACGTTTGCAAGGTAAATGCAAAATTATGACAACACAAAAGTTTCCTCATTATGCAAGTAAATAGAATGTATGGGTTAATAAATAGGCCTACATTAAAGAGGTTCTTTTAATTAGTGATCGCTCGCGCTCACCCAACATAGCCCCACTAGTTAAAAAATCCACAGCACATCCCTGGCTCACCACCCAATTTGGATCGCGCAGGATTTTGCAGGGTGTACAGTTTGCATTTTGAACGAGAGGGAGTCGATAAAAATCTTCTGTTAGGGACAAGAAAGAAGAAAATAACATATTTGAAATGTTTATGTTAATGTTGCCTCCCTCATTGCCCACATTACTCAAGTCGTCCATAATATGGTAACCACATGACTCTCTGCATGGGGAAGGTGAAAAGTTGTCAGGGAGCATTGCGGTGCGGCTCCAACAGCACATGGAACTGAGCCAAGGAGGAGCCCCCAGAACGTTGGAGGCTGAAGGCTCCTCCACCACACCCATGTCCTTTGTGTCCCTCCTTGCTCTAACCGGGCAACCGCCAGCAGACGCCAGAGTCAAAATAACACTACAATCTTCTTGACACTTACGCAACCGATAGCGGCCTCTTGGTGCCCTCTTTAATCATGTTTATGTAATATGTAGAAATAGACCCACTCTTCAGCCGTCATGTTTGGTTTACTGGCCTTGCCATCTAGTTTTTTTTGAGCAGTGCTTTAATAACCGCTCCAATGAACAGCTATGTGTGTCTGTCCCTATGTATGTGTGTCTGTCCGTGTATGTCCGTTTGAGTACGGCAACACCGCTGGGTGAACTAAAGTGGTACTGTTGAGCAGCCATAAAGGGCTACAGTACAGCTGTTGAGCTTCACACTGCATGACCACTATAACTATAACACACACGCACGCACGCACGCACGCACGCACGCACGCACGCACGCACGCACGCACACACACACACACACACACACACACACACACACAACTGCTGACAAGGTACGAGATGGACGCCGGTATACAGACAAAAAGCGTTCTGCAAAAATTAAATACATTAAATAAAAAAACGAGGAAAATCTAGGTGGGGTGGATGGGGGCGTGGCGAAGGAATTAAATCCCCCCGCAAAATTTAATTATTTTTATTAAAAATGTTTTAAATAACCTATTAAATCAATTAGGTTGATTAACCGTTGCGCCCCTAGACAGAAGAATGTACATTCAGCGGGTAGACTATACTTAGACACGAGTCATGGCTTCATAGACAGTACAGAGGAACTAAGTCATGGAGGAGTGATGAGTGCTGGGTACTGGAGCAGGGGGAGAACCAAACTGTCCCCCCACCCCATCATTATGACCAGACGCTCATCACGTGTAGTGCTGTCAGTCACCATTACACATTTAAGCTCACAATGCGACGCATCGTGAGCTTATAGATCCGCATTTTTATACATTTGAAATGGGACATTCTGTATAATGAGTACTTTTACTTTTGGTACTGTAAGTACATTTTGATGCCAATACTTATACTTGCCAATTCTTGATCAAGTACATTTTGAATTCCAGACTTTTAGAGTATTTCTATATTGCAGTATTGATACTTTTACTTAAGTAATGCATTTGAGTACTTTTTTCACCACTGATGGGAGGAGAGGATAGGACGAGGAGGAGGAGGAGGAGGAGGAGGAGGAGGAGAGAGCGTGTTTTTTTTTGTCCCACGCCGTGCTCTCTCTCCCACCAGACAGTCGGCCGCTGTCCTTAACCAAACAGCCCGCCCGGTCCTCCTCTCTCTCCAACCCCCTCTCCCCTCCTCCCCTCCCCGATGCCCTCCAGCTCCGGAACACCCCCCCCCCCCCCCCTCCCGCCCGCACCCCCCACACTTTGCTCGCCCGCCAACTTCCTGTTTGTCTGGCTGAAGACCTGGCCGTTTAACTCCCAGGCTTCTCGCGCGGCGGCATTGGCGAGGGAGGGGAGGAGGAGGGCCAGGAGAAGACAAGGAGGAGAGAGAAGAGGAGAAGTGCAAGGGTGAGGAGGAGGAGGAGGAGGAGAGGAAGGTTGGTGTTGGGGTGAGAGAGAGAGAGAGAAACAGAGAGAGAAACTGCACACTCCCCGAGTTGGGATTGATTTACTTCATTAACCGAGATTACAAGTTTAACTTACAAACCAGAGGTCAAAATTTCTCATTAACAAGGGGACCGTGGAGGACCGGGGGGCTTGGAGACCACTCTTATTACTGACTACACATTTCAATCTGTCTTTGATGTTCCATGTCTACCCCAACCCCACCCCTCACTTTTCTCTCTCTCTTTCTTTCACTCTCTCTCTCTCTTTCTCTCTCTCTTTCTCTCTCTCTTTCTCTCTCTCTCTTTCTCTCTTCTTCTCCCCTCTCCTATTTTTTTGGCAGCGAGGTTGATTTTAATTGTAGCTATAGAACAGAGCATAGTTTGCCTCTAAGCCAGCCTCCACATCTGTAGCGAGTGGAGCTTTAGTGATATTGGGTGCAGTCCATAGCTCCGGGCTAATTTTAATGGTCCCCCCCCCCCCCCCCCCCCCCCCCCCCCCCGTCCTTTTCATTGGAGCCTTGGATTGTTTTCCACGTGATTCCTGTTAATTTAGCTGGAGGAAAGGGCATCAGTTTTCCTTGTGCTCCCCCTCCTCCCCCCCCCCTCTCTCTCGCTCTCACACACACACACACACACACACACACACACACACACACACACACACACACACACACACACACACACACACACACACACACACACACACACTCTGTCTCTCTCTCTCTCTCTCTCTCTCTTTCGCCCTCTCTCCATGCCTCTCACTCTATTGCCTCACTCCTTCTTTCTGATCTACTGCCTCAAAGAAAGAAGGTGAAATGAATTCAAGTGGAAAAAATAGACTGCACTCCACTATTAAATCTCACCTCCGTGTCTTTTCTGTCTGTGTCTCTCTGTGTCTCTCCATCCCTTCTTCTGCCCCTGTGCCGTTGTTGCAGCCTGTTCCAGGCAGATAGGACGGGCTGTACAAACCCGGGCAATTTAGCTGCTATTGTTGTTTTTTACGTCAACAAACAAGGGGGCCTTCCTTTGATGTGATAAATGGCCCAAGCGGTAAGGATGATAACTCTCTCCGCTCGTAAATGTGTCAAGGATGTTTTCAGAGCTATGAGCATGTTTAACACTGCAGGACGCTCCATCAGCGCCGGGGTGCTGTTTTACATCGCATAGCTATGGCTAACCTCACATGTCCTGAAGTGCTCTCTCTGTCTCTCTCTGTGTATGTCTCTCTCTCTCTCTCTCTCTCTCTCACACACACACACACACGCGCGCGCGTGCGTGCGAGCGCACAAACACATTCACTCGCAAGCAACATTCACTTGCAAGACATTCCAAAAAGAACAGGTTTTGAACATTTTGTTATTTTCGGAAAGCAACACTGCCACGCAACAAAGTATAATAAATAGGCTTAACGCTGGAAGAGATGCTACACTTAATGTCTGTCTATTATAGGAACAGTTCACACTCACATGAACTGTGAGACAGCTTGGGTAGCTGTCACATGCAGGGAGTAAAGCCTGAGTTATACTTGGTTGTTTTATTTACCGCAGCAGCACCATGGTCTCTGACAAACGGACGTGCTTCGGCTACTCAGGCCTTCATCAGCGTTCACTCAATGTCCCACTTTTTCCTGCTTGCTGGATCGTCAGAAAGTCAGTTCCAAATTAAGAATATCTCCAGTAGCACTGAAGCTTTGGTCAACACACCTTTTGCTGTACAAAGCACTTACTGTAATAAGTATAGGAGATTGTACAATAGTAGCCTATACTGTCTCTCTCAGTAATAGCATGGTCTCATCAAAACCAGCGAAACATTGGCAACTGAGTGTTTTTTATACTCATAACAAGATTATACACAAGTTGACACCTGAAGGACAAAGGTTTGTGTCAATCTCTTTTCACCCCCTGCTTATCTTCCACATCCCAGCCTTGCTCCTCTCGGCCATTTCTCTAGACAGCTACCCCTTTACCTTGTGCTGCGACCCCCATGTGCTGACAACAGGGCTACGGTTGGGGCCATTTCGCCCGTACGATAGTCACACAGCGTTGACCATTTTTCTACGTAGACACATGAACACTAGTGTCCCTATTCAGGGCATGTCATAGTTGAAAGTCTGCAGGAAATAGCAGATCTACAAGCACACAACGTGTCACAACTTGTATTGTGGCCAAGTACAGACCCCTGGGGGACCCCCGTCAACAAGTATATAGGGCTTAAGGGGTCAGAGGCTTGGTTGAGTGTGTTTGTGTGTATCGCGGGGAGGGGGGGGGTTGTACTAGTACTGTACAGTATTTCGCCTGTACCGTGACTGTGTGTGGCACCACTGGGACCACAGACAGACCCTACCCTAACCCGTCCAGCCCAGCCAGCCAGCAGACCCATGCCATTGGCTCATTGGAACTAATCCGCCCTGCAGAGGCCTGTAAGAACCCCTTTGTTCCCCTCCTGCAGACCAGAGCAGGCTGGAGACACACACACACACACACACACACACACACACACACACACACACACACACACACACACACACACACACACACACACACACACACACACACACACACACACACACACACACACACACACACACACACACACACACACACACACACACACACACACACACACACACACTCCAGTCTTCACTGGCTATCAGTTTCACTGCCTGTGGCGCTCCACGACCAGGCGCTGGCCCAAGCCCCGCCCCGCCAAACTACCATCAAATAAAATAAAAGAGAGAGAGAGAGAGAGAGAGAGAGAGAGAGAGAGAGAGAGAGAGAGAGAGAAATACATGTAACGAAATTGTGTCACCTGCATTCCGTCACGGTCCGAACACAGCGGAAAGTTGGTGGGAAGAGGAGGAGGCAGGGAGGATATTGGAAGGAGGAGGGTTTCAACAGGAGCTCATGCTCTTGCAAGCTCGGTCCGGGGCTATAACGGAGCCGAGGGGAGCTGAACAAGGCCATTATCTGCCTCCTAATTTGAGCTGTGGCGCAGCACTGAAGGGCTGCCTTTGTCTGGGATTAATGCGGAAAGCTCAGGATGCGATGTCAGAGGGAAATAATCATCGGCGGGGGCCCTTCATAACGTCGGGGGCTGCCTCCGCTCCTGGCCAGAGGGGCCCCCCGGCTCATTTCTGTGGAGATGAAATCTATGACAAGCCCCTCAGTGAAGCTGAGAGCAGGCAACAGTCCAGTAACAGCCACAGGCCTCCAGGCATCCTGTGACCCCCTTAGAAAAGTCACATTCACTTTGCTCTGGAGAAGGGAAAGAAGAGCGCCGCGGGCACTTCCAGCCCATGTGAAATGAAGAAATGTGAGGAGGTGAAAACGAAGTGAAAATAAGTTAAGATTCCTCCCTCCTCCTCCTCCTCCTCCCCTCCTGCTTGAGCACCCCCCCCCCCCCCCCCCCCCCACCCACCCACCCCTCCACCAACACGAGGAGGAGAAGGTAGATGGGTGGGGAACGACTTCTCTTCATTATGCCCCTCTAATTAAATGTAGACAGGACATGGAACATGAACAAGCTGAATGGGGAGGGGGGGAGGAAACTGACATATATAACTTATATTCGTGTTTATGTTACAACTGCATCTGGGAACATTTGCAGAGTGACTTATTTTGAACTGCATGGAAAGGAGGGGGAGGTCAGGGGGTGAATGCGCATCAGGGTAAAGCTATAGTGAAAGAGGTTCACACTGCGCTCAAGAGCCAGAAGTAATGCATTTACTTTGTTATTTATCCTTTATGTATTTATTGTATTTTTTATAGCGGTTGCATGACCACGTTCCTCCACGACGGACAGTCTACCACACCGTTTCCCAAACAGTGGGGTCGGGAACCATTTGTGGGTGAACAATTGCCAAATGAACAATTGCCATTCAAACTTCAAGGCTTTTTGCTTCTGTTTTTTTTTGTATTTGTCATATTCAGAGATGAACCTAAAATATATATTTCAATAGTTTTTTAATAGATTAAAAAAGAAATCCTCCTCAGCCAACAACACCCTGAGGGGAACTAATGGCGAGTGGGTACGACGGCATGCGTAGCTTAACGACCCCCGCGCTGTAGAAATACGACCCTTTATGTCTCTACTTTAAGGAGCTCTTTTAGAATACCATAACTCAGCTTAATTAACAACAGCTTGGGTAGCTGTCACACAGGAGTAAAGCCTGGGTTATAGTGTGCGGGTGCTGCAAATATACAGTTGGGTGCCACCGATATTGTCCCTTATCATTTGACCCATTTAGGCCTGACCTCAACATTTTAAAAAATCCTTCTAAATCCTCCAGTTTTCTGAAATAAATATTTTCACGATCTTTCAAAAATAGCAGACCTACAAGCTCGTAGCGCGCCACTTGGTGGCGCGCTATGAGCGCTATGAGCGCTATGACCCAAAATGGGTTAACTGTCCTTTTGCGCAGATCACGCAAACCTCAGCAAAAAGAAAAGGACAATATCGATGGCCTCCAACTGTAGCCGATCTATAAGCTCTACAAACACTATTTTCTTGTAGCTCGGCTATTTTCGGCGTGTTGTGGGTTTAATACATTTGCTATTTTCAGCACGCTGTGAGCTTGCAGATTGGCTATTTCTGGCAAAAGTATGAATCACGCATAATTGGCCCCGCTCTCCTCCATCGGTGTGGGTGTACTGTGCACCTCATGCGTTACAGATATGACATATTTCCTGCCATCTTCCTTGTGTTAGCTCACCTCACTGAGGCTTTTGCAGTGCGGTTTATTAAATAAATGTCCTAACTTGGCTAACACGGAACAGGTTGTCCATGTGGAGGATGTGCAGGAATTCAGGCACACACACAATGGCTTCTTGCAAAAACAAAAGGGACCTGTGGGCATACTGGGGGGCATTGGACGACCCCGCCATGGGCCCTCCTCGGCTCGCCCACCCTGTTCCCTGCCTAAAAGGTTGGCGGGAGAGTTCACATGTGCTCATCTTCACCGACTGACTGTGTGGAAACAGATGAACATCTAAGCATGAGAACAATGGTTCACAGGGTAGCACACTGTGTCCCCAACATGCACACTTTCTGTCTCTGTCTCTCTCTCGCACGCACGTACGCACAAAACAATTATACAAGCAAGCTGCCTAGGCAACTAATGCACCCAGAGAGATTCTACACCTGTCCCAAATGCTACTATATACACTATACAGTACATACAGTAAATGCATATACCTTATTTGACCTTTCACTGTGACCTTTTGACCATTTGACTGATTTGAACAAATACAGTTGAATCAATAACACACGCCCTGACCGCCAACTCCAGGTTTGACACAATATGCAGCCACTCCACTACAATTAACATGACACACATTAAAAATGCACATACGTCGATGACATAACACTCTGTTCTGAAGTCACATTCCAACACGTGACATTAATCTGATCTGCTTAAATCGGTGATATGCTTACAGTACTTCACACCTCTCACTAACACAACAGTTCAAAGAAATGTACGGATTGACTACAATATAGCTTCAAGTCTTTGAAGATATGGAGGCTTGTGCATTTCAACTACCTGTTGCTAAGGCTGACCAGACAATCTCTAAACGTCAGTTCTTGAGAAACTACAAATAAGTGTTCTGCGCACGAGTGGTTGCAGGATTGCCACAAGGATCAATTATTATTAATTAAGAAAAAAGCTATGATGGTGGAGTGGTCTAAGATACATCTTGTAGTCACTATAGTCAGCATTTTTATGACACAATTTCAATTCAAAATTTCAATGCAATTCCCTCCAGGAGATTGTAAAAGAAGACAAAGTAAAGAGACAGGCAAAAATTGAAATGGGAACCCGGTTCTAGTTAAAAATGAACACAAAACTGTAAAAAAAAAAACAGTAGAAAAGGGGGGATTTGGATTAGATAGGAAATGCGAGTCTGAAAAGGTGGGTTTTGAGTGTGGATTTAAAACGTGGCGAGGGTGGGGAAAGAGCTCTGACATGAGCAGGATCAGGGAAGTGTGAAGAAGTCCGTGTGTGCACGCCCTAAAACAGGGTCGCCAGCCGGTTGAAAAGTGCTTAAATCAAGTCTTACCTCGGTCCCTGACGAGGTGCTTCCCGGTGAGTCCATCTTGCGTTTCCTTCGGGGTCCGATGGCGGCGAGCGCTGTGAGGTTGGCGTCTCTCTGTCTGATCTGGGCCAGTTCCTGCTGCTGCATCTGTTGGACAGATAAGAGCAACAGGTCAGCCTAAAGACACCTCTATGCCAGTGGTGGAAAAAACTACTCACATTTTTAAGTAAAAGTATCGAATACTGTATTGTAGTCTGTACTCTGTTACAAGTAAAAGTCCACTCTTCAAAGTTTACTTGAGTAAAAGTACAAAAGTATTGTTATCAAAATGTAATTACAGTACCAAAGTAAAAGTAGTCATCATGCAGAATGTCCCATTTCCAAATTTCAAATGTATAAAAATCTTTTGAAAATAGCCGATCTACAAGCTCACAATGTGTTGCATCGCGACGCATTGGCAATTGTTGACACTGTAATGGCAATACAAATTATGCTTTCTGTTTTTTTTCCTTTTTATTCCAATTCAGCTTTTTGATATGACTGCATTTTGAGTTTCATTCATTTATAAGCTCACACATTGTTATGAATATATCTGTTCTAGTAGAGACAGAAAGCAGGCTGATATAAGGACACTGCATCGGGTCCATTGGATTCCATTTGTATCCTTTGGGGTCAGATCTGTATCCTCTTAGAACGCCGCATTCTGTCCAACTTTCAGACTCTCGTCAGTCTCCCATTAACCTTCCTGTGAAATATCTGCCTTTTCTTCCAATAGAACCCTCAGCAACAAAATGGCCGCCTGTTGTCAGACATTAGGCGAGCTGCCGTCAGACGGGGGGGAAGGGTGCGGCAGTGTGTGATGTACGGAGGGGGAGGGTGGGGGGGCACAGCCTGAGGTAATGTCATGTCTAGCCCGAGGGCAGGAGGAGGGCCAGCATGGCTAGGAGCTGCCCTTTCTGCTAGGCGGACGGATGAGGCCTGGAGGCAACACACTCACAGGGTGTCAGCACCCCCCTGTTATGAGGAACACACACACACACACACCACTACGCGCACACACACACACACACACACACACACACACACACACACACACACACACACACACACACACACACACACACTTACAGGCACGTGCGCGTGCACACGCACACACACACACACAGACACACACGTGCTTGTACATATGCACACACACACGCTCGCTCACATTCATACACACACACCGCTCACATTCATACACACACGCACACGCACACGCACGCACGCACGCACGCACGCACGCACGCACGCACGCACGCACGCACGCACGCACACATGAGCGTGCACATAGAGGCACACTCACCCGTGCCTCCCACCCATCCATAGCGTAGCACCAGGAATGCCTGGCCAGCAGCTTGCCTGCATGCCTCAGCCCACCGGGGGGGGGGGGGGGGGAGACACACACGGGTCGAAGTGAACAGGGACAATCAATGTTGCTCTTTCATGTCTTTCATGTTCTTTTATGTTATCTCTCAGCGTGCGTTCGTTCGCCAGGCCGCTCCTCTGTTTGTGTATGTGTAAAACATGTACGCATTATTGTTGTGAGATCAGGAGATGTGTGTGTGTGTGTATGTGAGCGTGTGAAATCTGTTGATTTCAGACGATTGACTTCCATGCATACGTATTACGCACTGAAGACGCACTGAAAATAGCCTTGTGACTCGTAGCACTATATACAGTATCTTCAGTGTGCGAGACCGGCCGCGCAACCACGTATAAATCATGCGAGGGAAAAAAAAGGTTGTCTTGGTGTATGAACTCTGCCATCTGAAATGTGCATGCAATTAGCCCCCCCCCCGAAAAAACTAACCCCCTGAAGCGAGGCGTGCCATTCAGGGTGTTGCCACTCCACATTTAGCAAGAAAACGACCTGAGAAATAGGCATATATAACGTTATTTGTGGGGTTTTGTCGAGGGTGTCGAATCTGTCGATCAACTCAACTTATTGTCATCAATGCTGTCATTGTTATAGCTTGGCCAAACTGGTCAACTAAATGGTAAATGCACACACACACACGCACATGTCACACGCACGCACGCACGCATGCATGCACGCACGCACGCACGCACGCACACACACACACACACACACACACACACACACACACACACGCTCATGGGTAAACACACACGCTCATGAGGGTGTGAATAAATATAAAGAATTGTACATGATGTCTTTGACTGTCTTTGACGGGTCAGAACTAAGTGGGTAAAGGCAAATTATAGAACAGCTAGAGTCCGGTACTCTTAAGTTCGGGCAAATGTGCATCTCTGTATTGCATTACTATAATACAGCCTTTGAAACCAACCATGTTGTCACAATATTACTAGGATATCCAAAATCCCACACAATATCTAGGCTTCTATCGCAATATCGATACAGTAGTATATCAATACAATACCCAGCCCTGGAGGAGACTGGAAAACAGATGGGGGGAGAGCAGGGGTAGAGAGAGAGAGAGAGAGAGAGAGAGAGAGAGAGAGAGAGAGAGAGAGAGAGGCGATGAGAGATAGGTCCGCTATCTCACTGATGGCACCAGGATGCCGGCATCTCTGCCTGGCAGTTGGCACCAGGCATGGGCTCCCAGTTGCCCGCAGCAACTGCCTGCATTTTCAGATTTATGACTGTATGATAAATGCAGACCTCATTTCACCATCTGCAACCCCGCAGTCTGCGCTGCGCTTCCCGTCACCGAAGAGGGACCGACGCGACGCTGAGAGACGGATTCGTGATCCCAATCTGGTGCCATGTCTGCTGCTGCAGCCCACCTTTAAATGACGAGCGTTCATTGGCTGGGGCAGGATTGGAATCTCTCGTCGTTTGGATCAGTGATATCTTAACCCTTTGGAATTTCAAAGTTTGATATGCATGATGATTTGATTATTTTTCTTTTTCTTTTCATCTCCGGGACCCACAATCTCTGCAGTAAAATCCTCTTTCAATGTAACTCTGAGTGTACAAATGGAACCAATGACGGGGCCCGTATGGGAAACCAGAGAATTCTAATTTGTGGATATTTTAGTTTAGTGTTGATTTTATTTGATGAAATATCCCATCCAATGATTTTGGGGGGGAAAAATGAGGAAAAAAATAATAAAGAACTTCTTCATCAACAAATAAAAATGAAACAAGGTTAGAGATGGCATTATCAATATTATAGTCAATATAATATCTGACAATACGCCTCATATCTGGCATTACTGCTTTGAAATTTGTTATTGTTTCAGTGTCTTTTTTTTACCCTGTGGCTCTGCAGTCTATCCGTCTATAAGAGGGTTGGTCTGTCTGTTCCAGAGATAATCTCTTCAACCAATCAGTGCCAAATGTGTTGTTACAATGCCAGCAGGCCACAGCAGTAGACACAAACATAAATGTAAAAACAGTATTATGTTCACTGAGCAAGAATGCTCACTATTGTCTGTTGAATACCTGCCTCATGTCCATACAGTTACCCACATTCACACCCATGGCAGCTTGTCCAGTACAACCTGCACCTGTCTCAAACGCTTGGCCATTGTGCAGCTCTACTGGAGCAGTAGCAGGTCACAAGTGCCTTGATCAAGAGCACTTGTGCGAGTGTTACTCATTTATTTCCCCTGCACTGCTTCGTCTTGCCAGGTCCAAGATCGATACGGCAACCCTTCACTCATAATATTGTAATGCTTCCACCAAAGACACCAAGTATTCACTTGAGCACTACTATACTTTGCCGTATGACAAATGGCAAAAATAGCAGATTCCGATGCATTGTGAGCTTGTAGATCTGCTATTTTAGTACTGTGTAGATACTTGTGTGTTTTTCATCAAAACAAAGACCAGGTGTGGATAGCTGGCGTCAAGGACATTTTGACACAAATCCACACGGTAGCTCCAGTGGGGATGGAATCGTTACAGATGTGAGTCTCTAATCACATGGTCGTCCTATCAACAGTAGCCTACTAGAATGATCTTCAGACCGCTGGAATCAGGGGGATTGTAACAGACCTGAAAAGCAGCCCAGTTGGGCAGAATCCATGTGGATTCTGTCCAACTAACTGATCAATGTGCAGTAAATATCAGCTGCTGCCTTACAGTTACTTAAATACAGGTGGTTCCTGTCTGCCTTTTATGCCCTTTTGAAGCAGGGAATTATAAAAGCCATATTGCAAAGTCATATTATTATTCACCTAAACCCTAACCCTAAAAGAAATACAGATAACCCCCAACATAAAATACAAATATAAGATCCTGACACTGACTCTGTATTTGCGTACTGACTAAATAACTAAATAAATACAACTGTAAAAAAATAAAATTCTATATGAACAAAGAAAATGTGAATGAGGAGTCAAGTTGGACGAGCAGGACACTATTGATTGATTTGCTCGACTATTGCCCTGTTCTTGAATCATTTTCACCAGTCAAGCGCTGCCCTCCAGCTACACGAGTGAAAACCCTTCAAGTCCCCGGACACATTAAGAAAGTAGTCCGTCTTTTCCACCACATGGACAAAAGAACAGCATGTTCGCTCATGATGCAAACCCGTCTGAAATATGGAAAGGCCGACAGAGCAATGACTTCAACCTGAGGAAGGAACGAGGGAAAGATCTCCAGGAGAAGCGATGGCCGCCATATACTGTAGTCTATTTCTGCTCTCTCTAACAAAGGCTCCTTCCCCCCATTCCTCTCCTCTCCTCATGCACCCCAGCCTGAGGGGCTCCTCGCGGCCCCCCAGACGCTTACAGACAGATGTCCTTGCTGGAGCAGAACATGCTCTGCATGACGTCACTGGAGGGGCCGTGGAAGAGATGGCGTTTGGCTTTCTGCCTCAAAAAAGAAAGAAAAAAAAAGACCCGGGCATATGAAGCCAGGCTGGGAGAGTTTTTGTGTATCTGCCTCGTCTAGGGTTGGGATCCTTTAGGATGTTAGCGATTCCGGTTCCTTAACGATTCCCTCTTAACGGTCTGATTCCTTAAAGGTTCCCTATAACGATTCCCATAGGGGTTCCAAATGGGTACAGATCCGAAATTCTACTTCACATCTAGCTCTCACAGTGTGATAAACCGTTCCCGGAAACAGTTCCAAATTTGATGGAAACTATTCCAGTTCCTCATTGATGGATCTGGTTCCTCCGGTTCCAACCCTAGTCATTATAGCCCCGCTAGCCATAACACAGCATTTAGTTTTAGACTGTATCTGGCCCTGCTTTGATAGATTTTGTGATTGATTGAATACTTTATTAACAGTTGGCATGGTCAGCTAGATGATGATAAAAAGGTGAGTATGTGAATACCAATGATAAGTAGGCCTACCATTTCAGGAATATTGTTTACGTTAACTCTAAACAACTATCCTCTCTCTCTCTCAATTCAATGCAATTTAAATGAAGGTGAAGTAAAACTAAAATACACTAAATCGCGGCGACTTGGTAAACTGGCGAGTTCTCCGGATACCGAACACTGGCCTCTAGACTTAAACCTAGTGTTCTTACTACACGTCACAAGGTGCCGTGGACGCGACGAGTTGTGAGATCAGTAGATCAGCTGTTCTTGGTGCATAAATGAAGCACTGGAACACTTAAGCGGTCTGGATTTACCCCCAAGGATGTGGCAATATTGTGGTCCGTTCAAAGCACAGGGCCGAGTGCCACGCTCTACTCGAATGAAACGGAATCACAAACCTGAACTTTGCAGTCGTTGTATTTCATCCACCTGACACCCACATGGGCAGCATTGGGTGGAACATCTGCAAGCTGTGTCTCAGGGCTGTTCCTCGTGTGAAAGTGCCTGGTAGATAATTAGCTTGAAGGAGGAGGGAGGCAGCCAATCAGGGCCTCTCTATTCCATCTGCACTCAGCAGACACGCCGAAAGACCCAAGGCGAGTCGAACAATGTTCTGCCCTGACCCGGTGACGTGGGTGGAGCTCATACTACTGCATATTGTTAGATTATCAAGTACCTATACTGTTTAAGTATGTTAGCAGACATAGCACATAGTGACTCATGCATTCTGTACTCTTGTTCATGTACAAATGTTCTGGAATATTTTTTTGCTGTTTTTAGGCCACAGATTTGAGGTTTTGTCCATTTTTATTTTGACTTATTTCAGACTTTAGTTGTGACAGTAGGTCGCAGATTACTATGAAAACCTGAAACACCTGTCGCTCTGTCACGCCACCATATGTGGCCGTCAGTCTATCACGCCTCGTGACACGTCACGCCACCAAATATGGCCGTCAGTCCATCACGCCTTGTGACACGCTCCAAATATGGCCGTCTCCATATATTAAGATCACGACACTGACCTCATCAAACCCTGGATAGCCATACATGGAGAAGACTGGATCATCACCTAGATCTGCATATATGGAGCCGGCCAGCAACTGTACATCTGACCACCTTTAGATCTCCATATATGGAGCTGACCGGTTCTGACATTCCATATGTTGATCTGACCTCATCAAACCCTGTACACCCAAGACACACTCCATATATGGCCAGTACATAATTCATTCTATATGTTGTTCTGACCCCCCATGCCAAAGCGCCAGTGCTCGCCCAGCAGTCTGCCGTCACCCAGGCGGATGCGTGCACGCATTTAAGACACAAGGCACACACCGCTTTAAGGCACAAGGGAGTAGTGTGTCCATGGAAGAATTCACATACAGTACAGTTTGCATACAATGAAACTATAGTCGCTGGAGTAATTCAAGGTCTTATTATTAAAAACTGGTATCATTTAGTTCTTAAACCCCATTTTATATTAGGCCTATCTGTGTTGACATGAAAAGGAAATAAGGAAGGCTTATGTTTGCATCAAAGCTGACCTTTTATTATTAGGGTAGTTATTCCAGTGCTGTAGATTAATCTATGGACAAGTATAATTGACTTTCTAATTACTCCATAACTGTGTTGTGTGTAAAATATCCCTGATACAATGTACTGTAAAAAAGTACAAGAGCATGTGCACATTTGCACAAACTGTTACCCTCTTGCTTTGAAAGGACTGGTCCTTTCAAAGAGGACTACGAGAAGATCATTGCCTGCATGTAATTATTAGTAAAATGACCTTTTTACGAAATAATAATCAGAAAAACTAGTCAAGGTTGAAAACAAGAGTGTTAAAAAGAAATTCCATTCCATTCATTCCATTTAATTTGTTCCCATTATTTTTGTCTTGCTCACTTAAATGTTACAACAAATCTGCTTGCAGTGTTACAGTACTTAGAAATGTATTTTACTGTATACAGTAAAGATCATCAGTGTTAATTTATCCATTTGTAACCCTACGAGTGCACATGTCGTCTCTGTCGGGTTGTAGGCGCAAATCGAGTCCTCGCTCTTGTCCCGCCTCTGAAACACGCGACCGTATCCGGTTCCCGCTAGGCGTTAGGCGAGATCATAGTTATATATAATCAGACAGATCCAGCTACATCCGGCTATTTCCATATCCAGAGATAGCATGTTTACGTTCATGAAAGGAGAATATTGTACATGTGTTGCCTGTGAGTCGGGTCCAAACAGGTCCAAACAGGATATATGAGGTTTATACCCGACAGGACACTTTAGGGGATTAAAATAAAAAGATCAGATGCTACTTTTGATGCTTGTGTGTGATGCTGTAGTATGATCAAGCAAGGCCGTTCATTTACGAAGAGCAAACAAACAAACAAACAAACTAAAAGATAAGATAGAGATAAGAGGTTTCTGCCTGACAACGATATCTATTCTAACCCGGTCCATTCTGGCTAGATTTGTAAACTCTCTATGATATTACTGTGTGTGTGTGTGTGTGCGTGCGTGCGTGCGTGCGTGCGTGCGTGCGTGCGTGCGTGCGTGCGTGCGTGCGTGCGTGCGTGCGTGCGTGCGTGCGTGTGCCAATGGTACTTGGCTGACTGTGTTTTCTATTTCCTCTAAAGCCTGGGTATGTCAGAAGCCTTTGCAGGGCCATGGACCAATTATTCCGTGCTCTCAGCTCTCCCTGGAGCTAGGGTCATTATGCGAATGCCACTATCATGACCCCTACGGTTCCTCGTAGTGTGCAACTTATTTGCAAGATATTAAAACCAGTAGGACGTGTTGCAAAATGTTCAGATAAATTGGATGTGTATAAAAACCCACCTGAAAGCCCAGCCAATAAGCCACAGAGCTAGTATTATCATTGTGTGTAATAACATTTGTATAAAACATTTTCCAAAAACATAATAGTTTTTTTTTTAACGAAGGGAACTAGGAATCGGTGTTAAGCATATTCCGAAAGGTATTACAGTCGAGTGTCGGCGGGGTGTAAGCCGGTGATCATTAAAAATAATGCTTATCTAAGGGGAAATTTCCGACTTTAAATGTTCTCTCTCGCTTTGTCTCCCTCCGTAGCTAGCGTGCTTTGGCTGTAGCACTCTTCTCTCTCTCTACTCCTCTCTTGTTCACTCTCTCTTTCCCTCTTTTCCTTAAAAGGGGAGGATTCGCCGCTCGCCACCTGCTATTGATCACGTCAAATTTGCATCCCAGGAAAAGATGTGAACTCAGATATTCACACTCCGAGAGAAGGAGGACGATCTCAATGATTTATTCATTTCCAAATCAAAAAAGGGATAGAAGAGAGAAAGTGAAAGAGAGATAGGAGTGGAAGGTAGATGAGAAGGGGGGGGGGGGGGGGATCTTCATAGGGAAGCGGTGACGACTCAACTGCGAGGCTCAGAGTCTGGGCTCCTCTTCTCCTCAATGCCGCCCCCGGGCACATGGTGTGCAAGTCCTCCTAATTAGCAAGGTGAATCATGCTGCCGCTCTCTAATTAGCCAACATGACAATCTAATGGAAACATGCGGACCGCGCTGGCACACTTAGCATCACCCCACAAAGACCCACACACTATCACCGTCAACTCTTTATATCCCCAATGAATTCTAAACAAATGACCCAAAAGAAAAAAGGAAGAGCCGAGTCGGTTCAAGAGGGCAACGCATGGGAGGGCTCTTTTTTGGGGAAAGGTCAAATTAAGTAAGTAAAGGAAGGGAGGGAGGGAGAAGTTTAGCTGGTGAGGGGTTTTTTCCCCTCTCCCCCCTCTCTGTGTGGTGTTTGTTCCCTAATTGAAACGTGTCCTGCCTCCCTCCTGCCTCCCTCTTATCCCAGGCTGAGGGAGGCTGCCACCTCGCCACGAGCGTAGCTCACTCTCTACCCAATTCCCCTGTCGCCATGAGTCCCAAGGAGTGCTCCTGCCGCACAAAAGAAGAAACAAGTGGTCCTACAGGCGTGTTTCAGTGCAGAGACGAGCCACAATCTTCCTCTAAGGCACTTAGAGGGAAAAAAAGAGAAAATCATCCTTTTTTGTGTTGTTTTCCTTCTCATTACAGCACTTTGTAATATTAGAAAACACACAGGAACACCAAAGGTATTTTTTCTTTTCTTTTCTTCTTGTAATATGTCTTCGGGAGAAGAAAATAAAGGGAGTGGGGAAAAAAAGAAAAGGAGACATTGAAACTAGCAACAACAAAGCAACAAATAAAAGGCATTAAGTAGCCTGCGCAGTGTGCACGTTAAGGACCTCCACAACAGATTTGTGATACGTGACGATTATACTTTTATAATTTAAAATATCACAGCTGTAACACTTCAATGGAATAGTTAGTGGAAATTATACTACATCAAACTACTACTTAATAATGTATAATATAATAATAGATAGTGGTTTAGAAAGGTGGTTCTCAAAGTGGACCATCTGGGTTCCTAGAGACCTGCACGGGTCCATTTAGAAGCCCCTTGTTCTAAACGTACCCGTGCAGGTCTGTAACTCTGAGTCTCAGAGTTATAGGGGACGTAGAAATTAAAAAGTTTTAGAACACTTTTCTGGCAGAAAAGAATAGAAATAGTATTGTTATTTTAATCGATATGGGGGAAAAAAACAGTAGGCCAGGGAAATCACTACCTGGGATGCATAAGATAGCAAGGAAGTGTACTGCACTTTACAGTGTGTACAGTGAAGGAATGGGAGTACTGTACACCACGGGGGTATTTTGGACGTGCAGGGTTTCGTCTCTAGACCTGAGGCAGGCCTAATGGGAGAGAGTGGCTCTTTGAGGAGAGCAGTTTGCGGAGGGCCAGAGGTACAAGAGGCCTGTGAACTCCAGATAGATTCCTGCTAACACTAGCGGGCTGCTGCAAGGTCCTCTGACACACCAGCTGGGCCTCTCTCCATTGGACAGCTGGGAGGTACTGGCCAGCGGGGCACGGAGCGTGGGTGGATTCCGGCGTGGTCTCTCTCTCTCTCGCTCTCTCTCTCTCTCTTTCTGACCCAATCACCTGTGTGTGCGGAGGATGCTGAGCTGCAAGTGCATTTAGCCGTGCCTCATGCCCATTAAGCAAAAACAAATGAAATTATTAAAATAACTTAATATTCACACACATGGCCTGGGCCATGGCTCAATGGTCCAGGCACCTTGGCTGGTAATCCAGTCTGGCAGTGTGCCGCGGGTTCGACTCCCGATCCCGACGGCCTTTACTGCATGTCTTCCCCCCATCTCTCTCCCCATTTCCTGTCAGCCTACTGTCTGTCCCTTCATAAAAAATATAAAATAAAGGCGAAAGCCACAAAAAAAACATTAAAAAAAAATATTCACACACATAGGCATTCTGTTATGCATGCGACGGCGAAGCAGGTATAGGGGGCTGGACGATTAGGACAACAATTATACGTCCGATTAGAGAGACCGTTTGGAGACCAAAAGGCGAGGTTAATGCAATTCTCTCTTTTGTACATAATCGTTTGTATTTGTTGATGATATGTTATACTGCATTAAGCACATCTTTTGGATTATTGATGATGATGATTTTTGGTCGAAAAGTTTGTTTTTATAATATTTCTTTTAATATTAGAATAGAATATATGGTATTATATAATAATATGGTTTCATTGTGCTAATCGGTGTCATATCTTTGGTCAAATGGTTTTGTATTGGCTTCTGTGATTTTACTGTTTTGTGAACCTCAATGATGGGGAGATGGCAAGTACAATGTTGTGGTTATTAACCCTTGTTTATGGCGAGGAGAGGGAATGGTGCAACAGCTGACCCATTAAGATGTCTGAAGAAATTGCCCAAAGTTTGACGATTACATAATTAAAACATTAAAACTCAAATTTAAATTATTTTCAATTAATTGTGTAGCCCCAGAAGAAGGAATATGTTATTTCTGAAAACGGTTATGTCACAGCGCTATGGAGTCAGAGATCAGATGAAAACGGTTATGTCACAGCGCTATGGAGTCAGAGATCAGATGAAAACGGTTATGTCACAGCGCTATGGAGTCAGAGATCAGATTTTGGTTTATGGATGTTCATGCAGTCGAGGCGGTCGTATGTACGGCTCTGACCTTCAGTTAGAGCAAGGCAAGATTGGAAGTTGAATGAGGGTAGATTGCATTGGCGTTCCACATTATAAGTATGTAACTCTGAGAGTGTACAAATGTAACCAAATAGACCGATAAGGGTCCACTTGGTTCTATTTGTACACTCTTAGTTATGCTGTCCTTGATTTGTTTTTTATTGTTCTTTTGAGAAACACTGTGCTACACTCAAAGGAACAGAGCCTTCATTAGTATCGTGGGTTACACCTAGCCTAACCCTAAGCCAATTACTTTCCAATATGGCTGCCGTGCATAGCGCCTATTGGGGCAAAACCATAGAGTATATAAAGGATAGAGACCGAACTGGAGCGTTAGCCCCCCCCCCCGCTATTCATTTCAGTGGAAGTTGCTTAGTGGCGTTTTGAAGCACCCGTAAGACTTCCGGAAGTATAATTATAACTCAATGGCTCGAGCGAGCGGAAGTTTAGCCTAGCCTAGCCCCGGACCTCAATTTTGAGGTCCGGGCTTTTCACGTGACGTCATGAACGTCCATCCACTTCCATTAAGTGCTGCAATTCCACATTTCGCCAGTAGGTAGTGGCATCTTCAACGTTGGATAGCCTTACTGGGGGCTTGGGCAAAACCAGCCATTGTGGAGAGAGAGAGAGAGAGAGAGAGAGAAAAGTAGAGTAGAGTAGAGTAGAGTAGGGGAGGGGAGAGGAGAGGAGAGGAGAGGAGAGGAGAGGAGAGGAGAGGAGAGGAGAGGAGAGGAGAGGAAAAAAATGATGTAACAACAGCCTCCACAGGAAATGTGGGGTCATGGACACCCATGAGATTGAAAACAATGTACTAGATGATGCCACAGTGGCTGTACATTGGCCGGCTATACTATCATTTTTGATACAGTTGCCACCCAACTATTAGAATGAACTTTACTAAAAATATACAATAGTATAGCTTCAGTATGTTTGACGGAAGGTGCTTTATGTGTGTGTGTGCGTGCGTGCGTGCGTGCGTGCGTGCGTGCGTGCGTGCGTGCGTGAGTGTGCATGCCTGCACACGCGTTTGTGTGTGCATGAGCGAGCATGCCTGGTTGTCCATCATTAATTCTTCCCTTATTTGCATAGCCACAAATAGGGGACTCTACACTAGACACTGATTAGAAGTAAATCAGATAGGTTACTGTATTGTATTCAGGCATTAATTACTGTAACTGTTCGTCATACATTTGCATCTAGCCCTCACCTAAACAAATACACGACAGGACAGATGAAAACATGAATATACATGGCTAGCAATACTATCTGTGGCTAACCATATGACACAATGTTTCATTCATGTGATATGAATGCAATTACACATATCATCACTGCTGTATTCAATCATGTCAGAATAATGCAAAACTGTTGGTTGGTTGGTGACCTCATATTCAGCACTACATTGTGAACCATTTTATGACTGTAGTTGTTGTTAACTGTTGAGAAAAGCTAACAATAAGCTTCACACATTTTACTATACTTACTATTACTACTAATAATCAAAAAGCAAGGTTTTATTGATAAAATGTTTATTCATTTTCGATTTTATTGATTGATTGATTATATTGATGACACATTGTGAGCTGGTTGGTAGATCAGCTATTTTCTCAGTTATTTTTTATAATTGTTCATTAATCGTAAACGAGGAAAGACTTTGAAATAATCATAATATTGATGTTATATTGTCCAGTCTTTATACCATCTACTATCTAGCAATATCATGTACCAGTTGCTCTATCGCACACACACACACACACACACACACACACACACACACACACACACACACACACACACACACACGCACACGCACACGCACACGCACACACACACACACACACACACAAATTATAATTGGGATTTTCCAATAACACATTTACGGTAAATAATTTATGGGTTCGACAAATTAGATCCTGAAGACGAGGCCTGAAACATCAGCGATCTGCATTTCACAGCTCTGTGTGTGATAGAGCTTCCTTCCTCGTCTCTGATGGACATTTTGACCATCTCCTCCCACAACAGATCTCTTAAGCAGTTCCTATAGAGAAGTATAATCTGAGTGTCTGCCTGTGCCATGCCGTTGCCTGTTGGTGGTAGTCGGCCATCAATGGTGGACCAAAGACCCCCAAAATGTTATGGTAAATGGTGCATTTATATAGCGCCTTTATCCAAGGCGCTTTACATAGATTGTGCATTACATTCACCCATTCACACACACATTCATACACTGATGGCGGCGGAAACCATGCAAGGCACCAACCAGCACATCAGGAGCAATTAGGGGTTCAGTGTCTTGCTCAAGGACACTTCGACACTAACTCTGGGGGAGCCCGGGTTTGAACTGGCAACCTTGCGGTTAACATCCAGCCACTCTACCCCTGAGCTACCGCCGCCAATATATATATGTATTTCGCCACGGATAAATAAATAATAATAATAAATAACAAAATAAAATGTACATCATTAAAAAGCTACAAAGTATCTTAAAAATAGAATACAATTGAAAATGTGAAAGGGCCATGGGGGTCAGAAAAATCAGCAGGGTTCAATCTCTTGGGAATGTAAATACGTTTAGCAATTTTCACGGAGGTCCAGCCATTAGAATTTGAAACATCTTTTGTGAAAAGATGCCATTTTGGCCTGAGGGTGGAGGTAAGGGGTCATGGGGTCACCGAAATCAGTAAGGTGCATACTCTGAGGAGCAAGAATGCCTTCAGCAGGTTTTATGCCAATATGCACAATATATTTTGAGTTATCTTGTGTTCATGTGGAAATCTTGGCCTGAGGGTGGTACTAGAGGAAAGCCTATGGGTTAACCCAAATCAATATTGTGGCATCCTCCGGGGAGCATGAAGTGCACATCAAATTAATTTGCAATTTAGCCTGTGATTTTCAATATACAGTATCTGTGGGAACAAAATGTTGGACCGACTGACAGACACTGCCACCCTTAACCCATTAAAACCGGGAAAGTGACTGTGTCATTTTAGATTTTTTCGTTGGCTATTGGCTAACAGTATAGCTGCATAACCCGCTTTCCACGATATTTAATCCATGTTTCTCCCCTGCGTAATACGCTAAACCCGCTATTTGTTTTATGTGTTTAATCCGCTGTTTTTTAAATAATTAAAAACAAATAGCGGATTCGGACCTGGTGACGAGGCCGTCGCGTTATGATGACGAAACTGGAAATCGACCCGTGCTCTGGGCTTTCTGGGAAAATGAGTTCAATGCAAGTGAACGGTAGTTTCAACTGGACTCCAGCATCCCTCACTGCTTGTTGTTGTTCCGGATCGCGACGGTGGAATATTTTTCGGTTCGACAACAAGCCATGGAACTATTTTCAGGGGGATTTTCATGGATCAAAGGCGCAAATAAGGCGTATGCTCCAAAGGTAATTAAACTCGGCAGCCTCTGTATATGTCACTTTTTAATCTAAAGTGTTAAAAATAAAAAATAAAAAGAATATTGAAAGTGTAAGAACTACTGATTTAGGAAGCATTTGTAGAACGGGCCTCCAATCCGGTCTTGGGGTTAAAGTCTCACCAGTAGCAGGGTCACATCTAGCTGTGCTAATATGATGTTGATTATAATCTTATCATGTACCTTACTCATATTTATGGTTTGTTATCTCATGGCTTCCTTTATGACCTTGATATTGTTCAATGTGCTAATGTTTTTCTCTCCTTTGAATTGCTTTGTAAAACAATTCAAATGAGGAATTCTTATACTGTAAAATTAATATCATGATACAATGTGAATACTGTGCTGTACATTACATTACTACGTAGTATGGGTATTGGGTATTAGTGTGTGCGTGTGTGTGTGTGTGTGTGTGTGTGTGTGTGTGTGTGTGTGTGTGTGTGTGTGTGTGTGTGTTTGGGGGGGGGGGCTCTAACTAGGGCATTTTATAACAATTTGGAGGGTACCAAAGTATAAAGTCATTACTGCATAAATTTACATTGTAATGGAAAAATTACACTTACTTCTTTGTTATTTTTAAAGCAGTGAAAGTGTAGTTAATAACAAGATATTCATCTGAAATAATAATGGTAAAATATTAGCAGCAGAAAATAACTAATAATAGCTTTTGCAAAACTCTAATCAGAGGCATTTAGAGAGATGTGTTCAGAGCATTATGTGTTTGTATGTATGTGCACAGTGCAGCGCATACTAGGCCTACAACCTGCAGCAGGGGATTGAAAACGGTCCTGTCCATGTTTCTGTCTGTTTGTCTACAGTATTGGCAATTCATTGATAAAGTGGCTTAACGACTTTTCACAGTTTAAAAAAAAAGAATAGCCATTTGGCCCTGTCTATGTCTTTTTACTGTCTAAATATGGTATATCATAATATTAGCATATTCTCCCAGTCCAGTGTGTCTTACCCAGACACCTGTAACTTAACTTCAACTATAGGGACTGTATAGAAAATGATAAAAACAGGGCCAGTACAGTGAACAGTACGATACAGTACATCTGTGCATCTAGTCATATGTCTAGAAGAATAGAATAGAACAGTCCCCACTCCCCAAAGTTTTTTGTTTATGCTCTTTTGTCTATGCTCTTTTCTGTCTGTCTGTCTGTCTGTCTGTCTGTCTGTCTGTCTGTCTGTCTACATGTATAATGCACTTACGTGAAACACACGCACGCACGCACGCACGCACGCACGCACGCACGCACGCACGCACGCACGCACGCACGCACGCACGCACGCACGCACGCACGCACGCACGCACGCACGCACGCACGCACGCACGCACGCACGCACGCACGCACGCACGCACGCACGCACGCACGCACGCACACACACACACACACACACACACACACACACACACACACACACACACACACACACTCGTATACCTGGGACAACCAGGGCCTCTGGCTTCCCAGGCGGGCTCACTAACCACTCAGTGATGGCTGCCCCCAGCCTAAAACATTACACTACACTGTCCGTTACTGACCAGTGACCTTTTGACCTGGACTCTGGCACAGCTAGCACCTTGAAGGGTTCTTGCACACGGACTGCTAGGATGTACATCGACTCAAATACGCACGCACGCACGCGCACACACACACACGCACACGCACACGCACACACACACACACACACACACACACACACACACACAGACACAGACACACAGACACATACATACACTATATGCACAGTATACGAATATCAGCACTGAACTATAAATTAAACTCAAAGTTCAGCAGCAGCTGTTATAGTGGGTAAAATTATCCCACTATTAAAACAACATTACAGGAGCTCTTGGGGATAACTTTTAAAAGAGGAAGCCTTTTCCACAGCCAGCTGTAGAAGAGGTCCATTTGTCTGCTCTCCCGTTCTCTCTCTCTCTATCTCTCTCTCTCTCTCTCTCTCTTTGTCCTTCTCTTCTCCCCTCTCTTCTCTTGTTCACTCGCTTCCTGTGTCCAGTTGCGCCTGCAGACGGGGCTGTGATGATGAATCTGTGGCCGCAGTGTGTCTGTGTGTCTGACACTGTGATGTATCTCTGCCGGCCCGCCCTCTCACCATTTCACACTCTCACTTCTCCCTCCTCTCTCTCTCTCTCTATAACACCTTTTTTCTACCTGGTTCTCTCTCTTTTTGCTCTCTCCCTCCCCTCTTTTTTTGGCCTCCCTATCCCCTCTCCCTCCCTCCCTCCCCCTCTCTCTCTCTCTCTCTCTCTCTCTCTCTCTCTGACAAAGCGTTGCCTGGCATCCTGCCTGGGTGTCGGTACAGACAGGGTGAGTGCAGACCCAACAACAGCAGCAGCAACAACAACAGCTAAACAGGAATTGGGCTGCTCGTTTTTCCCATTGATTTTCACTGGGGGCCTTTCTGAAATAGCTCATCTGACCTTTCGGCCAAATACCATGTGAATGGAGGAAACAGTGGCGCTGGACTGCCTGGCTTTACCCTCTCCATGCTAGAACTCTCCTGGCAACTATGCCAGACGGGGACAGGGATGCTGTTGGGTAAAATTGCCAGTCAACGGCAGATACGCAGACAGAGAGTGCGGCTAGGATTAATTAATTACATTATGTGAAGAAACTGCACAAATGGGAGAAGAACAGGTTTCTTATTCCAGTACCCACAATCATCGTATGCATTCATTGTATACATGTAGGTTCATATCCAGGTGCATTATACTGAAGCGTCTCAAATCCAACCATTTTTTTTGTTAGCCTGCAGTGATGGTAGCTATGTGTACTATTTCTTCATGAGTGTATCTCTGCTTTTAGCAGAGCAGAAAAGGTTAAAGCGGCACTATGCAACTTTTCTTAATGAATAAAAAGTAATTTTGTGCAATCTGTATAGTATAGTACCGTATGTTAATACCAGTAAGACACCCTGAGGGTGAGAAGCGCCCTCGCCCCAAAGGGCGCTGAAACAACAGGTCTGGGAATGCCCATATATGGAGCTTTTTTCATTATTTTTTATAATTATTATTATTATTATTATTATTATTTTACGTTTTCGGGCCAGGTAGGGCGTAAAATGTGTGCTAATTAGTAAGGTCTAGTGGGGCCTCAGGCCAGCCGAGTTAGGGCCCAGGTAGGGCCACGCCTTCATTTTCGGGCCTGTTGAGAACTATAGTTTTCGCCGGCTGCGGCTGCACTAATAACTTTGGGCCAGGCCCGTCTAGAGTTTGAATGGACAGGTATCAGTCAAAAGGGAGACATGGAAGAGGAAGGACGGGTGGGGAAGGATCAACATATGGAATGTCAGAATAGGTCGGCTCCATATATGGAGCTCTATATGAAGTTGCTGGCCGGCTCCATGCATATCTAGGTGATGATCCAGTCTTCTCCATGTACGGCTATCCAGGGTTTGATGAGGTCAGTGTCGTGATCTTCATATATGTAGACGGCCATATATGGAGCATGTCACGAGGCGTGATGGACTGACAGCCATATGTGGAGCGTGTCACGAGGCGTGACGGACGGACAGGTTTTAGCATGACTGACAGGTTTTGCAGGTTTTCATAGTAATCTGCGACCGTAGTCGCAATATACAATTGGGGTGGTTGTATTTTGTCCGATTGTGCATGGCGGAGGAAACCATGCAAGGCACCAACCTGCACATCGGGAGCAATTAGGGGTTCAGAGTCTTGCTCAAGGACACTTCGACACTAACTCTGGATAGAGACTGGATTGAAGGACGAAGATTATCTGCAATATGTAGCCTACAGATAGAGCCATCAGGTAGAAGAAGTATGGATACTGGTTGGATACGTTCGGAGAGTAACTTCATTTGAAATTAATTGAGCTTAAATATCAATTTTATCACAATTGATGTATGTGTAATTGTGCCTTCATGCAGGCCAAGTTCTTGCAGGGTGACTGAATTCAATTCTGTGGCTGGTTCTGTTTGCACGCTCCTGCGGTGCAGTCAGAGCCAGAATCAATGCCTACATCTGCAAGGCACACAGATGGCATTTGAATTACTTACTGTAAACATCAATCTGAAGGGTCACATAAAGTCACACAGCCATGTTTGTTTTTCCCATTTCTTTCTTTTTAGAACATTGTCTTCGTGGCACTCGTATGTTTATTTGTATAGGACAGGGAAGAGTGACAGTGGGCGCATAAAAGACGATTAACACGGGTCGTGAGCCTGACTTGATTTTTTATGGGTCGTGATATAAATATCCCCTTTGTGTGTGTCTTCCATAAAGAAGCTGGTGCAAACGTCTAATTTCTCTTTTGGGTCTTGCGCTACCACTGTATGTGGTCAACGTATAATATTACCCACTTGACTTAAGCCCTATTTTGTTATAGACAGACAGACAGCAAAGCGACAGCCAACCAGAAGTGTGCTTTGGTCTGAAACAGGTGTGGAGTAGGCGTTCAAAACAAAGGATCTATCTCCATACTCAAACCCAATTAGCCGAAAAGCTCAGCAGCAGAAACTATAGAAAAAGTGCTCTTGGAGCCCAGGTCTACACCAGGTCAGGAAAGTTTGTGATGTTTGGAAAAAATGTGCATCCTAGTGGCGCTATAATAGGGCAATGTTAAAAGTGTGTGCGTGCGTGTGTTCTAAAAGAGTGGCCAGGGCTCATTATCCTGATGAAATGTGTGCAGATGTGTGTGAACTGCCGACAGACAGACTCTGCAGTTCTCACACCCACACCCACACCCACCCACACAAGCGCACAGTGCCGCACACGCACATGCACACCCACACACGCGCACATGCACACGCGCACAGTGCCGCACACGCACACACCCACACACCCCCACCCACACACACACACACACACACACACACACACACACACACACACACACACACACACACACACACACACACACACACACACACACACACAGCCAACAACATCCCCTTGAGCCAGGTGGGTGATGATGAAAACAGGAGAGGAACAGAGGGTGGGGGCTGGGGGAGGGAGGGTGTGTGTGTGTGTGTGTGTGTGTGTGTGTGTGTGTGGGTGTGCAGGGGAAGGGTGTACTGGATGTGGGGCGCAGTGGCCTCTCCACTGGAGCGCCCGCACATGCATGGACGTACAAGTGCGACCGTGCGTGCCCGTAAGAGTGTGTCTACCTTGCGTATGGATCAATATAAACAACCATTCATTCACACCTCTTACCAAAGCTATAAGCTGCCAAATGTCAAACAGTGTGAATTAACATAGGAGTGACCCTGGCTGGATGCATATGAATGGCCCATGTTGTGACCTGATAAGTACTAGTGTAGGCATACTGTCAGATGTTCTGAAGCAGTCCAAAGAGAATGTTTGGATAACTTGGAAGTTGGATTCATGAACTAAATCAGTGGTTCCCAAACCTTTTCATGTCAATGACCCCAAATTAACACTAATTACCCCGCAGACCCCCATTTTAAAATATATGCCAGGGACCCCCATACAAGAAGATTTTTACGGCTCTAGCAGTAAAAGAAAGAGTCAAGCAAAAGAGAAAGAGTGTGTGTGTTGGCAGGAGGTCTGGGGACCGGTTGGCTTTCTCCTCCTGTCTGTCACACAGTAGGGAAGCATATCATGAAGTAACAATTACAAACCCCCTCATCACACACACACGCACGCACGCACGCACGCACGCACGCACGCACGCGCGCACACGCACACACACACACACACACACACACACACACACCCTTTTCAAATTTAAAATGAGAATGAGAAGACGCATGCATTTCGCGGCGCGTGAACGCTCGCTCGCCACGTTGCTTGGCGAGGAGCTAATCTGTCTGTATCCAGATGACAAGCGGCCTGCCACTTAACAGGGAGGAGATCCACTTTGATCACATGCCCCCTCCCTCCCCCCAACCCCCACACACTCTCCCTCTTCCATCCCAAGTGCCCCCAGGGTGGACCTATCACGCAGCCTATTACATTGCTTCATTTGCATATGCAGGGGCTTATGGGCATATAGAGCTCGAGATCCAGCCTAGAACGTTCCTCTAAAACCTCATTTAGAGAATGGTTCATCCCGTTGAAAGATGCAAGAGGAGAGCGCCAAGATGGAAATGTTTCCATGGATGGCCGCAGCCATGTGCCCTGTAAAAGTACCCTTGAGCAAGACACTGACACCTGCTTGCTGGCTCGTTGTGTGTGAGTCGCTATAACGAACGGGCTCACAAAAAGCCCCCCAAAAAACAGCGTAGAGCAGCATCAAGACGAAAGGAGAGAAAGTTAGGAGAAAGCCTCTCTCTGCCGTTGAAAAAGTTCCACCTCAACAACAACAGGTGTGGTTTATCTTCTGCACTCCTAGTAAAAGATCTCTAAAAGCTGAGGGCAACAAGAAAGAGGCAGGGAGAGAAAGTGAGGAGAAACGCCCTATGCGCTAGTCTCTACCGCAAGAGGTGTTGATATGGTGTGTGTTTCTGTATTACTACCCGTTTCCTAAACTTTACCATTCCCACTCTCTCTTGATCCTTATTACTGAGTCAAGGACCAACTGAAGTTATTTTTTGCACTTCAGGAGTAAACAAAATAAGGGGCGGTGGTGGTGGGGTGGAATTCAGTCTTTCGTACACAATGTTAACCAACCACTAAACAGGAGAATGGTCTACAACTTCAGCATCCCGCTGAGAATTCACGTGCCATACGACATCACTCCTCAATAAAAAGGCGGGACTAAAAACAACTTTGTGATATCAACCAACAAGGCAAACCGGCTGCCTTTCTACATCAGTCGCAGCACTTCTGCCTGAGCTCTCATGAGGTAAAGTTAGGTTATTGCTTATTTTAATGCAAACAGTTATTACAGAAAAAGTGCATCAGTGCATGCTGTGAGACACTTCGGTTCACAACTGGATTCCACTCTATACCCCGACTACCCCGTATACCCACCAGCCTACATCAGAACACCGAACAGCAGTTACCAGTTAGTAAAAAATATGACTGTCACAAAAGGAAGAAGAGGAAGGATGAGGACAAGGGGTGGGGGGCGTGTATAAAAAATTCACCCCCTTTTTACACACATCAATCAGCCCGCCTGAATAATTCCTTCCAAAACTTTTTAAGTCCGACTTTTTAAAATGGCATTACATATGTAGTAGTGGGGCATGAAAAATTAATACGCAGGAGTCTCTCGGAAATGTCAAGGGTAATGATCTCGGCGGCGGCTTACCTCCTTGGCTTTCTGTTTGAGCCGCGCCTGCTCTGGGTCCTCTTGCCTGGAGCGACTCTGCAGTAAAAAGGGGGAGGCAGAAGAAGAAGAAGAAGGGAGGGGGGGTAAAGACAAGAGGTTAACAGCTGGTTTAAGGAGACCCCTCATCTGTTGCGGCCACCCTGTGAAAAAAAAGAGTAGAAAATGGGAACAGGATACAGGGAGGGGGGTGGATGGGGGTGTCAAGGACAGCGTATTTGAATTCAGAGAAGTGCAGCGGAGCGACACCCCCAGGGGCTGCTGCCCTTTAAACCCCCCGCTCCAAATCCAGCCCTAAATAAGCCGCCCGAGGGCACTTCTAATCAAAAGAGGTTATTAAAAATTCTGCACGAGCCAGCACACACACACACACACACAGACACACACACGTGCACACGCACACACTGTGTGTGTCTGCCTATACTTTGAGGTATGTCTCTCTTGTGTCTCTGGCATCTTGTCCGATGAGGTGTGTGTGTGTGTGTGTGTGTCTGTGTGCGCGTGCGTGCGTGCGTGCGTGCGTGCGTGCGTGCGTGCGTGCGTCCCTGGCGTAACAACACAGCACTTCTATTTTAATCAGGAGCTGGGATCTCGGTGAATGTGATGGTCCCTGGGAATCCTTCGCCACACAGCCTCATGTTAGACTGACAACTACAGACTTAAACATGACTGGCTAAACATGCCATACACACAAACCACACACTGAATCCACCATACACTATTCCAATTGTGGCCACAGTCCTGACAGTGTATAGAGCGTCGCAGTCCCGCCTCCTACCCTGGCCCAGGAAATGAAACCCAATGCATTTTCCTCATAGACATTTTTTTAAGTATTTATTTAAAGACGGTTACGCCGCGGACAAAGCCAACTCGAGTCGTGACAACTCATGACAACACAAACAATATTTTGGACCAAACAAATAATTACAAAGAAGAAAAACAACAACAAAAGTGTTGTAACCTGCCGTTTTTTTCTTCTTTCTAATTATTTGTTTGGTCCAAAATATTGTTTGTGTTGTCATGAGTTGTCACGACTCGAGTTGGCTTTGTCCGCGGCGTAACCGTCTTTAAATAAATACTTTAAAAAATGTCTATGAGGGAAATGCATTGGGTTTCATTTCCTGGGCCAGGGTAGGAGGCGGGACTGCGACACTCTATACGCTAGCATCAGCAAAAGTGTCAGTCCGCCCCCTCCCCGTTTCTTAACCACTTAAACCCTACAGTATATATTTCGTGGGGGGGAGGTCCCCCAGGGATCTATACGTGGCCCCCACCATTTCTCCCCTCTACATCAAAACACTTCACAGAAAATAGCCGATCTAATGGGCTGCGAGGTTGTAGATTTTCACCATTTTCACCGATGCCATAATGGGCATGCCTATTATGGCATGCCCATTGGCCAGAATAGGGTCCATGTGGTTAAGTGGACATCTCTCCCTCTAATTTGCCTGATATTGCTTTTGTCCAAATCCTCATGCTACACGTTCATTTCAAAATCTGCATGGACTTTTCTCCTCAGCAACTCTGTTCTCTGCCACAGTAATGCAATGAGAAAACCGTGGCCTTCGGTTCTACTCCGAAAGACTTCCCACTCATTGCCTCATATCTCTCTCTCTCTCTCTCTCTCTCTCTCTTTCTCTCTCTCTCTCTCTCTCTCTCTCTCTCTCTCTCTCTCTCTCTCGCGCGCGCTGGTACGGTCAAAGAGCCCCGTTCCCCTCACACCCTCCTCCTCCTCTGCTAATTGGCTTTAAATATATCAGGCGGTTCACGTACTGGTCGGTATCTCAACTAAGACTAATGCGTTTGCCCTCCGGTCGGCCGAGTGCATCCCTCTAGACCCAGTCATATTTTAAATGGACGACAGTGGGAGCGAGGAGGGGGGGAGAGAGAGAGAGAGAGAGAGAGAGAGGGTGGGGCAGGATTATTTTAGCCGATCTCTTATTCAAGGGGTCAAATTAGCGGCCAGGAGCTCTTGAGGCGCGGGCGGGAGGGGGGGAGGGCAGCGGTGGGAGGCTGATGTGGAGGGGTGGCGGGTGATGCAGATGGACTGTTTACAAAGGGCAGCGGTGCCACTGGCACGCTTTACATCTCCTCTGGCAGCTGCCCTCGATTCCTGCATACACACACGTACATGCGCACGCGCATGCTCCACGGACACACACACGCACACACACACACGCACACGCACACGCACACACACACACACACACACACACACACACACACACACACACACACACACACACACAGGTTTTGACACCACATTTGCATCACCAGCTGTGTATGGTGGAGGGGATCCTATAGAGAAACAGCACTGGACACCTGACCTGCTGTGGGGGTGACAAACTGACATGTTGAGCCATATACAACACAGTATGGCATCCCCCTATAGCAGGGGTTCTCAACGTGTTTGGCTGGGGACCCCTGGAAATGCTTTGTCCATGTCTCGCGACATCATAAATTAATACTGAAACCAGATATAATCATTAAGGAAAGTTTATGCATGCACTATGTGTACTATGTAAACTCTTAATTTAACTCTTAATTAATTTTCCAGACATTCAGTTACAATAAAATAATTTGGGGACCCCCCCAAAATAATTTGGCGACCCCCCCGAGGGGGGGCTACATATTTAGCCCCATGTTCGAATGCCCCCGCCCCCATGTCAAAAATAGCTAAGATCACTAAAACGCAAGAAAGCTGCAAATGAAAAAAAGCTTTTACTTTCTCTAATAACAACCTAAAACATGAACCTTCGTTGAAAAAAAAAAGTTGTCCTTTAAGGCTTTGCGAGGCATTGCAGAGTGACCCGCGAGGCAAGCGCACGAGTGCCCCTGCCAAGCAGCCTTGCACGCTAGCGAGTCCAAGTTGCCACGCCATGGTGGACGGAATGGGTTATCACATGAACCCAAATGAGCTCTACCTCCTCTGTCTCTCCACATCGTCTTAGCAGGAGAGGGCAGGGTGCATCCCTGATCTACTTTGTTATGCTATCCTCCAAACCAGTTGCTCTGGGATTGGCTTGTATGGCAAACTTTATTTGTCAAGCTGCATTAGAGCTACGGACCTACGGACGGCTGCAATTCGAAACTGGCCCCCGTAAAATCTGAATCCCCCCCCCACCACCCCCCCCCCCCCTTTTCCCCTCACTGTATATGTCTCTTTTCCCTTTTTACCTCCTTTATGATGAATTCCTGTTCTGTTCTTTGACTATATAGTAGTGTATATCTGTACGTCTAAATGTTTTGATGAATTGAACATGGTGGACCCTCTTGTAAACAAGTGTAATGCTTAATTGGGTCGTCCACTCACAGTTAACAGTCTTTGTATTGAGTTTGTGCTTGAAATGTACTGTAATTCTGCAAACTGTTAATAAATATTTCAATCAATCAATCAATCAATCAAAAGAGCCTATTGTATATGTATACAGTGTGCCTTAACCACAAGACCATCGCGCCCCAATCTTTAATTCTAAATGGGCGAAGACAGCTTCTATAAGGCAGCAGATTCCTGTGCTTCTAGTGTTATTGCCAAGGGGGCCGGAGTGGTTAGAGAGCATTCTGCAGTCGAAACCAAAGATAGAAAGGCCCTATACAGTACATGCATGTAATACTTGTGTGAAATAAGGGCCACTTTTCTGCTTCCGTCTGCTTTAATAAGGCTCGTGTCATCCACAGGGCTGTGAGAGGATCCCCTACGGATGTGCAGTGGAAGAGAATTAAAACTGTAAAAAAACAACTTTATTAATCCTGCTAATGAATGGAGCCTTTCACATTAAAAAGTAAACAAATAAATAAGGTATTTTAACCGAGCAGAACCGAAAGGTGACAATGGCCAACTAAAAAACCTTGCAGCTCCAACTTTTTATGACACAGTTTGCAGAGAAGCTGCTGAGATTATGCCTTTTTTTATGAACACAACCAAACAAATAAAGCTAGGTAGCGTTTAATAGCTTTTCCTTAGGCGAGACTATGAAATTCAAAAAAGAAAGAAAAAAAAGTCAAAGTAAGAATCGTAAAGGTTAGGTCACTGTCTGAGTGGGCAGTATTCATCAGTGACACGGTTTTGTAATATCCTTTGCAGGAAGGGCCGAAAAGTAATAATGCAATTAAGACAGCGAGGTTTGCCGCAATGAAGATCTTTACTGCAGGACATTGGCACCATTCAAAATTAATTAAATTAAGCCAGCTTTCAGGCTAATGTTTCACCACAGGGCATTTTCATTCGCAAAAGATTCTCTTTTTCTCTCTCTTTTTTTTTTAAGTTGCTGGTGATCTCTTCAAATTTATTCTTCAAATTATAGTTACAGGTGCATACCTGCATACCCAAATTAAATCACCAGAAATCAAAGAAGGGCATGCTGCTCTGATTTATACTTGGACATGCATTTAGTTTAGCACTGAAACTATACCCGATCTACAAGCTTATAGATCAGCTATTTTCGGTGTGAGACACTACTAGCACACAACTAAGTATACATCTGGCTTTAGTGAGACAGTGTATAGGAGTTATCCTGTCTCGAGATGTCCGATATTAAAGGCGTAGTGAAATTATTTTTTCACACTTTTAGATCATATCCGTGGTCATCATATGGGCATACCTAATACCTGAAAATGGGCAAATTCTCATTTCTGTGTTTTTATATCAAAAGTCCATAACAATATTTTTTTAATTACTTCCTGAAAAAGAAAACGTGCTGTGTGATGACGTGTAGAGATACACATCGATAAAAGCCAATAAAAATGAAGCTCACCTGTTTAATTCCCCATATCTGCGCATCCGTCACAGCTGCTACTGATTACAGAAATCCTCCGTTTTTATTCCCATTCAAGATAACATCCAGACAGTGTATTACTCGGTTTCAACTTAATCATCACGCTAAAATATGTATCTGAAAACATTATATGGTAGAAATAAGCCACATAACAGTAAACTGGTACAGCTGGCCGACTATCTGACTTGTAAACAAACACACACCATGCTCCTGCGTATAGCATAGCTACCGTCCCTAGCTACCGTCCCATCACCTGAAGGGATGCAACGCTCTGATTGGTTCAGAAACTTCAGAGCGGTGTTTCAAGTTGAAACCGTCTGAAACTTCAAAATAAAATACCCACCATTTCCGTTTCCCTAAACCTTTAAAGGTCTGGTGACCTTTTCTAGGTCTTCTGACCTCAATTGCATCCAAAAGAACGATTAAGTGGAATTTCTGTGGTCTGAAGCCTCAAAAAGTGCTCTGATTTGCCTGTGGACAGTGATGTCACGACCACTAATCCATTTGGACATCACAATAAAACAGGTCTCCACCAGGGCAGGTCAGGTTGTGGCCTCCTGGTGGCGCTATAATAGGCCAATGTGAAAAGCGTGCCATTTATTCTTACGCCTTGGATGCCATCCATTGGATGATTTGAGGCATTTTGTTCCAAAAATGTGTTTTGCAAAAATCCACCTGTTGGTGGTGCTATAACAGGCCAATGTGCAAAAGGGTGGGATATATTCCTCAGCCTAGTAGGAAAGTCTGTGAAAGATTTCACGTAAATTGCACACTGTGTTCATGATTTCAGGCGTTTTGTTCAAAACGGCCAATCCTGCCATGAACTTAGCCAATAGAGCACCGAAGTCTGACGTCACTTTCAGTAGAGGGCGCCAATACACAGGTTCATGTATTTTTTTAGTTGCATTGAGATCCCCATAGGGCGATTTTAGGTCGCTTATATAAGAACTGTGTTTGAAAAATAAACCGACCACCCCGGCCTTTCTGTCAGGGGAGTGGCTGTGCGTCGTTAATGATGTCCATTCATATTTGATACAGCCAGTTTCTGGAGAAAATGGAATTAATGTGGCCGCAAAAGCCTTGAAACTACATATGAAGGCAATGTCGCTGCTAATATACGTCACGCCCAGCTGTCAACACATTGCATTCCTGAGATTCCTCGTTGACGTAAGCTCAGTTGGTGGTGACTCGACTCGTACTAACCACGAGACATTAACAACTCATTCCATGCCACAGGACGCCTTTGGACGCCTCCCCTTTAAATATCAATAAAATAAAAATAAAAATAAAGGTAATTAACATTCAGTTTCTGTTGTGCGACGGGCAGATGCAGCCACCCGCCTATACCGGAAATGTAGTCTCTGGGTTGTTTCACTCGTTTTTTTGTTACTCTTTGGGTATATTTGTACATTTCCACCTTCAGTCGATGCTTCAAACACAGTTCTTATATGAGGCGATCTAAAATCCCCCTATGGAGATTACAATGCAAATAAAAAGTAGACGAACCTGTGGATTGACGCCCTCTACTGACAGTGACGTCAGGACTTCGGTGCTCTATTAGGATGGAATATGAAATATCTGACAGATCCGTCTTGAACACATGACTATAGAGATAGTGTGTAACGATTTGCGGGTTTTTTGGACAGAATCTGGAGGAGTAATAGCAAAAAAAAATGTTTTTCAAAATTGGTGGCCGTTCTGGAAAATTTGGGGCAGAGGTTCATCGTTGTCATCTAGGGAGTGTGCGTGCAAAATGTGGTATCGACCGGGTTAACGGTGCCGGAGATTAGCTGGTAACGGACGGACGCACGCACGCACGCACGCACGCACGCACGCACGCACACACACACGGACGGACGGACAGACAGAGTGCAAAAAATACCCTCTCCCCATGCCTTCGGTCTGGTGGAGACAATACAATCACTGTCACTAATGCTCAGTGAGAGTGAAAATCTTCCTATTTTACTTTCTGACAGAGATAGGCAGATATCTATAAATATGTACAAGGTTCTATTTTAACACATTTTCATGTGGTTTAAGGTGTCAAGACTTCTCTTTGTCCCTGCCCTGTTTTGGAGAGGATTGTGTTGTGGGACTGTGTGTGTGCGTGTGCGTGTGTGCGTGCATGCGTGCGTGCGTGCGTGCGTGCATGCGTGTGTGCGTGCGTGTGTGCGCGTGTGCAGGGACAGAGGCAGGACATGAGAGGCCTGAGGCCTGGAGCCCGCGAGGACACACTAAGGTCAGTCCATCCACTGGTGTCACACTCCAATTCATCTGTCAGAGCGACACACAAACACACACACACAAACTAAAATACACACATATACTGCACTCTGTACCGGTGAGACACACGCGCGCGCGCACGCATGAACACACGGATGCGCACACACCACACACACACACACACGCACGCACGCGTGCGCACACGCACATGCGCACATGCACACACACACACGCAAGCAAGCAAACATAAACAAAAACACACACACATACAGGCAAACATTTGCTAAAACACACACATGCAAGCAAACATGCACACGCACGCACGCACGCACGCACGCACGCACGCACGCACGCACGCACGCACGCACGCACGCACGCACGCACACACACACACACACACACACACACACACACGAGGAACAGAACAGGGTGGCGGGGGTGCCACTAACTTACTTTAGCAGCCTTCAACAGGATTTCTCTCTCTTGTTCATCTTTCCTCTGTTTCTCTATTCTCTCCAGCTGTTCAAAGAACTTGACCTGGGAGCGGACATCTGCAGACTGCTCATACCACTCTTCATCCTGACACACACACACACACACACACACACACACACACACACACACACACACACACAGAGGTGAGAAGAAATATATCACACACACACGCACGCACGCACGCACGCACGCACGCACGCACGCACGCACGCACGCACGCACGCACGCACGCACGCACGCACGCACACACACACACACACACACACACACACACACACACAGCGTGCGTGTCTGTGTGTGTGTGTGAAATGTACAGTGTGACAAGAAAAGAAAAGAAAAGAAAAGAAAAGAAAAGAAAAGAAAAGAAAAGAAAAGAAAAGAAAAGAAAAGAAATAATGCATGAACAAAGTGGCAAAGAAAATAAGAGAAACCTCTTATCTCCATATTTTTTACTTTTTGTGTTTTCTTTTGTGAATTAATGGCCTACTTGATCATACTACAGGGTCTCACTAAAGTATCAAATCTTCACGCCACTTTCCAAGTTTGTACTGCCTGCTACTTATGCCATTTCTTTAGTTGAATCCTGAAAACGAACAGTTTTGGACATTATTGTCCAAGGCTTTCACCACAGAGGGAACAATCGTTGATTGGAATGCTGCTGGTGTTATCACTGCCACCCTCCATATCTAATATTCCTTCCATTAACCACAGACATGCAGATTCACACACATGCAGGCACGCACGCACGCACGCACGCACGCACGCACGCACGCACGCACGCACGCACGCACGCACGCACGCACGCACGCACGCACGCACACAAACATAAACACATTATTTATTAAATAAAAATAAACGTTAACTGTATATGTTTTTTTCCAGAGACAGAGACGATTTACAAGACAGTCTAATAACGCAGCATAGCTTCCCTGTGACATTGAAAAAAAGGCTTTCAGACAGTTAGCTAACATAATTACCCGTTATCTGGCTAACTGGCCTGAATTACCGCCTAACATATAATAGCCTGCATCTTAGAATGTCAGTCGAAGATATTTCTTCCGTCTTTACTGTAGTAGGAGAATTGCTTCCATATGCATATATCTTGAACAATGCGCTAGCGCGACAACATGAGCTTTGTGTTTAACTTGCACTTTATTTACACAAACGTATCACTTTATGTGTTGAGTATCTCTCGTCTCATTGGAAAGACATATAGCGACAAGTTAAGTTTAGTTGGGAAAACAAAGTATATGGGTCATCAAAATGTTAATAGGATAATTGTTTATTTCATGAACTCTATGTGAGCGGCGTGCATATGTGTCAGGAAATCTCCAAAGCATCTCCGTTCTCCCTCTCGTGTTTTACTTTTCTTGCTATCAGTCACAGTATCGCAGATCCTATCTCTGCCTCAGTGTGTGTGTGTGTGTGTGTGTCAGCGCAAGTAGCACCGCACACGAGAGGGAACACAGATCAAGGGGGTCTCGTCGCCAGTGCTCTCTCTCTCTCTTTCTCTCTCATCCTCCCCTCGCGCTTTGTTCTGCCGCTGAGACTGCACTCCTGCCATAGCTGCCGCCGTTGAAAAAGAAAAACCCTGCTTTCTCCTTTTCAGGGCCACCGACACCACAGCAGTGTCTCTTTCTCTATCTGTCTTTTTCCGCTGATGTCAACAGAGTGGCTTCAGAGAGACGAGATGGCTTCACGCCTCTCACACGCCTCATTTACAAAACCGCAAAAAGGAGGGTGGGGGGGGGGCAGGAGTGTGCAAAAGGAGACGGGGGACAGTGGTAGTAGCATCGCTCATCTCCCTCCCCCTCCCTCTCTCTTTCCGTCAGGAAAGAAAACACCTATTCAAAGTTTTTTCTTTTTTAAAGTTCCGTATTTCTCTGTTTAGTTTTATGTTATGGGACAATCCGAGGCTGGGTTCTTCTAAATTTCAATGGAAACCAATGAAACGTGGTTATTTATCTAAACAAAATAAGATATAAACTCGCCACTGGAGACTGAAAACTTTAAGAAGCTGTAGCTGTTCAGACATCAACCCGATGCTTTTTGAAAAATGTATTTGTCCCCGTGATCGCAAGCCTAGCCAGAGGTTTCAATCTCCAAACAACAACAAATTACAAACTCGGGACAATGGATAAACAGGATAACATTGACCATGTTTATCAACTGGAAAATAAATGATGATTTAGTTGTTCGGAGCTGGGACATGGATCATGTACAGAATTAACTGGCTGCTGTGCCAATTTATAATCATTATAGCTTATTGATAAAGAAAGACATTGGAAATGTCAAGTCAGCTGGTTGCTGTTAGCTCAGAGTCCGATCTGTCTCGCTGCTGTGCATCTGTTTTGCTGTATTTGTATTCTACCACTCATATAGAGAAAGTTAGGTGCCAGTGGACCATCGCTGAGTGGTTAGTGAGCCCGCCTGGGCAGCCATTGGTTGTCCTAGGTACAATTCCAGGACAGCCCAGCAATGTGTCGATGTGTGCCCTTGAGCAAGACTCTTAATCCCTAATTGCTCCCTGAGAATGGCTGCTCTGCACTGCTCCTAGTAGTTATGGGATGGGTAAATGCAGATAGAGGACACGCACGCACGCACGCACGCACGCACGCACGCACGCACGCACGCACGCACGCACGCACGCACGCACGCACGCACGCACGCACGCACACACGCACGCACGCACGCACGCACGCACGCACGCACACACACACACACACACACACACACACACACACACACTCATGTTCCTGACACAGTCAACAATTAAGGATAAATGCTAGACATGAAACTAGTTGATTGGGGTCGTCATGTCAATTTGATTTTACATGACGTTTCCATGGGGTTAGGGTGTGTGTGTGTGTGTGTGTGTGTGTGTGTGTGTGTGTGTGTGTGTGTGTGTGTGTGTGTGTGCACGTGTGTGTGCATGCTTACCTTACAGGAATCCAGCCTGTGCTGTGCTATGGTAGAGACCTTCTCCACCACAGTGCGGAGGCGAGACTGGGTGGCATGGGCGATGAACGTCACCGCTTCCATGGGGACCTCAGTCACTCCAAACTTCTTAGCTGTCAACCACAGAGGGCACGCACGCACGCACGCACGCACGCACGCACGCACGCACGCGCACACACACACACACACACACACACACACACACACACACACACACACACACACACACACACACACACACACACACACACACACACACACACACACACACAGATATACACCCATACACAGAAGAAAGAAAAATAAATTACTACATGCAATTAAAATCCCAGAATACAGGACAGATCACAGGGAAGTTAATTTGTTTGAATACTTGGTACAGTTTCCAGCAAAACGCCAGCATGTTGCTCTGTTGCCGTGGTCCTGCTAAATGCCTTTCATGTGTGTGTGTAAACATCATTGACCATCTCCACTTTGAGGATAACATCGCTTTCCTCGGAGCCAAAACCCCCTCTGAAGTCACATGGAATAGGAGGACAGACATGGTGAGGTTTTCCGTCTGTTTTTTAAAACCTTCCTTTTAAATATGCCATTAACATAATTTTATCCCTGGCAGCCCTTTTACGTAAACCACACCAATTATTTAAATCAGCCGCACAATATATATACTTCTCATACTTCTCGCCATCTCACATCTTGAAAGGCTCTCAATGAATCCTGTTATCCGGGATAATTAGTGTGAAAATATGAAGAAAGGAAAATTCTCTGGGTCTGTCTGCAGCGAAGTCAAAAGGTAAACCTTCCAAATATCTACATCTGCTTGCTGAAAAATACGATATTTAGCCGATTATTTTAGAAAAAACTTGAGGGAGAGACAGAAGAGGAAAAAGCCTTGGCTCGCAGCGAAAAAGGCCGTTACAATTTACCACATTGAGTCCAAGAGACTGTCATAGAATTCATGAACTTTATTAGAATTAAAGTTGTAGCATTATTTTCATGGCATTACATTGTAATGTGTTGTGCCAAATAATGGCTGTAATATTAACCAGTCGAACCCTGGTGTCTCTATAATGGGCATGTCATCATATAATAGGCAAATGTATTCAGTGAAAATAATGGGTTGTGAGCTTGTATACCCATAGATCGTGTGTACAGGGAGGGAAAAGGAGGGGGGCCAAGTATAGAGCTCTAGGGCTCTATACTTAGTCAATGAAGCAATAAAGTAATCGATTCATGCTAATCTAAAATATGACTTATTTGTTAAAGGAAAATAATGTAAAAAATATATACAGATAAACGTTTTACTGCAGAGAGTCTCTACCTTGCACCTGCACTATGAATATTTTTTTCTCTCCCATCTATGAAATACTGAACCCTCTTGTGATTTGGGAAAACGTGTCCATATTGGTCCAGAGAAGAAAAAACTGGGAACGTGGAGGTGTGTGACAGGGTTTATGAGCTGGATTTGAACCTGTGACACGGCGAGCACATGGCATATGGCCAGGACCGGGAGAGAGCCATTTATCATCCACTCTCAGCCATCTGGACCAGTGCTTTATTTTTGACTAAAGTTAGCCTCATCCAACTGCCCCTCGTGTGCGGCAAGGCAAGACAACTCACTGCACTGCACAACAGTCTCTTTGGAGTTGTCTGTGCATGTGTGTGTGTGTGTGTGTGTGTTTGTGTGTGCGTGCGTGCGTGCGTGCGTGCGTGCGTGCGTGCGTGCGTGCGTGCGTGTGTGCGTGCGTGCACACGCTTGCAAACATACGTGCTTGTATGTGAGTGGTTGTGTGGTGCGCCTGTGTCTGTGTTTGTGCACGCACCTCTGTGTGTACAACTGTGTGTCTACAGGTATGTTTGCACGTCTATACATGTGCGTGCATGCGTGCGTCTATGTGTGCGTGCGAGTGTGTGTGTGTGTGTGTGTGTGTGTGTGTGTGTGTGTGTGTGTGTGTGTGTGTGTGTGTCTCAGTAGAGTTAGCCCTTTGAGGTAGCAGTGGACTATCATTTACTTTGAGGGGCTATTCTAGAGAGCCCCAGCTGTGCGTGTGTGCTGGTCCCCGCTGGTCAGGGGGGACTCTGTCTGTTTGTCGTTCCTACAAATGAAACTGCCCCCCTCAGCTCAAGGACAAGCCTGAAGGATTATGGGTATAGAGGGAGGGGCTGGTGTGTGTGTGGGGGGAGGGGGGGACCATGGGGGGGGGTATTGAGGATGGGAAAAGGAGGGGAGATAAATAAATACAAAAGATAGGTGAGGAAAACAGACAGAGACCAGAAGACAGAGAATGGAGGGAAAGTGGAGCGAAGATGAGGAAGGGTTATGAATAAAAGACTGCAGTGGTGAGGGGGGAAAGTTAGGTGAGGAAATAGAGAGAGAGTGAGAGAGAGAGATAGAGAGAGAGAGAGAGAGAGAGAGAGAGAGAGAGAGAGAGAGAGAGAGAGAGAGAGAGAGAGAGAGAGAGAGAGAGAGAGATAAACAGACAGGCAAACCATGTACAGATAGAACTAATGCATGACGAGCCTAAAGGTCACAAGGCCACATTATCCAACTCTGGTGTCCACCTACCGGCACCTACCTACCTACCTACCTACCTACCTACCTACCTACCTACCTACCTACCTACCTACCTACCTACCAGCGGGGGCAGCAGAGGGCAGAGGTCAAAGGAGGGGGGCAGAACAGACCAGAAACAAGTGAATGTCATAGTCGGTCACTATTTCCATTTCGCCCTCACTCTGAATCTGAGTCTAACTGTGTGTGTGTGTGTGTGTGTGTGTGTGTGTGTGTGTGTGTGTGTGTGTGTGTGTGTGTGTGTGTGTGTGTGTGCGTGCATGTGTGCGTGCGCGTGTGTGTGTGTGTGTGTGTGTGTGTGTGTGTGCGCGTGTGCACGTGCCTGATACTTTTGAAGCTTTTGTATGAGGCTGGGGTGGTGTGATCAAGTTTGGAGTTAATTTACGAAAACAATAAAATAAAAATAAAAATAAAATATGGACATACGGGTTTCTGCCCGACAGCAACGATACATATAGCGACATAGGTTCTTCAGAAATCCATTAGGATTTAGAAGGCATTTTGCAGAATATGCCCGGGGTCTTAATGGGTGGATGCAGAGGCGGAGCAGCCCAGGACGAAGCAGTGTGTGAGGCTGAGTGAGAGCGGAGCTGGCAGGCTGGGGAGAGCCTCCCTGGACGGCTGTCAGCTGGGAGCGTGGCTCCAACACATCACTGACACAACACAGCTACGCTGCTGCCACTAGACCAGCAGGGGGCGCCCCTGCCTCCTGCTCTGCGTCATGCTGAGCGACCTCTTTTATTTTATTTTATATATATATATATATATATAAAATACACTGAATTACGTTAAATTCATTCCATCCAAGGTCTGCAGGATGGTCTAAACTCTAAAGACTGAGGTCAAGAGTGGCAAAAGTTATCAAACGAATCGGGGTAAACAATTAGCTAATATACTTATAATATTTTTTTCCTGTGACACATATTTTAATTTGTGTATGTATTTTTTGTATGATGAAAGAAAATACAGGGTAAGTGTAACCACTTACGCTGTATTTTGATATTATTCGACTAATCAACACAATTATCCATAGAATAATCACTAAGAAAATAGTAGCAGCTCTAGTGAGGTCTTGGCAGGGGTCAATGGGCTAGCGATAACAAAGAACATGGAGTACTTAAGTTTATCCTCTCACTGCTAGCAGTAAGGAGGCTAATAAAGACATTATCACATGAGTGGCCCCCATGTGAGACAGCTTGACTCTTTGATTTTTTCTTTCTATTGATTAGCAGCACAGAACACTGTTACGATAGCCGTGTGCCAGTTCCATTGAGAAGACAAAATAGAACTGAAATCTCATCCTCTAAAACGGTTTATTTTAGATCACAGGACAATCTGACATGCAACCTTCAAACGACAAGGCCCATAAAGTATTTATGTGCATGCCTGGGGTCCAGCCAGTTCAGACAGCCACTGAAGAATTCATTAAAAGAGGTGAAGAACTGTGTATCAAAAAGAGGAAAACAAACGGAGGCCAAACAAGAGAAAAGTCTTGGCCTCGCTGAAGGAGGGGGTAAAAATAAATAAAGCAGTCTTTACTCATGGCACTACAAATGCAAAGGCAACAACGGTGTGATATTGTAAAGACAAAAGATGCTTACTTCATCACACACTCAGGGTGGTCTGGTAATTAAAAAAAACAACTTAAGTAAGGTCCTTTCTAAACCACTTAAACCCAATAGACTTTGTTGGCAGGGGTCCCTCGCGGCTCTATACTATCTAGACCACTCCTTTTTCCCCCCTCTACACCAAATCTCTTCGCAGAAATTAACAGATCTGCAAGATCACAATGTGGGGCGCCCGCTGGCCTAGTGGTCCAGGCCGGGTGTATGACACATAGGCTCTGGCCTGGCAGTGCATTGCATGTTCGAGTCCCGTTCATGACGACCTTTGCTGCATGTCTCTCCCCTTCTCTCTCTCCCTCTTTCCTGTCCGTCTTCACTGTAACTATCAATAAAGGCACAAAAGCCAAAAGGTAATCTTTGAAAAAAATAATAATAATAAAGATCACAATGTATCTCCAAATGTGAGCAATGCATAGTAGACAATTCAGCACCTCAACAGATATTCCTGACAGCGCTATATCGTCTCATAAACCATTATGTCCAAAACTTACTTTACAGGATTCAAATGAAAAAATATAAAAAGTAGCAGATTGTACAAGCTCAAACGCTTTTGACGCTTATGTGTGACGGTAAGTAGGGCATTAATTTACCAACCAAAAATATGGAGATAAGAGGTTTCTGCCCACGGCGACGATCTATGTTTGTTTCACCTGTTTCCAGGATGCGCAGGTGGAGCTGGCCCGGGTGGAGGAAGGCCTCGTCTATCTATGTTTGTTTCACCTGTTTCCAGGATGCGCAGGTGGAGCTGGCCCGGGTGGAGGAAGGCCTCGTCTATCTATGTTTGTTTCACCTGTTTCCAGGATGCGCAGGTGGAGCTGGCCCGGGTGGAGGAAGGCCTCGTCTATCTATGTTTGTTTCACCTGTTTCCAGGATGCGCAGGTGGAGCTGGCCCGGGTGGAGGAAGGCCTCGTCTATCTATGTTTGTTTCACCTGTTTCCAGGATGCGCAGGTGGAGCTGGCCCGGGTGGAGGAAGGCCTCGTCTATCTATGTTTGTTTCACCTGTTTCCAGGATGCGCAGGTGGAGCTGGCCCGGGTGGAGGAAGGCCTCGTCTATCTATGTTTGTTTCACCTGTTTCCAGGATGCGCAGGTGGAGCTGGCCCGGGTGGAGGAAGGCCTCGTCTATCTATGTTTGTTTCACCTGTTTCCAGGATGCGCAGGTGGAGCTGGCCCGGGTGGAGGAAGGCCTCGTCTATCTATGTTTGTTTCACCTGTTTCCAGGATGCGCAGGTGGAGCTGGCCCGGGTGGAGGAAGGCCTCGTCTATCTATGTTTGTTTCACCTGTTTCAAGGATGCGCCGGTGGAGCAGGCCCGGGTGGAGGAAGGCCTCGTCTATCTATGTTTGTTTCACCTGTTTCCAGGATGCGCCGGTGGAGCAGGCCCGGGTGGAGGAAGGCCTCGTCTATCTATGTTTGTTTCACCTGTTTCCAGGATGCGCCGGTGGAGCAGGCCCGGGTGGAGGAAGGCCTCGTCTTTGCAGGAGCGGATGTGTGTTCCCACCAGCTCTGAGTTGGTGGCCAGGATGCGAGCGTTCTCCTCGTTCAGGTTCACCCCGGCCATGGACGCAACGTCATTGATGTCATCATCATCCCTGAGAAAAAATACAAATAAAAAATAAACAAGAGTCAGTGAAATACAAAACACTCCTACCCTCTGGAATGAACTGTGAATGTGAAATACAGAATCAAATTGACTATCATGGGAATGTTTGACCCCGCCGCTCATCTATTGGAAATTTGAGACAATAGGTTGTGTCAAAGGTCATGTCTCATAGACACAGGATCTGACATAAATTTTGACCTGAGGGTCAAGATTACATTTATCCCCTTGAGCAAGAAGGCAGGCTCTATTAGCTCAATGGTAAAAAAAAATGTCAGCATCTGGGGTAGAAGAGGAAAGTTTCATAGATGGATGGATGGATAAACCACTTTATCCATGTATGTGTTGGCTATTCACAAATAGCAGATCCACAAGCTCACAGCGCAAGCAAGCTTGTACATCTGCTATTTTTGAAAAATATCGAAAATGTTTGGAAACTTTTATAATATTTTTTTATTTTTGTAAATCCTTCCTTCCTTCGTTATAAATGAATGACCAAGATGGAGATACAGTACCTGATGTCGTTAATATTACAACATAGTGCCGACGCCATAGAATGGCCTCTAAGTACTATGATGATAATGGGTACTGTACTGAGTACTCTGAAAACGCATACTTAGTGAAAACAAATGCCATAATGTCGGACAAACAACTTCGATTCACTGTTTATATGGAAATCTGTATACGCGGGTGCATGCAAAGTAAAGTGCATGATTTTGGAGTAATTATTTAATTGAAACCTTTTATTTGTGTGACAAGAATGTCTTACTTCACATTTTGTAGGAACTTCCCCTCCCAAAAACACCACCGACCTGCGTGAGTCGGCGTGACGCTCACAGTGCGTCAGTTGATGCAAGCTTAGCTTGTACATCTGATATTTTAGATAACATTTTTTGAAAAATATTTAAAGTGTGAGAACTACCAATTTAGAAGGCATTTGTAGAATCTGCCTCGGGTCTTAACCCATTCTGACCTGAGATCAGATTCTAAAAATGTCTTCTACATCCTGACAGTTTTCTGAAAAAGCTATGTTTCTATGTCAGTCGCTCTTCGGTTTAAAAAAAATAGCAGACCTACAAGCTCGTAGCGCGCCACTCGGTGGCGCGCTATGAGCTTGTAGATCTGCTATTTTTCAATAGTTAAAGCATAACATAATGCTAACACCAAAAGGGGTTCCCGCCCCAAAATGGGTTAAACCAGTGCCATGGCAAAGAAATATAATGTGTTATAAGTTAACATATAATATGTTTAGCAACACAATGACAGTCAGTATACATTGCATTCCTGACTGTCATTGTGTAGTAAAACACATTTGTGCTATTTCTTCATATTTCTTTCTTTCTTTCTTTCTTTCTTTCTTTCTTTCTTTCTGCTGACTGCAGAAACAGACAAGAGTGCCAATGTTTAGTTGGGTGGTCATGATGTCATAGCTAACATCATGAAAGGCTAACAAATATACAAAACAAGATGTTTAGATTTAGTTGACTGAACATCTACAAATAGGTGGTTTGGACAGCAGTCTGCAGAGCGGAACTCATCTATACCCACTGAACTCAACAAGTACACAGAAACTAAAGAGTTAACGTTATAAAATATTCATGGTCAATCGGCATACTTTTATTGTTATTTAACCCATTAAAATCTGGGAAAACATCTGTGTCATTTAAGACTTGTGTTGGCTATTCAGAAATAGCAGATATGCAAGCTCAAAGCGCTATATATCAATGTGGGGGTCCTTGGCACAAAAAAGTTTCAGAACTACTGATTTATCATTGTAGGTCTTTAGAGGTGTTTAGTCTGTAGAATGATAATTATAGTTTCATGTCAACAGGACATATTGTGTGCTAACTTTTCTTTACAACATAAGCCCCATTTTATACCTTGCCATATAAGGGTGTCGCCTAAAGAATATTATACAGTACTGTACAGCAGGGTACAGCGAGACATGGCCAAAGCATTTCCAGGGATCCCCAGCCAAAAACTTTGAGTGGCATCGCTTGTGTTGAACATGTGACCATCTTTTAAAGAATTGAACAAAGTTTCACCAACAGATAAGACAACTGAACATTTCCCAGATCTTTCCCTGAAAAGTCACAGTTTTCCTCGCTATTCAAGCCTGATTAGCCTTTGTTTGAATTGAGACCATTTCACACCTGGCAAGTGTATTTCTCCATGAAAACGGTTGCATTTCCCACTGATTGGACCCTGACTTTCCAATGGCAGGCCCTTTGAAATTCTTAAATGTTGCATCTGTATAACGACATGCTCAAAACAGGGACGCCAGGTGGTCTGGTGGTTTAAGTGCATATTATGGTCCCGTTGCTGTGTGGGTCCATGTACCATGTGGCGGAGCGGCCGGTGTCACTCGAGGCATAACGTGTTCAATATGTCACTGCACCCATGGCCCTCAAACTAAATAAAAAAAAGTTCCTGCCCATTTATTACATCCCTGGCGGTCTGGGTCTGACCTGAATAAAGCCTGAGTGTTGACGTGTTCTGCTAACAGGGCCTGGGCCCAGCAGAGGAACCTCTGAGTATAGCGCTGACAACAGAGAACAAAGAACCCACAGAACACACACAGCGTGGCCTCTCATCCCCTTACAGGCTCAAACTCCACAGTCATTTTGTGTTTATGCCACCGTCTTTTCCGACAGTGTGTTTCTGTGTGTGTCTGTTTATGTGTTCCTGTGTGTGTGTGTGTGTGTGTGTGTGTGTGTGTGTGTGTGTGTGTGTGTGTGTGAAAGAACTCAAGGTGCCAGCACCGCACGCACACACACACCCACCACGCCGTGGCCTTATCGCTGCTCAGTACAAGGCCACGGTATAAGCCTAATATGAAACTTGACACGGCACGGCAGGAGGTTGACAAAGACGATTAGCTCTGTGAACCACCGTACAAGTCCACCTCTCATCTCCTCTCTCCTCCAGTGCTACTGCTAATTATGCCTCGTTCAGAGTTAATCTACCCAACGACGCAACCATGGATAGGTGGGATTATGCTTGCTGTCCCCTCCAAGTCACGCTGCAAGCATGCAAACCTGTCACTGTCACTTCCTCGTGGATACCTTGACCCTGTGCATATCCACCAGACCTTTATGAACATGCCTTCAGAATAAAAATGACACTGCCATTTGCACGATTTAGAGAGCTACAGACCGTAGCGTAGCATTAGGGGGTGGAAAAGAAATGCATGTGGCTATTTAGTTAGAAAAGAGATCTAGCTAACCAAGCTATTACCCTGAACCTACTCTAAGTTATTAATTCAACTAGAGTGGTGCCCGTTGGGCACTGGCCTACTTGAAACGATGCAAGTTGGAAATGTATGCCCCACCCAGTTATTACTTGCGCGAGCAGAGCGCACAAGTACTGTAATCGGCTGCGTATGTCGATGGCGTCACTCGGCCAATCAGGGATTGGCTGATGACGTAACTAAGGTACGTCTGGTCATTACTTGCGCAAGCAGAGCATGCAAGTACTGTGGTCGGCTGCGTATGTATGGTATGCATGGTATGTATGTATGTATGGTATATATGGTATGCATGTATATATACATGCATACCATATATACCATACATGTATGGTATGCATGGTATGCATGATATGTATGTATAGAGATCTAGGGGTGATTAGGTCTGATCAATTGGCTCATTTGGGCCCTGTCCAGAGCCTGGGAACGGGCCCTGTCCAGAGCCTGGGCACGGGCCCTGTCCAGAGCCTCTAGAGTGGTGTCTGTTGGGAGATATACATACACCCATTAGTATGGGTAATAATGAAATCGGAAATGGTATGTAATAGTGTAGGTACTGTAATTGTATGACAAATGACAGTGTTTTCCTTGTTCTTTGGGTGGTAAGGGCTTCCTGAGCTGGTTTGGGGATCGCCAAAGCTCAAATCAAATGAAAATGCCAAAGACAGCTCTGACATTAAACGGAGGGAATGAGATATGAAAATGCAAAATATTCCAGACTATACCTCCACGCTAATAAAGCCGAGATGTAATTAGCCTTCCACTGCTGGTGGAAAGAAGAGAGAGAAGCCTCCCAATGATTAGTTTGGGTTGGCTCTGGGATACGGCGCCCGGAGGGGCCGGCGCGAATACATATGCATGTCGTTTTCCATATCAAGCTTGCATTCCGGCGAGGGCACACGCCATGGGTGGTGGTGGGGTGGGGGTGGCTTGGGCTGTGCCATTTAGAGCAGAGGCTGCGGGTGTGTGTGGATAGACGGATGGACAGAAGAGGGGGAGGGTTGCAGGGCAATCCGTGCATGCGAGAGGCTCAGATCCCCCCCATCTCTCCTCCGTACCCCTACCTCCTTCCAGGCCCCCTGGAGCGAGGCCTGTGCGCCCAGACGGGGGTCTCCTCACCACGTGCCTGTGACTAACAGCCAGGCCATGTAGTCACACTGTTCCCTTGCTGGGAGACAAGGACCACTGGAGAGGGCTCTAGTCCCCTGAAAGACATCAGGAAGGGAAGGGCCTGCTCTGGGTGGCTCACGCATTCAAAATGGCGGAGGGAAAGGCATGCACGTTAACCACTAAAGCCTCAGTTATACTTAGTTATGTGCCGGTGTCGTGTTCAGTAAATAGCAAATCTACAAGCTCGTCTACGAGCTACCTGCTATTTACGGCATGCAACACCAACGTGCGACCAAGTATAAATGAGGCTTTAAACCCTATATACTTCATTAAACGGGGTTCCCAAGGGGTCTGCACTTGACCCCCTCTTATTTCCACTCTACACCGAATCTCTTCGGAGACAATAGCTGATCCACGTTGCGTGGGCTGTGTGGTAGATCTGTTATTTGTTCGGTTGCCCTAACAGGGCCTTAACAGGGCCTTATAATTGAAATTGTAAATACTTTGGCACGCTACTCCTCCCACAGTTTTGGCCGCACACACTCAAGCCATATGTCAAATCGACCAGCTTCTTCGGGAATCTTGTGCTTGCATTTTGCTAAGATATCCGTTGTATAGTTTAATTGATATTAATTAATTAATTCTCCATAGATTTATAATGGGAAGATCGAAGAAGAATTAAGGCTCCAATTCAAGTATTTTTCCCTTCGACACCGTAAGCGCTATATTTACAAGACTTGGGGGAGGTTCATAATAATTACAAAAAATTATTGAAAAGGAATTACATCAGTCAGCCTCATGGTGGCGCTATAACAGCCCACTTTATGTTTTTCCATATAACTCTTGAACTCTTGAAAGTCGTAAAATCAAAATGTTTGGCTTCCGAAGTTAGTGGGAGGGGCCTATTTTGCAAAAAATGTCACGGGTGGTTTAATCAACACAGAGCTAAAAGTTTTTCCATTTTCACCCATAGGGTGTGCCGCAAATGCAAAAAATGTAACCATTTGTTGCAGAAAAAATATTTTTGGGGAGATAAATCCCCTCCAAATTATTAACACATGATCACAGGGGTGACATGACATTGTAATTGACTAGCAAAAGTTGTCGGAGGGCCCTATATAAGCGATTGCGTTTTCACCACATTTTTGTCTATTTTCGCCAAATGTCCAACTATTATGTGTGACATGTCTGCAATATCGACACTATAGCAGCTCATCTGGTTAAACCCTGCAACAAGCCCCATTTTGGTAAATCTTTGCAACTAGTAAGATTATCTGGTCAACACGCCATTGTCCAGACCCACAGGAACGCACCCAGGATGCCGGCCCGATTCCGGCGATCCGCCCCACGTCCGAAACGGTTGAGAAATGACAGAGTTACCATGTGGCGGTCCCTCTACTGTACCCTCTACTGTGCTGTACTGGTACACCTGAAATCACCATATATACAGTTAATATGTGCGTGTGTGTTTGTGTGTGTGTTAGGTTGCGCACAGGTGGTGAGAAACAACCATGCTATTTTCGTGCTCATACCCAGCCACCCAGCCACCCAGCCACCCACACACATAGTCACTTAAGGAAGTGGTTGCACCACTTAAAAATGCTTCCCCCCTCTTTGAATGTGTATACATATTGTACGCGTATACATTAGTATGTATGTGTGCACTCCTGCATATTCATGTGTACGCAGTACGCACGCTCCTCTGCATGCTGTGTTTCACGGCATCTGTGCATGTTGCATGTATAGTATGTGTGTGTGTGTGTGTGTGTGTTTGTATTCCTACACTTGTGTAGGCCAGATGTCTCCAAAAGTATACTAAAATTTGACGAGAAATGGTTGCTTTCTAGTGAGAAGAATCACACCCGTGTGAAGTGAGAGGCGCTCTTATCATCATACATCATCTCATTCTGGCACAATCACCAGCAATCGTCCAGCTTTTAATGTTTGTGTTGTGTTTACACAAACACTCAAAACTGGACATTCATTATCAATGGCATTTAATGTGTTAGGACAAAGTTTGTGTTTGCACGCACGCTAAAAACTGGATATAGGAGGGGCTAGCGCCCCTCAAAATAACTTTCAGATTTAGGCTTATAATTAGGAAAGGGCTGACGTTGGGTGTGTGTGTGTGTGTATGCGACGTGCGCGCGTGTGTGTAATAATTTAATAAAGTATCCATTGTGCACGTGTGTGTTCATGCGTGTGTGCGTGCGTGAGTGTGTGCGTGCGTGCGTGCATTGTATAATGCCTGATTTATACTTAGTTGCGTGTCGGTGCATGTGTGGCACACTGAAAAGACAATATTAATATTATGTGTGACCACCCTGTGTGTGACTGGCTGGCCCGGCAGGTGCAGCATGGAGGGGCATCATGCTCCTAGTTATCAGAGGACTGGGCTGGGTTATGAAGAGTAACGTTAAGATTTGAGGGGCTCAGGGGGCTGGCAGAGGGCAGAGGGCTGAGGCTGCCTGGCCAGTGATTACAGCTACAGGATGTCGGCTGTTTACAGAGACAGCCGAGGGTGGGGGCAGTGGGCACGGAGACAGCTGCTTTCACTCAGTACTGTAAACTGTACGCACGCACGCACACACGCACACACGCACACACGCAGACAGGCACATGCACCAGCATATAAAGGCATGAGCACCGACACGGCCAAGCAGGCAGACAGACATACTCAATGCTTGCGTGTGCACATGCACCGTGAATGCACAGACGGGCGTGGAAACACACACACACACACACACACACACACACACACACACACACACACACACACACACGTGCGTGCGCCTGTGTGTTACAGCTGGACAACTGGGACTGGCTCAGTGTGTCAGTACCACCCAGATCCAGACACAGGACCACACTGAAAACTAAACAGGCTTCACTGACGACACTGTTTAACTCATTCATATGATAGTCACTTAGTCAGCTCGGTGGTTCCCAACCTTTTCAGGCCGTGACCAACCACCCCCCCCCCCCCCCCCCCCCCCCCTAAAACAGTCATATTTTAACTGGGGACCCCCACCCTCACTGTGACATAATTGAAGGGGAATCCAAGCTACTGTAATAGAAACGACAGGCTTTCTATTCCTGGAAAGTTAGCATGCAAGCATGTAAGCCATTGTTCTCCCATTCATAAAAGATACAATAAAACCTTTGAAATCTCGTTTTGAAATGACCAAACCTGCCTACTGATGATGTCACTGGTAGGCGGATTTCTGAACGTCCACAGCCCTCCTCTGAGACATTAGTAGACAAAAATGGTACAATATCATAATGAACATCAGTGAGGTCCAATTATATGATGATATGCTGAACATAGGTGAAGTTCTTCTTTCCTTTATTTTAAAACTAAGATTATAAAATCCCAGCTATACTAGAGGCACCACATTTAAAAAGCTACAGGTAATTAATGGCATATGGGTGACACTAGGGGAAAGGCCACATGCTCACCAAAATCAAATAGGGTTCATCGTTCAATCTGCCAAATACACTGTGATGACATCTCTGTGCAATGTGACATTTTGGCCTGAGGGTGGCACTAGAGGAGAGGCCAGGGTTCATCCTCCAGGGAGGGATACACTCAGCAGGTTCCAACACATTTAGCCTTTTCTAATCTCTCAGCAGAATCAGTCAGCACCACTGCCCTAACAAAGAGGTAGGAGCGCACACCAATAGTGGGGAGGTAGCCTGGGCAGCATTCCTTTTCGGGTTCATGATCCGGTCGGGAGCGGATGATATCGTTACGTTGTAGTCATTCTTTTGTAGTCTTCAGGCCGGAACCCTCAATCGGGAACCTTTCTCTCAAACCGATTTTCCCCAATAAAAGCCGTAGGCTACGAGAGAACGAGTCACGCTTTTATTGTGTTTTTGGTCAAAACAAGCTCTTTTCCACGGCCCCTAACTCATGAAGCAATGGTCACAGTTTTTTATTTTTCTCTCTGTGTGAATAAAGACTCTGACTCCCGCTTTGTTTACATCCTGGGCACATCGTGCCTGCTGTGGCTGAAAACACTGGCACTGGAGGATGAATTAAATGGTTAATACCTGGCACTCAAAGAGTTAAGCATAATAGATCTTCTCTGCACAATGCTGGTCCAGCATGAATTCATACACTGCATGATTGCAGCTCTCTGGATATTTGGAGACAATAGCAGCCTATGGATCACCCTGCAACCCTGGGCTGGCTGGGTTCCAACATGCTCATATCCCCAGGTGAGCAAACACACAGCAGAACCATAAACAGTACATGACACTGCCTAACAGAATGGGAACATTAACACCAACCACATATGTTGGAACATTGTTGTTTTTGCCATTGCTGGTAGTTTCTCTACTGCAATGACTTGATACTGAAACTAGGCCAATGCTCTGATGAAGGCTCTTTGCCGAAACACGTAATGGTTTGTTTATTGGTATGTGCCAATACAAAATAAGAAATGTGAATACTTTGTCCTCCATTGATTTTCGAATTTGGGATGTGCTACGTTTTTGGGATTTTTCCAATTCCTGTTTTTGATATGTATAGTATTGTATCATCCACCCCCTGGCATCATGCAGAGGTCCTAGCCAAGTCTCCAATTGGTGAGTAAATGGCTCAAGGATATTGAGAATATTTACTATTTACTTACTACAACCTACATGTAGGTGTAGGTGGGCAGATAGCAGTGGAGAGAGTGAAACCTCTGTGATATGAATACTATTCAGACCCCAGGGGGGTCCCGACCCACAGATTGAGAACCACTGATCTAATGCATCATTTCTTCTTTTTATTTTTTTACAGTGTTCGATGACCCCACGTGTAATAATGTATCACCTGAGTGTCAGGAGAGGATTAACAGTACACCAACTCTTAAACATACTCTTACTGTATGTACTCTTACTGTATATATTACTGGCTGTTGCATTTCAGCAGTGGATAGAGGGTATTTTGGGGGCCTTATACACAACTAGGACCACTGCGTTTGTTGGTGCGTGTCTGTGCGTGCGTGCGTGCGTGCGTGCGTTTGTGCGTGCGTGCGTGCGTGCGTGCGTGCGTGCGTGCGTGCGTGCGTGCGTATGTGAGAGTGTGGAGGGCTGCTGCGTGTTTCACTGCAGGGGGAAAAGGTCGTCAGTAACAAGCAGGCCCTGACAGCTTAATTACCAACGCTCACTAAAGATTTATTGGTTTATCAATCAGGGCCGCAGGGCGCTGCATTTCCCCTCAGGAGACACAAGGCCATTACTATGAACCCGTTGGCCCAGGGTGTGACCCAGACTGCTACGGTTAGGGGGGCCCTGCCCTGGTCACACAGGGGGCCATCCCAAAATCTATGCTTCTGTCAATTTGCGTTTGTACACATGCGGATGTGTAGACACGCCGACATGCATACATGTAGACACACGTGTACATGCACCTATTGAATGCACACACACACACACACACACACACACACACACACACACACACACACACACACACACACACACACACACACACACACACACACACACACACACACACACACACACACACACACGGATGCAGATATACATGCAATATACTCATAAGCCTACATATGGAAACAACAACAGTTACTTTTCAGGATTCTAATGAAAAAAAAAAGCAAATGAAGCAGATCTACAAGCTCAAACACATCACTTGTGGATCTGCTACTTTTCATGCTTTTGTGTGATGCTGTACTATGATCAACTATTACTAGGGCGTTCATTTACAAAAAGAAAAAGAAAAAAAAGAAAAAAAGAAAAGTTAGAATATGGAGAGATAGGAGGTTTCTGCCAGACAGCGACGATATGGTATGGCACACACACACACACACACACACACACACACACACACACACACACACACACACACACACACACACACACACACACACACACACACACACACACACACACACACACACACACACACACACACACACACACACACACACACACACACACACACACACACACACACACACACACACACAGCCAAAAAAAACCAGATGAAGTACTGTAAGAACGAGAACTGAGACAGAAAGACAGAAAGAGATTGGGGGGGCCTCGGGCAAAATGCCGTATGTTTGACTTTTCCGAAAGGTATTTTCAGTGCCGCATTCCAGCGCTTCCGACCATCTGGATACAATTACCTTATTTCCAAATTGAGATTTAGCTCATTAGCAATCTCGCCAATGAGTTGTGACACTGACACGAGCAGGGCCCGCTGAGTGTGTGAGAGAGTGATCTATTGGCTGGCAAAGGTCTGTGTGTTGCTATGTGATGGGCACCGAGGAAAGGAACGCTGCAGCTCACCCAGCCAGCCAACCAGGCAGCCAGGCAGGCGACCAGATGAACACTCATGGCCCTAGCTGAGAGAGTAGCCCGTAGTCATGTGTGAGGAGATCTTAGTGAAATGCTCCCCCCATGTGGTGGCTTTATGCAGTACCATGGCATTGTGTGTATGGAGGAGAGAGGAGAGGAGAGGAGAGGAGGCACCTGAATGAACCGCCTCCAGGGTCATTGAGCTTGTTTTTCTGATTCCCAGAGACCTGAACAGCCAGGCCTGCGGGACTTCTGCCTGCTTGGATGGTACCTGCTTTCCCCCCTGTGCCTGTGAAGGGAAAGGAAGATTTATGAGCAAAGTTCAAAGAAAGAAAGAAAGAAAGAAAGAAAGGAAAAAGGAGCTACACAAAACAAAAGTCAGCAAAGCAGTGATATTCTCATTGAATGTCAAATCGCCTTCTGTCTGTGACTTGTGAGAAATACACCTGTCTGTGTCTCACTGCATATGGACTGTTCTGTCAATACTACTGCACTTCACCGCTTTGTGTATACGTTCTTCTGTCAATACTACTGCACTTCGCCGACTCCTCACAAACTCCCCAAACTCGTCTTCTGTCCTGCTCCGAGACACGTTTTTCTGGACGAGGAACGCGGCGAGCTGCCAGGGTGAATTTAAACTTGATTTTAACAGGCATGTTCCTGGCCCGAGAGGCACGGAGGAAGTATTTTTAGAACTATCCCCGCATTGCAATTTACAGGCATAAAACAACCTCCTAGAGATCTTTGACTGCGGGCGATCTGCGGTGGAAGAAGGGCCAGAGCAAATTCTGTATGCGCCTCCGATCACGCATACACGCAGTCGACGCTCGTACACACACACACACACACACACACACATAAACACACAGTCGACGCTCGTACACACACACACACACACACACACATACATACACACACAGTCGACGCTCGTACACACACACACACACACACGCACAGTCGACGCTCGTACACACACACACACACACACACACACACACACACACACACACACACACACACACACACACACACACACACACACACACACACACACACACACACACACACACACACACACACACCAAAAAACACACAAAACCTGAGAGTTTGCAGTTCTCTCTTGGGGAGACAAACGATATTTTGTGGGCTTCTGTTGGGAAGGGTTTTTGTGAATAGAGCGTCAGTGCGTTGGGAGTGTAAATGTTTGAGAAACGCTTTCCGAACCAGAACAGAAAAGGCACCTGTTCTCTCTCCCCGATTCTGCTGCCTTGTTTACACTGTCTGGTCAGGACGCCTGAAGACTTGGATATTTAGCGACGTGTATTTGTTTTAACTTTACTTAAACACTAGTCCTGCAGAGATAAAGAAACGTGCCTAAGCAAACAGTGTCTCAGATAAACATAACAGTGGGCAGACATGATTATCACTCCCAGTGGATCTAGGTAGGAAGACTCGTGTCTGAACAGAGAGACCAGTGTGACTCTACTGGGTTAACAGGGATCGTTAACCCTGGTATAGTGTCAGTGCTAATCCTCTACCCGTTGAGCTACACGGAGTATGGAACCCCAGGTGGAGTTTAATGCCTTGCTCTATCTGATGCGAAGTAGGACACTGTGTATATTAACAATCACCTCACCTTGAGCTCGCACTGGTGTGATCACCACGGGCATCCGGACCTGGCCCCCGGCCATACCGGCCCTCTTTACACACTGTATATGCAGAGAGAGAGAAAGAGTGAGAGAGACAGAGAACCAGCATTTCGGAGAAGTGAATCATTACAATATGAAGATTTTGTATGAGTTGCGGGTATAGCGGGTAGCGGGTAGAGCACTCGCCTTTCGACTACATCATAGGTTCGATCCTGGGCACCGCTAACTCAGCGTATGAGTAGCACTGCTTGGAATGTGGCAAGTCGTGCGTTAAGTACTGGGAGCTGATGGTAGGTGTTTGTTGCACTCCACCTCAGCAATCCATCTCCCCAACAGGAGTCTAGCACATTGCGAAACAGGGATAGACTCCTGCGCTCTGGTTGATGCCGACAATAAGCCTAAATAATACTTAGGCCTACTTATTAGTCCTGGTCTGTGATTTGTGAAACATTGTTCAAATCAGCCCCACACACTGGCACTGTGTTTGCTAAACTATTAGCACAATATGAAAAGTTATGATGTTTTGGTAATGATATTCCTGCAGTTCTACTGCACATACAGAAATTGAAGACTGACGCTTTAACCTTTGCTTTTACGAAATATACAAGACCATTAGGGTTAAATGGAAGATCATGGTTCTGAATATCGCTAGTTTGACCACGTCAAATAATCTTAAAATAACGAATAACCGAAAATAGCCGGATGATTTTCAGGCTGAACATGCTTCCATAGAAGACATTTCGGTTTCTATGGAATACAAATGACATTTGTGGCAACTGAGAACTTTAATCCATGTGTATGCATGTCTCCCATATACCAAAGAGCTTATGGTGTGAAAATCAGGCAGGAAAACGTACTAACAGGGAGGGAGAGACAAAATAAGCAGGTTGCGGGGGGGTGGGATGGGATGGGGGGATGCAGGGAAACGCATCGCTAATAGAGACACTTCCTTCCTCGGTTAGGGGCCGGGGGCCCGGCCGGGGGCTCACCCATCCATTCCCACCAGTTTGCTTCTCGCTGCATATTTTTTAGGGCCCTTGTTTTCTATTCCCTGACACATGCTATATTACTGTTCAGGCCCTGCAAAAAAAAAAAGACAGAGGCAATTTCTCCCCAGACAACCACTTCAGGCCCCCCCACCCCCCCAGCTCCGCGAGGGAGGGGGGAGCGGAGAAAAATAGAAGGGGAGAGAGGGAGCGAGTGGTAAAAAGAGATAGAAAAAAGAAAGAGAGCTT